>NW_026606604.1:9582500-9985000 GCF_029890125.1 Rhinichthys klamathensis goyatoka
TTCTGTATATATCAATGCATAATTAAAATGGAAGTACTCTGAAAAAGAAAGTATAAAAATCGAGTGTCTGTAGACCTCTCACGACTGTTTTAAAGACAGCTCATTATTTCCATTCACTCCACCCCCTCCCTTCTGGGCTCCTTCCAAAGCCACGGCCCAAAAACACATGAACGCGCGACTCCGACCGCTGAGCTGAAGACGCATTATTTACCTGAGACGAGCGGAGAGGAAGGAGCGCAGTGCATGTAGTGACATCATGTCAGAATCATGTAATAAAAAAATCTAACTTTATCATTATGAAGATAAACAAATAAGATGTATTTTAGTACTCACTATCAAGCTAGCATATTGATATTGGTAAAGTTTAAAATTTATATTTATTGATTCGCTAACGAGCTAGTTATCTATAAGGCAAAGCTAAAAACAGGTTGCACACGTTTTTCCATTGCCATCATTTACACTGTGATGAAGATGAATTTCGTGTAACATTCATAACATATATGGTGTTCTGCATGTAAGAGTTTCCATGATGAAAGCATTGTTGACTCTGATGAGGACTACACTCCAGAGACAAGTACCGCATCGTCAGCTCGAGGACAGATCCGGGGTCGAGGGCGAAGCAGAGGAGGTCGTCACAAGGCGTCACTTTTCAGCCCCTTGAGGTCTCTCAGTTCTCGCCATCGCTGGAAAGCCACGCCGATATTGACACGCGTTTTATTTCGTTGTTTATCCAAAGACTTTTTGTTCATTACCTTTTCTAGTAACGTTACTGTCTTCCTTTTTTTGCCTGGTTTGCCTTCGCGAACTGCATATGTGAATTTTGATTGGTCTTTCTCTGCCATTGTTTTGCTATTCCTAGGTTCCGTGCTAGAGATGCACCGATTACAATTTTCTAGGCCGATTCCGATTTCCGATTTTTCTTGAGTTTGACCTGCCGATACCGATTTTAGCCGATTCTGTTTTCATTTTTTCTAACCACTTTAAAGGTGCAGTGTGGGATTTTTAGCGGCATCTAGTGGTGAGACTTGCAAATTGCAAACAGCAAGTCACTCGCCGGCCTATCCCCAAGGGGGTAATCCATCGACCGGAAGTTGAAGCCGGCCGGGTGCCGCCATGTTGTAGCAGAACTTCACTTGCGTTAGCATTTCCATTGACTCCCATTCATTTTGGCGTCACTTTGACAGCGAATAACTTTACATCTGAGGCGTTTAAAGACTCCATTTGTCCATTATTTATTTCTAAAGAAACACGACAATGTATAAAGGGCTCCATTACCTTCTATGTTACATTATGGCCCCGTAGAAACAGATTTAGTAAAAATAGGCTAACGATTGCGTCATAACCACTCGACTCTCTGTCGCGCTGTACAGAAATTACCGTACAGACAGGAGAAGAAGCTCGCAGGCAATCGGGGGGACGTCCCATCAAGGGAGAAGCCCATAGATAATGAGTCCATAAAAGCAACGGAATACTTACTCCTGCTCACTCACGCCAAATAACTCTTTGCTCAAGTTCCCCGTCTCTGCCAGATTAACGTTGGCAGTTTTCACGCACAGCTACTAGAAGATTAACGTCTGTCAGACAGGTTGCTCACGTCATCAAGCTTAGTTTGAGTCGGTCTGAGTCTGCGCGTCAGGAACGGAAGTTCTCAAAAATCGCGAAAAGTGGGCTTCAACTGTCTCAACTGAGTTCCAATGAGATCGCTCTGTCCATTTCTTTTACTGTCTATGCCTATCCCTCGGTTTTCAAACTCGAATGAGAAGCTACGGTGGCCGACGTAAGACAAAATATGTCGTCGTCTGAGTCAGCAGCAGAGAGTAGTAAGTCAAGCAATGAGGTTTCTTTAGCGCTGTTTGTTCGCTTTCGGCTTCAAGAAACATACCTTCAGACCTTCACAGAAGGGGATTCCTGCGCCTATGTAGATATAAATGTCTCATTCTAAGGTAATAAAAACATAACGGTTCATTAAGTAAGGTCTTTATACACCACTGAAAACATAGTTATGGATTTTATATTGCATTTCTGTCAATAGATCCTCAGAAATATTACACAATGCACCTTACATAATATAATAATAGTAATCAGCTGATTGTCTCACGAACGTAACCAGCACATTCTCCCCACACAGCAAACCCATAATACAGCGAGGGAGAAGAACCACATGAAACTATGCAACTATATATTTTTTCTAACAGGATAGTAAAAGTTTAGCTGGCTAATATGAGCTGTTACTGTGGCTGAGCTGGTTAAAGCGTAAAGCCTTGTTTAAAGTCCCCGTGAACCGGAAGTTGCAAACGACTTTTCTCCAGTGTTGTGACGTATTTCCGAGAGAAACGGAATACTAAATGTGGAAAACTAGTGGGCGTGGCTTTTTATCCAACTAGCACCTGATTGGGTCTAGAAAAGTAGGTGTTGTCATTCAGCCTGTCTACTGTCAGTTGGAGGGGCGTGGTTACGGATGTTTAAGCAGACACCAAAACCGTCAAACCTACGTTATCAGGGAAGGTCCTCCAATGCAGAGGGGAGGGGAAATTTCAGATTTTGATTAAAGATTACGAAGCCAAAAAAATTTTTTGTGTGGATTGACTTACATGGATGAATTGTTCACCACAAAACGATCAATTTAGGCAAACAAAGTAAGTATGGTCAATTTTGAATTCATGGGGACTTTAAACTCGATGCGTCCGCATGAGCGCAAAGGTGCGCGCGGCAAAAATGACGTGATTGTAACAGCGCGCGCGCCTCCGCATCCCCTAGACACCACTTACTACACACAATAGGCTTTTTTTCTCTGATTTTGGAAACTCGATCGACTTAAAATGCTTCCAAGATCGACGGGTTGGTGATTCCTGTAACTGTTTTACGGTCAATGACAAGAGTAGCCTACTAATCAGCTGTCTCACGAACTTAACCAGCACATTTATCCCCACATAGCAAAGCCATAACACAGCGAGGGAGAAGAATTAAGTTACATGAAACAATCCAACTACATATTTACACCACTGACAAGGGAAAAGTCACTACTCACGGTGTTTATGACTAGCTTCTTCTAGCTTCCTGCGGCTTCTCTTTCAATGTAGTGACGAAACGCGGTCTGTAACGCTGTTTGTTCGCTGTCGGCTACGGTAGAAACATGACGTCACAATATGGCGACCTTCATAGAAGGGGATTCCCGCGCCTATGTAGATATAAATG
Source organism: Rhinichthys klamathensis goyatoka (assembly GCF_029890125.1). Lineage (NCBI taxonomy): Eukaryota > Metazoa > Chordata > Actinopteri > Cypriniformes > Leuciscidae > Rhinichthys > Rhinichthys klamathensis. Next base: position 9,585,696 of record NW_026606604.1, read on the forward strand.
CCTCATTCTAAGGTAATAAAAACATTACGGTTTATTAAGTAAGTTCTTTATACACCACTGAACACATAGTTATGGATGTCATATTGCATTTCTGTTAATAGATACTCAAAAATGTTACACATTGCACCTTTAAATAGTTTGGGAAATAATAAAAACAAGTTTAAATGGGTACATTTTCTATGAATATTTTTGAGTATTCATTTTCTTTTCTAACATAGCCTACTCCAGTTCTTTTTAAGACACACCAGACATGCAAATTTTGGTGTGAAATCATATTTATTTTGTCCATCAAAAGTGTGCTTTAAACGTGAGCAGCGCAGCAAATAGACTCTGCGCCGCCGAAACCCGCGCTTCACTGCTGCTCCTGTTTGACGCTCACGCGCTGCTTCTGCTCCCGGTGTGAATGCACTCATTGATTAACATGCACGCCGAAACCCGCGCTTCACTGCTGCTCACGCGACGCTCCTGCTCGACGCTCACGAGCTGCTCCTGCTCCCGGTGTGAATGCACTCATTGATTAACATGCACGCCGAAACCCGCGCTTCACTGCTGCTCCTGCTCGACGCTCACGCGCTGCTTCTGCTCCCGGTGTGAATGCACTCATTGATTAACATGCACGCCGAAACCCGCGCTTCACTGCTGCTCACGCGACGCTCCTGCTCGACGCTCACGAGCTGCTCCTGCTCCCGGTGTGAATGCACTCATTGATTAACATGCACGCCGAAAAAAAAAAACGCGCTGCTCACGTTTGCGGTGTGAAACGGCCGTAATTCACGAGGTTTCCTACATGTGCGTTCCGTGTGCACGTGTGATGCTGATGTTGCGCGATGTTAATCATGTGGCGCCCGAGGGCATTTGACCGGCATAAAATCGGAATATGTCAGACTGACCGGCCGGTCGCCGATCATGGCCGATCACGTGAAAATCGGCCGATTCCGTTCACCAGCCGATCAATCGGTGCATCTCTATTCCGTGCCTCTTGAATTCCTCAAATCAAACGGATACGCTTAAGTGGGCAGGTCCTGTGTGGCAAAAGGGTGGTTGCCATGGTTGCGAGAGAGTGACAGTCGCCTAAGCCAATCCTTTGTTTCGTCCCGGAAGGAAATAATGAGCTGTGTTTAGTGCAGATTAAACGGTCTAGAGTCACTCGATTTTTATACTCTTTTTATCAGAGTACTTACATTTTAATTATGCATTGATATATACAGAAAGTTTAAACAAATTTGGAAAAAAGTTTTTTTTTTGTAAAATTCCTACCTACAATACCTTTAAGTCACATACAACAATACTAGAACAAGCCAAAGCACAACATGACAAGATTAATCACTGAGTTTATAATGGCAATGTCTTTTTTGGCACATAGATTCATTCATGCAAAACCCCTCATTGTGTTTGAGCCTAAAATTGCTGCACAGCATTAATCCAATTCTAAATGTCATATAGATGATTGAAAAAATGCATTGTCCCCTCAATATAAGCTACTTAACAAAAAGTAGCTTACTAACTTTTAAAAAGGTACCGTGACTTTAGATAAAACATTAAAGTATGAGTAGGCTGCAACTTGGCGTCTCAGTGAAGTTTTCCAACACTGATAAGTAAATGGTTAGTCTTCTCCCAGAGCCTTACATAACCAAAATACACCTACAACAGATCAATTCCCAGGAATGACCGACGCTGCTTTTGGATACATCCGACATTATTTAATTTGATTTATTTAATTAATTATTTAAGCAACAGAGTTTGTTCCGAGTTACTTACGTGCGTGTCTTCATGAATGAAGATCTAAGGGTTCCAGCTGGAGGGAGAGCTTCTCGCCTTCATTACGGAGACAAAGCCATAACAGCTCAACCTTCTGAACCATTAATGCTTTTTCACCTCCGTTCCCTTATTAGCTCATCTCGGTGAATGTTTCAGAAATGATCCTGGTTTCATGCACCGATGGAGCACAGCATATCAATACATGGTTCATTGACAATATCTGACTTCCTAGATTGGGCCGATTCCAATATCTAGGTAGTACAATGACATTTTGTGAAAGACTTTACACCGTTGCCCAGAGAGCCTTTTTCATGGATATGCACTGATGTAATACTGGCAATTATTTGCACACTCATTTCCATGTTTCTGTATGTGGTCCCCTGACAAAACATTATTTCATAGCCTTCAGTTCTAGAATCATAACAAGTCTTGAGAGAACACAATGTAATAGTTTTCTTACAGCAAATAATATGAAATGAAAAACACATACGTATCCCATACTGCGTTTGCCCTCAGAGCAAAATGAGTCATATACAAAAGCACAAAATAAAATTTCTTCAACTCCAATTAAGTTCATCTCTTAGATTCGTAATAAAACCAGTTTTCATCTTACCATGAGAATAAAAAGGTTTAAAATCAATACGAAACAAATCTGACCCTTTTCACCGTCTAATTGAACATTCCTAGTCTTACTGTTCATGATTCATGTTTTCTCAAATAAAAACGCTTGTCTTGTAATCTTTTATTAAAAAGAAATATTCTAAAACTTTCCCTTGACTGGCTGAACGTACGTGATCATACATCTACCAACCTGACCTGACTTTGATTGAGTTTCTAAAAGATTTCACACTTACTTCTTACTGACTTTATGCCCAAGTTCATCCAATTCCATTTTAAGCGGATTGGTATGAAACATGTGACACGGTCTCAAATGTGAGATTTTGAAATCATCCTCTTTAAAGGGCGATATTCACAAACCCACATCAAAGCAGCTTTTTTTTATCACGGTCTCTTTTCTTATTTCCCATCACAACTTTGTCCCCTCGAGTCACCGCATGGCCTCTCCAGCAGACAATAGACTAGTTCAAGCGAGACTGGATGGCTGCCTTGTTGAATTTGATTGGCGTCTTCATCTCTGGCAGTGGTGCGAGTTCACAAAATCATCAGATCTCTTGGTGGTCATAATCCAAACGTGCTCTTCAAATTGAGCGGAGATGTCACTGATTGAAACAAATGAGTAATTCCACACTCCAGTGGACGCAAATCATCCAGAAAAAAATATCGAGATTGAAGCAGGTCGACGCAGAATGCTTTGTTCAAAACAAAATGGACCGGTGTGCAGGATCAGATCGATAAAGACAAACATTTAAAGGACATTTAAGCCACAGTCCTTGCCTAGAGATACTGTATCAAGTCAAAGCTGGAGATAAGATCGAATGTACAAGACCAAAAGGTTAAGAAAGTATATTAACTTATTTATGGGTCATTATTTGACAGTTTATAATACAAAATGATGTAAAAGTATTTATCAATATTACATGAACAATGGAAAAAAGTATTTTCATCTGCTAGAAGTAAAACTGAAACAGATAATAAATATTCTTAAAAATATATTCTACTAGGAGGATAGTATTTTAACCACAAAAAAAAAAAAAAAAGATTAGCAAACTTCAAATAAAAATATATATTTTTGAACTATTTCACATCAAAAATAAATAAATATTCATTTATATTTACTAATTATTTTCTTTAATTATTTTGATATTTTTATTACAATTCTGCCCCACCTTCCATTATATGGGTAGTATTAAAAAAACTGATTTAAAAAAAAAAAAAAAAAAAAAAAAAAAAAAATTAATATAAAAAATTATTTCTTCAATAATTTCCAATAGTAAAAAAATAGATAAATAATTGTAACATTCATTCGTCTTTTATTTCTGTACATTTGATTCTTAATGTTTAGCTGATAATTTATTTTGACATGTTTCCTAGCAAACAATGGCAGCAACAATATCCAAATTAAAAATCCTGAAATAATAGAACTATAGCGACTTAACACATTTAGACAACCATGTCATTTATTTCTAGCACCGCCACCATCTTTGGCAGTTTTAAAAAAAAATCTTACAGCAGAACCATGTGTAACATGATTAATACGTAAGAATCAATTAAAAACTGCTGACTTAGTAAATTAATAACATCTCTGTACAATGTTTGAGCTTTAGACATGGAGAGAATTAGCATAAAGTCTTAGCATGAAATCCATTAGCGTAACCACCATGAGTGCTGAATGAACAGGGACTATCAGACGGCACAGTCAGGCATCCGCGAGCAGGACGGATGAGTCTGAGGAGGGAGATTACAGCGGAAATCAGCTCAGCTCACACAGCCTCATTGCCTAATATAAAGACACGGATTTAACAACATCTACAAGACAGCGTTTCTCCTCAAATTGTGACAAACACATTTTAATGAGGGCAAAGTTGTGCTATACTGTTTGGTAAAGAGTTTGTTGATATGGCACTTGCATCTGAAGAATTTTCTGACTGGTATTTATTGACAAAACTACAAAAAGTACCACTTTTGCTAGGAAATAATGGCATAAGATGTCACATGTTACTAATTTGTTTATACTTTAAAAGGTAGGGTAGGCAATTTTCAGAGAGGCTAGCATTAGCGAGCTAGCTTTGAAAGCATAAGATCCCACCCTCACTTCAGAGCGTCTCCAAAGCCACGCCTCCTCCAAAACACACAAACACACAGAGCAGGGAGCAAACGCAAGTGTCACGAGAGACGGCGTTAAACTACCTCATGTCTCAAAGCACATAACATTACAATAATAATGAACATAAACAACTTCAAGAGCCCTGACCTGTACCACCTGACTGCTGCAGATTCATTTAGCTGTTGATAGTGTTGCCACTTAAACACATAAATTTGAGTCACGAACCGCTCCGAGTAAAGCGTCACAGGTTTCCATCTCTTCCAGATTACAGTAGTTATGGGGTGAACGCAGGATAAGCTCGTTGTTTTGATTCAGGAGGGACTGTAAAAGCCGGCTGCTGTTTCGGTTGCGATACTCGGTGACTGACGTCTGTCGGACTCTGACTATGTGAGCAGGTGCACAGAGGTATGAAAATACATACGTGGACAGGCAGGTAGGACATCGTATCATTGATTGGATGAACATTTTATGGTCCTACGCCCTCCACAGACAATAAGCCACTTAACTTAGAAAATCCTATCAGGATGTGAAGAGATTTTCAATCAGCATAACAAAAAAATGCTTCTGAAACAAATCACCTATGCTCTGCCTTTAACCAATTCTAACTGATGCTTCCAAGACAATCACACAACATTCTTCAAAAAGAATAGCAATTTCAACAAACCCTAAACTATTTCAGCCAGCTAGACAATTATTTCCTTGGTGACATATGACTCAAAATGCAACAACAATGTTCAGTTTATCACCAAGGTTTGAAAGATATGAAACCAACCAATTCAAGATACAGTGACAGTGCATCATTGTTCCAGTGGGGCGAGAGGCGGATCTGTCAACTGGGCCAAAACTCATCACACTGGGTTCAGTAACAAAACATACACTTGAGGATACTGCAGCACAATTCACTTTCCACAAGCATTTGCCCTGTCAGGTAAACAAGTATCACACAGAGCACTAGCTGAACTATGACACTGAAGGCACATAAACAAGATCCCTGAGTGTTTGTGCAGACAATAACGTTAAAAACATCATAAAATACTAAGTTGCCAAACATATACAAAATTGCTATCTAAGCCTCCACATTTAACTTATGTCATGCTCTGGGCATGAAAAAATTAGATTGAGGTAAAACTAAAACAACTAATTATATTTCAGTAAAAATCTATAGTCATGTCTTCTCAAAATAAATTGCATTTTAATATTATGAATATGAAATGAAGAAAAAAAAATCAATACTTGTAGTAGCCTAATAGAATTACATCTTTAACAACACAGCAACCATTTTGGGTAGTGCTTCATTTAATACTTCATATCTTGTGCCAAAAAAGTATTTATTTATTATAAAGATTTATTATAAATAATTAAATAAATAAGCATTTAAAATAAATATAAATAATTAAACATAAATAAAATGTAAAATGAATATAAATACATTTTCAAATTAAAATAAATAAAATGTAACAAATACATTTAAAAAATAAAATAAAACTAAACATATTTTATAGACCTGGATACATTTGCTTTGACCAATTTTGACAAAATGTACTGACATAGAAAAAAAACAATGTTGTTAATCTTTTACTATTTAATTATTGTATATGATAGGCTCCATCTAAATATATGGCCACAAAGCAAAATTAATGCAGTTTACTAGATTAAAAGGGTGGCACAGCTTACCCAGACACATCTTACCCTATTTTTCCCAATCGGTCACTGGTCCTGACAACATGCATGTAAATAAGCAGAATTAATAATAATTCCCTTCAAATTCCAATGGTGAATTTCTGTAGATCGATACAGAACTGTTTGGGAAAGAATCACAATGCATCAGTGAATCAACCCACACATCCCAAGAAGCATGTTCACATACAGCTCAGCATCAGTTCCCACAAAATCGCTGCAAAAGTGTGAACATATTTTAAGGCACGCTGACCTGGCATTACCTTTAATAGTGGTGGCATTCGTTCTCCTGCCAAAAACACTGGCCTTTGACTCCCATGACTCATTTATAAGGCAGCCTTCGCACACTTCAGGAGAATGATCGCGTCAGGAAGCTCCTCGAAAAATTGTGCCGCTTCCCAAAAGCATCATAAAAGTTATTGATGTGGTCTGTATTGTGACACCCCTTCTGGCAAATCACCCGCATCAAGCGCTGAATATCATAAGACGACGATCATGAGATGAGTTGCGTCGTCTTCTGAGGTTCCCTCAGCCGTAACGACATTGTCTTTTATTGCTAAAAGCCACCTCAATCTGTTCACGTCTCTGGGGCTCGGCAACGGTTTACGTGAGAAAAAGAAAAAGTGAGGCAAACCTCGTCTCAAAGAGGACTGTGAGCAGTAGGTCAAGATGAACATTGATCAAAGAGTGGAAGAAAAAAGAAAGTACATGATTAGACTTTAGCAGCTGTTCTCATTCGCAAACGGTTAGCGACAAACGCTTGAAGAGAAACTTTGTAATTGACAACGAAACAAAAAGAATCGCAATGTTCACATAAACATCTCTTGAGACTCCAAAGTCCATTTGTTTGATGAACACAAGCTAATTTTGCTCTAATGCAACTTGATAATGAATGTCAGTGCAAAGACCTTTCTTTGTTTACACAGTTTCTTCAAGCACTTTGTATTAAACTTAGAAATACAACAGATGTGAACAATAGTGTAATCTAGAGCGAATTCCATCATGTCGGCTTGAATCGAAAGGGCATGAAAGTAAATTACCATAATTATAATCATGAGCAGTTAGGTTGCTCTTGCTGCTTTTCTGACATGAAACAGAATGCAGTGTTATAAAGACAGAAGATGCTTGAAAGGCAGTGTTCAAAAGACATCCATTATGTGATTTTTAGGTTTATCCTCTCACCCTTTGTATTTTCCTGACGTAGCGTGAACGGGGCAGTTAGATAATGCGTTTTCCTGTAGTGCAAGGAGCCTTTTCTTCATTGTGTATTGAAATAATGGAAGCATGCTGTGGTACATCAGACAAGAAAAGAGTTGCGCGTAAAACAACCAAACACACTTTGAAAACAATCAGACTACGGCCGGTTTTACTGCATTATGGGCAGTACTTGTGAACAAATTATCTACAATTTGAGCATTCTCAATTTGTTGGACGATATGAAAACACTTACCAATTTTGTGCTGAGACTGAGCATGGATAAAATCTGAGCATGGAAAAAACTTTATCTTTAAGGGTGACCATGACTTTGCCTGAATCATCTTTTGTTGGTCCTAGAACAACATTTCTTGCAAACAAACTAAATCCTAAAGCCCAAAATATACTTCAGTTTTTACAGGTATACGCGAGGGTACGGATACAGTCCACGTGACACGGATTTTGTTACCAGAATAGCACATAGCTTCCATTATCTTTTTCTTATTTTGCAAGCAGAATAAAAAGAAAAACCTGCAAAAAAACAAAACAATTGGGGAGACCAGAAGAGCTCGTGCACCAGAGATTCCTGTGATGGTAATGTCACATTATAAATATCATTCAACCACAATACTTCACTGACGCCGTCATGAACAATTCAACCTGCATGGTGAACAGTTTGTCTCGAAGTCGAACCCCAAAGCAATTACATAGAATTAAAAGTTCTTTCAGCCAATTATATTCTGTGCCTGGACAGAAATCCGATAAAATATTTAATAGAAATATAATAATTGTCTCATGCTCACCAAGGCTGCATTTATTTGATCAAAAATTCAGTAAAAATTTATTAAATTCACAACTTTATTTTATTTTTAACTTTTCAATTTGAATATATTTTTTAAAAGGTCATTTTTTTCCTGTGATCAAAGCTGAATGTTCAGCAACATTACTCCAGTCTTCAGTCACATGATCCTTCAGAAATCATTCTAATATGATTTGCTGCTCAAGAAACATTTATAATTATTATCAATGTTGAAAACAGTTGTGCTGCTTAGTGTTTTTTGAAACTGTGATACATTTTTTTAGAATTCTTTAATGAATAGTTAGTTCGAAAGAACAGAATTTATTTGGGTAACGCTTTAGATTACAGCCCGGAAATTACTGCGTAATTAAAGCGATTTTACAGGTTAACTTTTGGCAATTTAGTCTACCTATAACGTACTTACAATATAAGTATAAGGGAACAATATTTTAAGTTTGGGGAATAAAGGGGTAACAACAAGGAGAATTATTTATACTGTAAGTATTATAGAACTAAGGGGTACTTATTCTACTATTTTGATACAACAATCTTACATTTGGGAGCAATTTAGTGAGAACATACACTGCGTAGCTACCTTTTTGAAATAATGGTGAACCAGTACATACTGTATAGGCTTTTTAAAAATGACAGGGTACATATCTATGCATTTATAATGTAATCTTTTTAACACAATTGCACTGAAAACGAAAACTATTGCAACATTTGCTTAAATATTGGGGAAAGATACTCTTGTTTCATGTAGTGGTGCTTGTTACCCTCTTGTTCCATGTAGTTACAGGGTAAGTAAAATAAAAATGCATAGACACAATCTTATATCACTGACTCAGAAACCTTTATTTATTATACAAGCACCACTTACCCTGTAACCACATGAAACCAGATATATTTCCCAGTATTTAAAAAAAATGCAATAGTCTTAGCTTTTCTTGTCTTGAAACATGTTAGCCCAAACTTAAACATCTGCACTTTTGTTATCAAAAAAAAAACACAATTATTACAAAAAGGTAAGCAGTGTATGTTCGCCGCTAAAATGCTCCCAAATGTAAGATTGTTAATAGTAGAATAAGTACCCCCTAGTTCTATAATACTTACAGAATAAATATTTTTTTTTAATTCTCCTGGGTGTTACCCCTTTATTCCCCAAACTTTACATATTGTTCCCTTATACTTACATGCAAGTACATTATAGGTACACTATAATTACCGCAAGTTACACTGTAAATTCCTCTTAATTACACAGTACTTTCCGTGCTGTAATCTAAAGCCTTACCTTTATTTTAAACCAAAATCTGTAATAATGTAAAATTTGACATTTTTATCAATAATGCATCCTTGCTATATATATATATATATATATATATATATATATATATACAGGTCCTTCTCAAAAAATTAGCATATTGTGATAAAGTTAATTATTTTCCATAATGTAATGATAAAAATTAAACTTTCAAATATTTTAGATTCATTGCACACCAACTGAAATATTTCAGGTCTTTTATTGTTTTAATACTGATGATTTTGGCATACAGCTCATGAAAACCCAAAATTCATGTCTCAAAAAATTAGCATATCATGAAAAGGGTCTCTAAACAAGCTATTAACCTAATCATCTGAATCAACTAATTAACTCTAAACACCTGCAAAAGATTCCTGAGGCTTTTAAAAACTCCCAGCCTGTTTCATTACTCAAAACCGCAATCATGGGTAAGACTGCTGTCCAGAAGGCCATCATTGACACCCTCAAGCAAGAGGGTAAGACAGAAAGAAATTTCTGAACAAATAGGCTGTTCCCAGAGTGCTGTATCAAGGCACCTCAGTGGGAAGTCTGTGGAAAGGAAAAAGTGTGGCAAAAAACGCTGCACAACAAGAAGAGGTGACCGGACCCTGAGGAAGATTGTGGAGAAGGACCGATTACAGACCTTGGGGGACCTGCGGAAGCAGTGGACTGAGTCTGGAGTAGAAACATCCAGAGCCACCGTGCACAGGCGTGTGCTGGAAATGGGCTACAGGTGCCGCATTCCCCAGGTCAAGCCACTTTTGAACCAGAAACAGCGGCAGAAGCGCCTGACCTGGGCTACAGAGAAGCAGCACTGGACTGTTGCTCAGTTTTGCATGTCATTCGGAAATCAAGGTGCCAGAGTCTGGAGGAAGACTGGGGAGAAGGAAATGCCAAAATGCCTGAAGTCCAGTGTCAAGTACCCACAGTCAGTGATGGTCTGGGGTGCCATGTCAGCTGCTGGTGTTGGTGCACTGTGTTTTATCAAGGGCAGGGTCAATGCAGCTAGCTATCAGGAGATTTTGGAGCACTTCATGCTTCCATCTGCTGAAAAGCTTTATGGAGATGAAGATTTCAGTGCCAAAACCACTGGTAAATGGTTTACTGACCATGGTATTACTGTGCTCAATTGGCCTGCCAACTCTCCTGACCTGAACCCCATAGAGAATCTGTGGGATATTGTGAAGAGAAAGTTGAGAGACGCAAGACCCAACACTCTGGATGAGCTTAAGGCCGCTACCGAAGCATCCTGGGCCTCCATAACACCTCAGCAGTGCCACAGGCTGATTGCCTCCATGCCACGCCGCATTGAAGCAGTCATTTCTGCAAAAGGATTCCCAACCAAGTATTGACTATTGAGTGCATAACTGAACATAATTATTTGAAGGTTGACTTTTTTTTTTTTTGTATTAAAAACACTTCTTTTATTGGTCGGATGAAATATGCTAATTGTTTGAGACAGGAATTTTGGGTTTTCATGAGCTGTATGCCAAAATCATCAGTATTAAAACAATAAAAGACCTGAAATATTTCAGTTGGTGTGCAATGAATCCAAAAATATATGTAAGTTTAATTTTTATCATTACATTATGGAAAATAATGAACTATCACAATATGCACATTTTTTGAGAAGGACCTGTATATATATATATATATATATATATATATATATATATATATATATATATATTTATTTATTTATTTATTTATTTATTTATTTATTTATTCATTTTTATTATTAATAATATTAATATATCTTACTGACCCTAAACTGCTAGCCATTCAGCCGTTTTTGATTGATCGGGCAAATTTAAATTGCTAACAGCTGGGGTCCTAAGAGGACTTAACTCATTAATGACAGGATAAAATAAAGCATGATGGACAACCAAGTCCGTCAAAGTGACAGGTAATGATTATCTGTAGCACAACCTCTGCACCCACACTGTCCCAATGTCCCCCAAATGGATTAAAACTCACCAGAATTTAAAACATTGTGAGAATAAACACACACCCGTCACTAAAGCCATTGTGTTGCTTGAAAAACCTGACTAAACCCATTCAAAATGAAGTGATGAAGCCATTTAGAATGAGTCACTGGTTGGACAAAAAAAACCTGGTTGCAGCTCAAAGCCCTTTGGACTTCACGGCCCGCAAGCAACCGCCAAATCAGCCCTATGGTTAATCTGAGCTTGTGTCCCACATGGGCATTACCGCTCAATGTGTTCGTGCATGTGCCAAATGCTGAATCCCATTTCAGACAAGGCAAAATATTTCATAATATTGGCTCATAATTCACATAGAATTTAAATCAATAATGTGCCCATGAAAAATTCCTTAGTATAATTAGAAATTATATAGAAATTATTTAATTGTAATAAAATGCATTGTAAACAAAAGAAATACATGCAATTTTCGTGCTACAATCATTATCAGGCACATAATGTACACACATTGTAAAAAAAAAAAAAGTGTGTTCAAATTTAGTGTTCATTATCAGCTGCAAAATCATATTGATGATGCCACAAAGCTACCCCCTCTGAATAATAAAAGAAATACAATAAAAATGCACCACCAATGTTTCAGTGGACTAAACATAGACGTTGCACCTCTTGCACCTAAACTGTCCAAGAAGCACCAGCACTAGAATACATAATGTGCAATGTCTGACTAAGACATAAATGCATGATGGGAAAGACACAGTAATGTTTTGTTTCAAAGATATGTGCTTGAAGCTCAGCATGGCTGTTTGTGACCAACAGTAATCTGACAGCTATTAGAGTACTTTCACAAAACAGTTATATATACACACACACAGACATTCGTGCACATGCACACACAAATGCACACAAAGTGACTGCTTTCAAATCATCTCAACTACCTGAGTGTTTGTCATCACGCACAACAATAGCAATTACCCTTGAATGATTTGCAGTGCAATGCGATGCCTTGTTGCCAGGCAACACTCATGTTAATGAAGAAAGCCCATTCTCTAAGTAAAAAAGTATAGGGCACGTTACTCGGCCGACAGAAGGGGGGCTTGAAAACGATCTGGATCACAGCGGTTCAACTGTGATGCTCAAGCAGCTGAAAACAGATGTACCTAAGAGTTGTGCTTTTTAATGCTTAAGTCCAGGATCCAGCCCTTGAGGGTTTCAAGAACAACACTGAATGTCAATAGGCACTTGGGTTTTCCTAAGTACATTTAATTTTCATTAAGAACAGATTTCTCCCTAAACTAGGTAAGTGCGCATTGGGCCCAGTCCCAGAGGTTTTACACTGGTACTCAGCATTGATGTATATATTGTCAGGAGACCATATTGTAGATACCTGATCGCAACACTTATTTTCATTAGAGTCAATCAAAAGCCACTTTAGAGAGAATTAGAGCAATGTTTGCACTCAGAGTTTATGGCACTCATAGTCCAGTTAATGACCCCTCATTTATTAATTTGGTCATTTAGGATGCTTATGATGGAAATTAAAGGTAAATGATAAAAAATTAGAAGGTGAGTATGCTGAACACACAGAATAATCTGTGTGCTAAGTACCTTTATATTAAAAGGCCATTATGTCAAATGAACTTGCACAACCCATTGACACATAAATCGGTTTCCTAACAAGGAAAATTCTATTATTTACTTACCCAAACCTATATGAATTTACAGCATGGAGAACTAAAGGAGAAATTATTACTGGTCATGAGAAATATTTACTTTTTTTCATGCTATTACTTTGAATGGGAAGTAAAAAAATACTATGAATGGGGACCGAGGCACTCAAGCTTCAAAAAGCATGTAAAGGCACAGTAAAAACAGCAAAAAAGCAGTTCATATGACCCACTACATACAAAGTCTTCGAAAGCCATATGATAGTTTTGTGAATACAAACCTACATTTCTGTCTGCATTTCACACAAACATATTGCATGACTTCAAAGGACTTGGCATATTGTGCATACATCATATGGCCTTGTCTGGTCATTTTGAAGCTTTCAAGTCATCATTCACTTTTATTATGAAAAGAGTGATCAGAATATTCTTTCTTTTTGTTTTCCATGTAAGAAAGTCAAATTAGGACGGGTTAGAAATGACATGAGGTTGAGTAAATAATGAGAGTTTTTTATTTTTATTTGAATGTGAATTATTCCTTTAATCCTATTGTCACAAATATGAACAAACATACAATGTACGCTTTGAACACCGCCTTGAGGTATAAAGAAGACTTTTCCTCTCATTTCCTACCCCATCCATGTCTGACATCAGCAAAGATCTTATTATGATTGTGCATGCTGATATTCTTCAGCATGCATAAAGCCTCCTCCTAGGGGGTGGACTTACATTAACCCCAATGTTCAACATCACCTTAACTTAGACCATTATGTTAGCTTAAGTAATTTGTTCCACATGTTCAAACCAGGATCCGAACATAAATTAGAGTCAGTCACAGGATTTAACTCCACATCTGGCACGTAACTTGACAGTAATCAAATTAAACCGAAATGCAAAGTTCATCAGTCTATACAGCTTTTAATTTGATCAAACTGATCCATATTGTCTCTATAATCAATTACTCTTTTTATACATCTAGTTCTCTTTAAATTAGAGCTGCTTGCTTTTAGCACGGAATAATATTAGAGCATTAAGATATTGTACAATTCTCTGACTCTGCTGTCAGAAATTCATCTTGCTTTAGTTGTACGTGTGTGAGAATAGTCACGGAGTGAGAGAGCATGTGTACTACTCTTGTAATGTCTTAGAGTAGCAATTTGAGAGTCATTCTTGATTTTTACTACCCAGAAGCCATTGATTCATGAATGTAATTGCATATTTCAACCTATGGATTTCTCTGCTGGAAATGGATTGGAAAAAAAAAAAAAAACAGTGCACAAGCAAAAAACGGAGAAGTCTCTTGTTAACAAAGAAGTAGTCGGAAAGAAAAAGAATATAGTTTCTCAGTCAATGGCCCGTTGTACCTCATGTCAGGTGATATTTGCCTATAAACTAAAAGTGCTTGTAATTCAGTTTGCCACAACTTTCTGACTGCAGTAGAAGAATATACCAGCATGGTAACTTACAGTGGTGAAGTTTGGAGGGATGCAATCCTCCCCTCTGAAGGTGCACTGCAAGAGCATTTCGTTGATATCGTGGCCTGTGCGGTTGTAGAAATCCGTCATGTTGAACTGCTTGGGCTTGTAGTTGGCAAAATTAGCCTTGTCCTTCAACAAAGCGAGGACTTCCGGCTCGGCCAAGTGAGGGTTAGCGATCTGATAGTTCTCGTTGAGCAGTGCCAGCAGCTCCCCAACGTGGTACAGATCATTCTTTGTGATCTTCGAGAAACGAAACTCGTTGAGGTTGCAGAAGGTGATGGCAGGAAAGGTGAGGATGGGCGCCGCCACCTCATCAAGTTTGGTGACGTGAGGGAACTCAAAGTAGTAGTACACTCGGTCCATGCACACAAACATCAGCAGACCTAGAGAGCCCAAGAAGGACAGTGACCACAGGAAGCGACGGAACGTCATGTGCCCGTAGGCGAATATGTGGCTCATGCCATGTAACGTGGAGGAGTTGGCGAAAACTTGGAGGCTGGACGGCCTCGTGCTTTCAATGCTATCTTCGGAGTCTCCCTTCATGGCTGTCATTTGGTATCCACTGAAAACTAGGTTTACAGCTGAAACAATCGGTAGAAAGTGTGCAAATGAGGTAATTTAAAAAGCAGCAAGTCTTTGAAGAGGTTCTTTAGGTAGCTTTTCAATTAGTGGTAGTCCTCACTCCATCTGCAACCTCTTCCACTGTCTCTGAGAAAGCAGCTGTCATTCCATGCAGAACCAAACACAATGACAGCTCCAAAAAGACCAAGTCGCATGAAAAGACAGGAGTGACGCTGTCCGGTTTCTGAGGGACAAAGCACAAAGAAGTGAAGGGAAACCAAAAGGCACAGAGGAATTGTGGAAATGTAAACACAGCAGAAAGATCTCACTAGGCGAGAACAGTTGATTGGAGCGTGCCTCCTCCGGTCAGCACAGAATGGCTTTACATCGCTATGACAATGCCATGGAATGGATTCGTGAATGGGAAGATTACAAGAGCCGAGCGTCTGTTGCTCGTCGCCGGCTACGTCCCCCTGTGCCACTCCCCTGCTGAAAATCAAGGGTCATAGACCTCCTATCCCACCTCTGCGTTTGACAGCCTCAGCTGGGTTCCCAGTCTCTCCTGGATTCACGGCGAGCTGCGGGGAGCGCTGCCTCTTGGTGTTTTGGAAAGCCAATGTGGTGGTCTCGCCTCAGACAGCGAACGTTCCTTCCTCCAGATCTGGAAATGAGGATTTATGCACCTCTGCCGGCTGCCTGCCACCCCTCCTCTCTCTCCGTTGCTCTTTAGTAGTCAGGATCCATCCCACTGCTGAGCGTCTGCTCCGCCACAGCCTGTGTGTGTGTGTGTGTGCGAGAAGCATGGGGGAGGGTGCTAGCGGGGCTGGGGGTACTTCGACTCCAGGTTTTGTATGAAAGAAAAGCTCTCAAATGTGCAATGCTGTATTTCAGCTACAGGTAGTTGCAGAGAATCAACCATCTGTGCCATGTGATCGTATCTGAGGAGGTTGGTTTTGCATGGAAGCACATCCTCATTTTCCCTACTAAACCTGCATCTTAATTTAGTTGAGATGAACTCGCATGGTTTTTTATCATTTCAAGACACCATTTGAGTGAGCAGTAACAAACACGTCGGTCAAACAGACTCGATTTATGGACTGAGGTTCAATCAATCAATACCAATATGCATTGTATTTTGAGGGTTAATAGTTCAGGGATCCCTTCACAGCCCACTAGCAAATCCAGCCTTAAGTGACACAAGATTACAGCCACTATGATGCTCAAAGGAGAAAAATTACCATAACAATGGGTGAATGGTCACGGTTAGAGATCTTTCTCAACCAAATGAAATCAATAATCCAATCAATGTCGCAAGGTGAGGTAACATGGGAGTAAAATACATAATACTTGTTTATATTTAGTTGTTGCAGGGTCTCATTTTTAATACATGCAATTCTATTAAAGCTACAATATGTAAGATTTTTGTAATAAAATATCCAAAAATCACTTGCACAGTGTGATATATTTCCTGCAGTTGTGTACTTACAATATCCCAAAAGTTCCCAAAGATTTTTAATTTCAGAGAAATTCCAATTTTAAATTGGACAGAGACGCCACTCTTGTATGTACTTTATTAGACAGGTGAGCAAATGTACAAAAAACGAATCAATGTTATATAGCTCAACATGATGCAATGTTAGAATGTGATCAGTAATTGTAATGTTGATCTAGCTTACTGCTATTCTCATTCAGACAAACTAACAAAGAATAACCAAGTGAAACAGCACTGCGTTACCTCACAAGTTTAATTAGTCAAACTGACCTGTGTGAGTATTAATTCAGCACTTGCGGGTAATTCGGTAGAATGAAATGTCCTTTATATCCACGGGACTCCGCGGGGATCCACGCTGATATCTGTCTTTTATTAGCAATCGCGCCCTGCTTCATACCACAGTCATGTTAAAAACATCAATGTATTCACTCATACATAAATATTATTAGATCCTTCGGCATGACGACAAGTTCCATAATTCCGCTTGTGCGTCATCAACCTACGCCTTTGTTATTTTAAGAGGTTAGCGACCCCTAGCGGTGAAAAAAATGACATTGTAGCTTTAACGTCAAATTTAGTTTGCACTCGCATCCTGACCAATGGTAAATAAAAAAACAGCTTTCAGAAGTGTTCACATAGACCAGATGGAGTCTGTGTATATGCATTTATATTCTGACTTTTGCAAATATTGTAATGTCTGGATCCTGTTTACAGGCTCTCCATTATAGCAAATATGCTGAGTGTGAGGATTAGCATATTACAATATTATTCTGCATATTTCTGCATGTAAATTACTGAGCGGCATACTCTGAATCCATTGTTATGCTTAGACTGAGCAAGCTTGCCATGTGTAGGTAGCATATCCAAAACAAGTCCTTGAATAAAAGGCAGACGGATAATGCAATAACAAAAATGGGTTTATATTTCACATACCTCTGCATGATTGATTACCAGACATTCCCGGATGCGACGGATGCGGTTTAGCTATTTGTTAACAAGGCAACCAATGAGTAACAAAGAAAAGCAGTTACCACTGAGACACACTATGAAGAAATTCAAGAATGAAGAGCAAAATATGGAAAAGCACTGTTAGTGAAATAAACTAAGATTCAATCTTAAAGCTGGACTTTAAAAGGAGGAGCAGCACTTAATCAGAGAGAGGGCACTCCAAACATGGAGCTTTTAATATGCCAATAGCCTGACCAAATGTGCTAATCACTTTATTTCTACTGTTACACTCTGGGAGTTTGTGAATGCTGTTTTGAGTATGTTCCTACGTACTTCCTACTACTATCACCTGAAGGTTGAATGAATAAAAGATTGTACCTGGTCACCAGTGATCAACAGCTGAAATCATCTCTCACCAAGATGAGTCACCAACAAAACAACCATAAAACTAATTTGCTCGACAAAACCATCAAAATATAGCAAACTATTAGCTGCTTTTAGCCACCATTGGCAGAAAATCAGTTACAGGCTTTTTGTCTAATTGTTTATTGGTCTCCTACATCGACCTGGAGAATTTTTTGCTTCGACTTGCTACAACAATGCATTTTTTGAGGGCTTTCTTACTTGCACTGGTAAAGATCTACTGTTAACTCACTTGACACCTTCTTAACCCTTTTAGACAACGATTTGCTTAACTATTTTACAAAATAGTTGATCAAATCTTTTTTTGTCCATTTGTCAAACCATTTATGTCTGATGATCCAATGGATTTCACTTTATACATACAAAGATAACACCTGGAACAAGATTACAACTCTGAAATAGAAGTCACATCAGTAAACAATTAACTTGGGAAGATGTAGAACACATTCTGCTGCCAAAGGACTGAATTTAGAAGTAAAGAACTGGCTCTCTTTCAATTCATGAGGGTGAATTGGTCACACCACAGGAAGTTAAATTGGAATTACAGGAAGTGAAAATTAAGCATTCTTCCACCCTGGTCTATAAATGTATTAAATATAAATATGTGTATATAATTAAGCACAAATCTCCACAGGTGACATTTTAAAGAGATCTGTTTGAGAAAAAAAAATGGTGTGGAAGTTGTCAAGCTATCATTTAAAGTTTGTCTTGACAAACATTCTCTTTCTAGTTAAAAATTACACTTATTGCAGCTATATGAATTTCTTTTTAAATTCTACTTTTCCATTCAAATTTCAATTCTGCTTCCTGTTGGCTACTTTAATTCAAATTCAGCAATTTAACTGGAATTTGAAAAGCATTTTCAATTCAATTCCAATGGTGCACAACCCTGCTATGCAATATGCAATAAGGAACTGTACAATGATTGATTTGTTTGACATATAATCAAAGTGTTCAAAGCTTGATTCAATACAACCCAATGAACACTTGGCATATCTGTCAGGAAAAGCACAACAGCTTGTCAATGCAGAGATATTTTGGCACCAACCATAAGATTAATCCCTCAGGGACTTGACCTCAGGTCATAAGAGGCCATGAGGAACAGACTTACTGTCATTCATTCACTGGTTCATAAGTACTGGCACTCTCTAGCCAACCCACTAAGACTTCTCTTTTCTTGTTATTGTAATACAACAACAAATAAAAGTTTATGTTAGGCAGAATATGAACTTTAAGATAAATGAGGACCGACCAATGGTGTTTGGCTTCACACTGACAGCATGTTTGAATGGGAAATTAGATTTGAGAAGATAAGTTAAAAACAATGTGTTCAGAAGACCACATTTACAATCCTTTTTATGTGCTTTTCCGGCTTGAACAATATTAAAATTCAGTCTGCTACCAATAAATTATAATTATGGCCAATAACCGTTAAATTACACATTCAATTTCTATACTATTTTGTCTACATAAAATAAAATTACAAAAAGTAAATAAAAAGCAAATAATACCATTTTAAATACATAATACTTACAAACACAATTAATTGTCTGAAGTGTGAGTTTAGGCATCACAACCATTTCAATTGTGAAAAAAGGATTAATTTTAAGACTAGACTAATTTTAAGTAAGTGTTAGATGATAGCAAAGCCATGCATTTATAAAAATAGTAAAATGAACATGCACAATTAAAAGTCAGATAAATCAGAAAATTTAAATGTCTGATAACCGATATAGTATATTATGTAACAAGCCCTAGAAACAATTTAGTTTCATTACATGGAAAAGAGCATGAACATGCTGTTTAACATCAACTTTTGTGTTCAATGGAGGAATGTGGGTTTGGAAAAGGATGAAAAGGAGAAATGATGACAGTTTTATGCTGCATGAAATATATCATGTATGCAGGAGCCAAAAGACAAGTAACTGCTCAGTTGTCTCTGAATATAAAAAGCAAATAAATAAATTCTTCCATCTATGCAAGAAATGAAGGGCACGACAGGAGAAAAAAAGTGGTACAGCAGTGGACATACACACATCTAAAAGCACACTCACCAGACACGTGTCATTTACCAGACAAAAAAAAAAGATAATTGTTTAATGGGCAGTTGGAACAGACTCAAAATCCCATTCAGCCGAGAATATCGCTGAAGTCAGCTCAAAAGCAGGAGTAAGACATCCACTCTCGAGAGCGATGCTGCAGCTAATATGAAAGTGCAAGCATCTTAAAACTGATTTGAAACCACTGAAATGTCTGTTACAGGCAGAAGAGCATCAGGGGCGCTTCTCATACGTGCTGAGATATGCTGTAAACACTAAAGGATCATCAGCTTTGCAGTTTTGCAGCAGCCTCTTGAGACTGCTTACTGAGAAGCGACGGTGAGCATAATGACACGGGCCACCCTGCTTGACCCAGGACATAAATCATCCCACATCGGCGGCCAATCTAACGCAATCTAAATCTGTGTTGCAACTAACAGTAGAACACAGCATATGATGAGGTTTAAACACTTCAGTTACACTGAAAACATTTTTGTGTAGGATTTACTTGAATTGAATACAATTGAAATTAAAACAATCGAAAAAAATGCTAGAAAATTTCACAAATAATTACAGGGAAATGGCAAGTAACATTGAATTAAATGGGACGTTTTGAAGACTGAAGTAGTATTATCTTGCAAAACATATTCCAATAATATTCTTTGTTTTATTTACAACTTCATTCAAGATGTTGGGTCAGTGTTTTTATTAGAATTTACTGTGATGCCATACCAGATACCACAGCTATTTATGGCGAAAAACGGGTTAAAATGTAGCAAAATATGAAAAAAAAAATTTTTTATTAATTCACAAAAGTTGTGAGTCTTTTTAAAAATTGCAATAATTTTTTCTTCCCATTTGTTAAATATCGAGTGAAACGGCTTCCCGAAGAAGACGAAAAGAAGAAAAAAAATCTAGGGCGGGTCTTGATTTTGTCTATTTGAAATTGATTGGATGGTTGTAGTTTGCTATTGGTGGATCTCATGTGAGTGACAGGTTTTACACATCATCAGAGAAGAGAAGAGGTCATGTTGTATTTTGATTAAAGGTTATGAGGGCACCTGAATTAAAAAAAATTATGCAATATACCATGAAAATGGCGCCTTTAAAGTTTATCTTTGATAACAAATCGAAAAACTAAATCTGGCCTCCCTTCATTCACTGGTTTTCATATGAATCAAACCATCATTGTCTAAAATATGCCTCAAAGTTTGTTGAGTCAATGTAAAACTGATCATGGCTATAGTATCACGTGGCATGTGGAAGCCAAAAGGATGACTTTTAAAAAAAATCTCCACATTGTATAGCACACAACTTATATGGACTGCTTTATGGGATTTATTTTCTTCCCCTAGTCATTATGGACTGGCATGCTATAAGAAAAGAGCTAGATTATCATTATGCCAATTGACGCTTTTATCCAAAGCGACTTACATTGCATTCAAGCTGAAGTAGAGCATGGGATGGTGTTAACAAAACCAATGTCATGAGTTTGATTCTCAGGGAATGCAGGAACTACATGAAGCCAAATAAAGTTTTAAAATTTCTCTTTTTTTTAATTAACTGAAGAACTAAAATTTTATGGTAATTAAATTTCAGTCTAATCAGAAAAAAACTCCCTGTCAGTGTTGCTTTTGTAAACTAAACCTATTACAATAGCTTTTGTTAACTGAAATAAAATGTAAATATTAGGTGAAAAACTTGAAAATAAAAATGCTGCCATTGCCAACTGAAATAAGTTTAAGTCCTAAAAATAAATAAAACTAAAAATGAAATAAAAATAATTAAAGGTAATTAGATTTTTTTAAACTATTAAGAATGAAAAAAAGGACATGAAATGAAAATGTATGTATATATATATATATATACACTCACCGGCCACTTTATTAGGTACCCCATGCTAGTAACGGGTTGGACCCCCTTTTGCCTTCAGAACTGCCTCAATTCTTCGTGGCATAGATTCAACAAGGTGCTGGAAGCATTCCTCAGGGAGTTTGGTCCATATTGACATGATGGCATCACACAGTTGCCGCAGATTTGTCGGCTGCACATCCATGATGCGAATCTCCCGTTCCACCACATCCCAAAGATGCTCTATTGGGTTGAGATCTGGTGACTGTGGAGGCCATTTTAGTACAGTGAATTCATTGTCATGTTCAAGAAACCAATTTGAAATGATTAGAGCTTTGTGACATGGTGGAAGTAGCCATCAGAGGATGGGTACATGGTGGCCATAAAGGGATGGACATGGTCAGAAACAATGCTCAGGTAGGCCGTGGCATTTAAACGATGCCCAATTGGCACTAAGGGGCCTAAAGTGTGCCAGGAAAACATCCCCCACACCATTACACCACCACCACCAGCCTGCACAGTGGTAACAAGGCATGATGGTTCCATGTTCTCATTCGGTTTACGCCAAATTCTGACTCTAACATCTGAATGTCTCAACAGAAATCGAGACTCATCAGACCAGGCAACATTTTTCCAGTCTTCAACTGTTCAATTTTGGTGAGCTCTTGCAAATTGTAGCCTCTTTTTCCTATTTGTAGTGGAGATGAGTGGTACCCGGTGGAGTCTTCTGCTGTTGTAGCCCATCCGCCTCAAGGTTGTGCGTGTTGTGGCTTCACAAATGCTTTGCTGCATACCTCGGTTGTAACGAGTGGTTATTTCAGTCACTGTTGCCCTTCTATCAGCTCGAACCAGTCTGGCCATTCTCCTCTGACCTCTGGCATCAACAAGGCATTTCCGCCCACAGAACTGCCGCTCACTGGATGTTTTTTCTTTTTCGGACCATTCTCTGTAAACCCTAGAGATGGTTGTGCGTGAAAATCCCAGTAGATTAGCAGTTTCTGAAATACTCAGACCAGCCCTTCTGGCACCAACAATCATGCCACGTTCAAAGTCACTCAAATCACCTTTCTTCCCCATACTGATGCTCGGTTTAAACTGCAGGAGATTGTCTTGAGCATGTCTACATGCCTAAATGCACTGAGTTGCCGCCATGTGATTGGCTGCTTAGAAATTAAGTGTTAACGAGCAGTTGGACAGGTGTACCTAATAAAGTGGCCGGTGAGTGTATATATATATATATATATATATATATATATATACACACATTTTGGGGGGAAATCACATTATGTATGGAGGAATGGTCTCTGCTCTCTTGTCAGGTGTTCTCCAAACTCAGGCATTATAGGAGAAAACTCAGAACTGTTATCTTGGAAAAAAGAGGTTGCAAAAATATTTAATAACAGGGAGCCAATAATTATGGCCAGCGTGTTTTGGAGAAAAGCATTTATTTCATAATGTGATTTACCCCCCACTTTCAATTCTTTTTCTTCAAAGAAAGGTTAGATTTTTGCGAATTTTTTGAATGAAAGATCAAAAGGATAAACAATGCAGATTTATTTTTTATAGCCATTTTTGATCATATTTACCAGGGGTGCCATTAATTATGACCACAACTGTATGCATGTATGTATATATATATATATTCAAAATATTATTAAATATTTTAATAGTATATAAATAAAAGTAAAATAACACTGCTCCCAGGAAATGCCTTCTTCAAAGAAATTGAAAAAATGACTAAAGAAAGTCTGGACAAAACATACAGCTTAACTAACAGAATGCTTTAACACAAATACTGATGACGAGGCCTTCTATCAAGTAATCACACACTGTATGTTTGGTAACGGCTTTTTCCTGCAAAGTTTGAGGCTCAGGTAAAAAATGTCTGCTGTAAATAGATAAAGGCGAGGATAAAAGAAAGGATAAACCACCTTTCTTGGAAGTGGAGAGAAGCCTTAAACCTGAGGGTGCACATCAGTCTTGCCGTACAATGAACTTGTCAGATCGGAGGGACTGTGAAATTGAAAATATCAAAAGGTCTCGTCCAGTAACAAAATCGTGAAATTGAACACGGAGGAATACCCTGCAGCACACAAATCGCTGGTCACAAGCTGAAAAGCAGAGCAAACCTTTATGTTTGAACCTTAAAAAACAGACAGACCAGGCTGGCATATTAATTGGATATTTACACACCAGGTAAGTGCTATTACAATTAAAGGATTAGTTCACTTTTTAAAAAACTTTTGCTGATAATTTACTCACCCCCATGTCATCCAAGATGTCCATGTCTTTCTTTCTTCAGTCGAAAAGAAATTAAGGTTTTTGATGAAAACATTCCAGGATTTTTCTCCATATAATGCAATTTGCTGGGCACCAAACGGTTCAAGGTCCAAAAGACAGTTTCAGTGCAAACTGCAAACTGTTCAAATGGCTTTAAATGACACCAGACGATGAATAAGGGTCTTATCAAGCGAAACGATCGGTCATTTCAAAAATAAATAACAAAGTTTAAGTTTTATAAGCTCAAATGCTCGCCTTGCTCTGTGATGCACGTTCGTGACTCTCCTGTTCGAACTCGTTCATCAAAATGAACAAATCTTTTTTCGAGTCATTTGATTCATTTAACAAGTCATTTGATTCATTTAACGAACGAAATGACTCTGAAAAAGATTCGTTCATTTTGATGAACGAGTTCGAACAGGAGAGTCACACAGAACAGAGCAAGGCAAGCATTTGAGCTTATAAAACTTAAAAAAAAAAAAAAAAAAATTTAATGAGCGATCGTTTCACTTGATAAGACCCTTATTCATCGTCTGGTGTCGTTTAAAGCCCTTTGAACAGTTTGCAGTTTGCACTGAAACTGTCATTTGGACCTTGAACCGTTTGGTGCCCAGTAAAGTGCATTATATGGAGAAAAATCCTGAAATGTTTTCATCAAAAACCTTAATTTCTTTTCGACTGAAGAAAGAAAGACATGGACATCTTGGATGACATGGGGGTGAGTAAATTATCAGCAATTTTTTTTTTAAAGTGAACTAATCCTTTAATGAACTGTGCAGATAAACACACCTAGAACTAAACTGAGACATGCACACCTACAAAGAAATCTAAACATAAAAATGTATGCAATTTAAAAATATTAATATTCTAAATACAGTTCTTTGCTCAGCCAGGCAGATGTATGTGATTTTCTTATTGCTTATTTGCTTATGAAGCCCTGACTTAATCCAAGCAATTCACACTGCAATTTTTATCAAACTGTTGGCTGACTGCACAGGATGACCTTTTACAGCGAATGGCAGTCCAAACATATGAGTCACTTTGTAATCATATTCACAACACTCATGCTTATCACTCAGGGATGAAAGTATAAAAAACAAGATAATAAATGGCTGTTTAGCTTCTATTAGTCAGTGCCAGCAGAACCGGATCTTTCTTTACATGGTCTCTCCTGAGAGACAACACCTTTGGGGAACCTCCCAGATGCACCATCTTTGGGTAAAGTGGGTCATAATCACAGTCAACAGGACTAAAAGTCATTGCACACAGTTCTGTGATTTGTATTGATGGTTTATTGAGTGTGTGCCGCATCTCCTGCTGATGTGGTGCTACATAGGCAGCAAAACCGGATCAATGATCATGAACAATGAAGGGAACACTAAACAAGATATTTAAAGTGCCCCTATTATAATGTTATTTTAAAGGTTCCTAATTTTGTTTTGGATGTCACCTACAATAGGTTTACATGCTTCCAAGGTAAAAAAACCCACCAATTTTCTCATAATATACATTGCAGCATCCCCGGTTTTCTCACAGTGTCTGAAAAGGTTCAATAAAGGATTCAGTCTCTCTAAACGCCGCATTTCCGAGAGCCTACTCTGCTCTGATTGGTCAGATGGCCCAGTCTGTTGTGATTGGTCGACTGCTCACAGCATTTGTGGGAAACTAAACACCAATTACCATTTCTGAATTTCAGCTCTGGATCTTCCTCAGCACTTGATACACAGTGATACGAACAGTGATAACGATGGTGTCGGTTTTACAGTTTCAATTCAAGCCCGAGTCCTCATCCTTTGGAAGTGCAGCAAAGTGGATTTGCTTTAGCAGAGCAGAAAACAACTTCTTCTTGACATGTCGAAAACACAAACCAAACTCTTCTAGTCTAAGCTACTGTACAACTACAGTGTTTGAGGGTTAAAGTAGACAGTTCAGAGGCAGCCAATGAAGACCATAGGCTGGCATTATGCAAATTTGTTACAAACCTCCATTGGTTTATACCGGAATTAAAGGGTTAGTTCACCCAAAAATGAAAATTATGTCATAAATGACTCACCCTCATGTCATTCCAAGCCCGTAAGACCTCCGTTCATCTTCGGAACACAGTTTAAGATATTTTAGATTTAGTCCGAGAGTTTTCTGTCCCTCCATTGAAAATGTACGCGGATTGACAACAGAACCGGAAGAGAATACAATGCTGAATAAAGTCATAGTTTTTGTTATTTTTGGACCAAAATGTATTCGATGCTTCAAAACATTCTCACTAACCCACTGATGTCACATGGACTACTTTGATGATGTCTTTACTTCCTTTCTGGACAAGGACAGTATACCGTACATTTTCAATGGAGGGACAGAAAACTCTCGGGACTAAATCTAAAATATCTTAAACTGTGTTCTGAAGATGAACGGAGGTCTTACGGGCTTGGAACGACATGAGGGTGAGTCATTAATGACATCATTTTCATTTTTGGGTGAACTATCCCTTTAAAGCCCCGATTACACTACAAGCGACTTTGTCGCTGCAGGTCGGCAGTGGCTGCGCTGGAGGGCGTTCCCACTACTGGTTGCCTAGTAATGTTTGTGAGTGACATTCACGGTTGTTACTCTATGTTAGACAACAAATACGTTTTCTTGCCGCTACAAACAAATATTTTGGAAGGAAAAGTCTAAATATAAATGGAATCAGTACATAAAATGCATATTATTAAAGTTGAACGAGAAACAGTGAGTGCTCTTTGCCATCGCGGCTATTTAACTGCAGCAAACGGGCAAATACCGGTCTATCTGGGTTCCCGAAACCATTCAGGCACGGAGTCAGTACGGTGAATACCACACGGAGATATATCAGAAATTATAGGACATTTTCTGACTGCTAAAATGAGCTTCTCGTTCAACTTGCCTCGGTCAGACTCAGCACTGAAGAGCGATGCGCTCCACTGACTTCACTCCTTTTGGTTGTCGCTCCCGAAAGTCGCTCTGCATTTGCATAAAGTTAAACAGATCTCAACTTTGTCGCGTCGCCAGACACGCACCACCGGTCGCCAACAGTCACGCGTGTCGCCGGAAATCGCCCGCCCCCCATTGAAATGAATGGTATCGTGTCGCTTTGTCACTTGTAGTGTGAACGGGGCTTGAGACTAGAATTACTGACGATTCGTTCAGAATTGGTTCTTTTAGGAGACAACAACTCCATTTATCGTGAACTTTGATCTTTGTAACTTACATTCACAAACAGCTATATTACTACATTAAAGGTAATATCCAAAAAAAAAAACATAATAGGATAAGTTTGCAGATTTTCATTGTTACTATGACGGTAGTATATGCAAATAAACAATGACCTCCCCCTTTATAATCGGCAAGAAACGGAGGTTGCAATAGTCTTTTCTTCACTATTGTGACAATATGATATCTAAACATCTTGATCGAGAAAAAAAAAAAAATGTAGGGTGGGACTTGATTTTGTCCATGGGGAATTGACTAGATGGATGGATGGTTGATTGATAGGTTGTCCCGCCTTCATGCCAGTAAACCCATCATCAAAGAAAAGAAATGCCATTGCAAGAGGGAGGGGATGATTATTTTGGTTGAAGATTAAAATGGCACAAGAATTTTTACAAAAAAATAATGATGTGCATGGATCAATCATTTATAATAAATACTGCAATTTCCCAGTGGTGGAATGTAACGAAGTACAAATACTTCGTTACTTTACTTAAGTACATTTTTCACGTATCTGTACTTTACTTAAGTAGAATCAATAGTGGATACTTTTTACTTTTACTTCGTTACATTTTGCAGCAATTATTATACTTTCTACTCCACTACATTTCTACAACGTTCTGTTACATTTTCGTAAAATTTTCTGATCAGTTTTTCCTCTGTCAAAACGTCATCCTGACCGTCCGTTCGTCGCACGTTTGTCTCACCAGTGAAGTCTGGTTGCCATAGATATATCAACCCGGTCACACTAAATGCGTCTCTATAGCACGCAGTGTGTTTATCGTGCAATTTATATGCGAAAATTAGTTTTACATGCATAGGAAACACATTGGCAGGTTTAGTAGTGATGTGGGGTGCGTGTGTATTATACGTTTGGTAAGGATTAGTATGGCAAGCCAAGAGGTTCAGAATTACGCCATAAATGAATCGCGTTTACAGCCAAACGCCGTCGTATACGGCGTTTTAACATAATATGTGTGTTTATATATATATATATATATATATATATATATATACACCGTATATAGTAAGGGTATATAGTAAGCTTGATGCGTATATTGCCTAATTGCAAGCTTGTTCAGAAATGGTGACAAAAACTTAAAATATAACTGCTTTTCCATCATATTGAACATCATTATATGAGTATTAGGTTGAATGAGTTAGAATTAACTGTTTTATTAATCATTAGAATATAGACATTAAGAGAATAAATTGTTATGCAAGTACTTTTACTTTTAATACTTAAAGTACATTTAAAATCAGGTACTTTTTACTTTTTACTTAAGTAGGGTTGTCATTGTGGTACTTCTACTTTTACTAAAGTAAATATGTCTCTGGTTATTTGTACTTTTACTTAAGTACTGAGATTCAGTACTTCCTCCACCACTGCAATTTCCATAACATGAATTGTCAAGAAATTTTGATTTCATGCTGGCTTTAAGCTGCATACCTATAAGCAACCTGTTTTATTTGAACAATTGTACAATTGTATATGAACATGTCACACACAAATGTCATCAACTGTTACACACTTATTGGTTCTTCGTTAGACAGACGCCGTAGGAGCAGCAACATTTCTAACACTGTGAGAATTTCTAAAATTCATCGCAAGGGAAATTTATTACCCATCAGCAAGCATGTCGCATTAAAAGATCCAAAACTGACGATTCTGACCTACAACGAAAAATCTTTGACACTTTCTAAAATTGGTCTCAGACAGCAAAACTATACTATCCAGCATGATTACGAGAAGCGCCAGTGCTACCTTGTGTCAGTTCCAAAATGAATAATCAATGGATAAACAACTTCTGCTTTAAAGGGTTAGTTCACCCAAAAATGAAAATTAGCCCATGATTTACTCACCCTCAAGCCATCCTAGGTGTATATGACATTCTTCTTTCAGACGAATACAATGGGAGCTATATAATAAACAATGTCCTGGCTCTTCCAAGCTTTATAATGGCAGTGAATGGCTGTTTCTGTTTTAAAGTCCATAAAAGTGCATCTATCCATCATAAAAGTTGTGTATTTTTCTTACACAAACCCTTTGCTTCAGAAGGCCTTTATTAACCCCCTAGAGCCGTGTGGAGCACTTTTATTGGCCGATACCAATAACTGATAATTCTTTCTACTGATAATTTGAAAGCTGATAACCAATATATTGGCCGATAAATCTAAATTCAAATTTTGATATACTTTGATAGCCTGAATACAAAAACAAAAGGCTCACCATTAAAAGCCATGTCCCAAACACTTCAACATAAATCAAACACATTCAATACAGTAGCCTCGTTTGAACCAGTGTAAGATTCCTAAACTTTTTAAATTAAAGCTAAATATATAGCTAAATAAAAAGTCAAGCTAATCTATCCCTATAATAAATATTCAATAAATAAAAAAAATAGTAAATATAGTGCAGAAAATGATTGATGTGAGAGTACACAACTGATTTCGGCATATTATGCATCTCAATTTTTGTTAGATTATCTGAATAACATCAGAATTATGACCTCTGGTTTCACAGACAAGGCTTAAGTTTAGTCCCAGGTTAAAATGCATGTTTGAACTGTCAATAGCACTGACAGGTTAAGGCTTAAGCCTGGTCTGTGAAACCAGGGGACAATTTTTAACAATGGCACTTGATTGACAGCACTCGCATATAATACACACAACAACTAAACTCAATTATTTACTAGTTAGGCCAGTAAAGTAGGCTCTCCTGAAGTTCAAAATTGTACAAGTAGCACAGATATTAGCCTCTCTCATAATTTGCTGTGCTGTAATGAGTATCTGCAGGTGCAGCTCTTTAACATAATTGGCATATTATGCCGGAAGCTAATTAACTGTAGGCGTGACGAGCAATTTGCATCCTTTCACCACCTGAACCTTGTCTCATCTCTGGCCAGATGTTTTATGGATTTCAAAAGTGATATTTGGTGCAACTATGGCTGAATCTACAGAAAGCAGCAATAAATATAAATGGCAAATGAAGTCCTGACTGCCATTTTAATTCAAGCATAAATTAAAAATCAAATCATACAACGGCATGAAATACAATGCGCCAAAACTCCCAGCTGAAAGCTACCTGCAATGAACACTGGATATCAAACTGCATACTATTCGCAGACTACTTTTTTAAAATAATATGCAAAACACTGTAAAATGTAACAACATGCATTCATTTTGAAACATGACGTCACTAGGTTGAATGTTTAATTCATCAATATCAGTAACCAGTTATCATCTTGGAAATTAAAACATACATTTTTAATGCAGTTTTGTAACAGTGTCTTAACTTTGTCATTTAATCATTTAATTAGTTCAAAATTATTTCTGGGTCATTCATCATGTTAGATAAAAAGTCAAGCTCATTCATTGTGCAATATTCCTCCTATGGCAGTATGATCTCTTTAGTTTTAAAAACAAGGAAAAGAAAGAGTTAAATAAATGTTATCTGCGTATTTGTTATGGATTAGTTCATAGGTCACCCAAAAAATGTAATTCTGTCATCATTTACTCACCCTCATGTTTTTCCAAACCTGTACAAGTTTCTTTCTTCTGCTATACACAAAAGAAGATATTTTGAAGAATGTCTGTAACCAAACAGTTGATGGGGCCCATCATTGACTTCCATAGTAATATGGAGAAGAAGAAGAAAAAAAACTCACAGGTTTGGAACAATATGAGGGTGAGTAAATGATAACAATTTTCATTTTTGGCTTAACTACCCCTTTAACTTATCTGTTTACCAACTAAAATGTGACACAGGAGGTAGAAAAATAAAACAACTTGAACGCTTACTGGATATCCTGAGTGGAGATCTGACTTCCGCTCGCCACGCGAGATTGAGAGCAGACGCTTTCCAATTAGTGTACACTTCCGTACACGTCATAAATGGCTGATGAAGGCCTGCTGAAGACCTGCCGAAGCGGCAAACACGTAGCTGAAAGCAACAAATATTGCTTAGTTTCATTAATAAAAAGAAAAATCCAGTATGTCTAATGAAGGAGCCAAAAAAAAAGGAAAAGTACCAGGAGACAAAAAACCAACTAAACGGAGAGCAAAGAGGAGGGAAACTTATGCAGTGTATATCTACAAAGTTTTGAAGCAGGTGGGTGAGTTTTCATAAATAATAAAGATTATCGAAGAATACTTATCAAACGGATGATTCCCACTGTAAATGTTGATTGATGACTTGCGTTTGACGCCACGTGCAATCGCGATGGATTCGTGAATGATTCATTCTTATGAGTCGAATCTTTTCGATGTGTCGGTTGAATCGCTCCGAGAGGTTCTCGAGTCATGCGTCTTTTTGATTCACTGAACAAAGAACCGTTTGTTTTAGATCTGTCCGATTCGGGATCAAATGTTTACAACTTGATAAGCCTATCAATTTAGTCAATAAATACCCACAAGAAAACGAAATTGTTTTTATTAAAAAATATTGGTATATCATAAGAAACTTTTCATCCAATAAATGTAAGTATATATTTTTTTTATAATGTAGGCTAAATTTTATCCAGGTTCTAAATGGCATTATCCATTTAATCCATAGAATTATGGCTAGGACACAACACTTCAATAAACGCTTTGTCTAATAAATAGGCCTGTCAAATCGATTAATCACATCTAGTGTGTGTGTGTGTTTGTTTATCTCAGTAGTCAACATTTGAAGTGGATCAACTTTTTATCAAAGTTATACATGAATACGTACATATACATTTTGAACAATAGCCTACCCGTTCTTGTCATATGACAACTTTGATTTAACTTTTTTGATCCACTTCAGATGTTGACACACACACACACACACACACACACACACACACACACATACACACACACATATATATATATAATTAAATACAAACTTTTATGTGATTAATCGATTTCATAGTACTACTACTACTACTACTAAAATATAACCAAAAGACATGGACACCCCACCATGTGATTACGTCATGATATAAAAATATATATATATATATATATTATTTATTTATTTTTTACATCATGATGTAATCACATGGTGTGTGTGTCAACATCTGAAGTGGATCAAAAAAAGTGAAATGAAATCAAAATATATATATATATATATATATATATATATGTACTAGTTTTTGAACTGAACTGAACTTATATATGCTAATGAACTGAATTTTTAATCGTTGCTTGGAACCTGTAAGCGGCCCATAGTTATTAGGCCAATTAGCTATATTACTAGGTGGAAGAATTGTTTACCCTCATTATTAGATATTAAAATGTAATATTTTAATCACAGAACTGTTGTTGCTTATTGCTTATGTGTGTGTATATATACATGCATTCCACCATAGGTTCATCCGGACACTGGTATCTCCAGCAGGGCCATGAGCATCATGAACTCGTTTGTTAATGACGTGTTCGAGCGCATCGCTACAGAGGCGTCCCGGCTCGCGCACTATAACAAGCGCTCCACCATCACGAGCAGAGAGGTGCAGACCGCAGTCAGGCTCCTGCTGCCCGGGGAACTCGCCAAACACGCCGTGTCAGAGGGAACCAAGGCCGTCACCAAATACACCAGCTCCAAGTGATCACCTGAGAGCTGTCCAAGGGGTGGGAATCTTTTCAACTAATACAAAAAATGTAAAGGCCATGTTTGCAATCACTATTCAATATTAATAAATGCACACAGAAACTTGGGTGGAACCGGTATTCGTTATTCTGGTTTAAAAAGCAATCTCTTTGCTCAGGTTTATTTGCAAGTGCAGAAGAATACTGCACTGAGGGAATGGTATCTAATGATTATGCGCTTATGTACAATGTATACCATACTACAAAACTTGGAAACAACTGATTTTTCCTGATTAAATATTAGTTTATAAATGTCCATGCTGTTACCATAGTACTACTGAATATTATTTACATGATTGTTAGTCTTATTAAAGGGTAACTTCACCCAAAAATGTAAATTCTGTCATTAATTACTCACCCTCATGTCGTTCATCTTCAGAACACAAATGAAGATCTTTTTGGTGAAATCTGAGCGCTTTCTGTCCCTCCATTGACAGCTACGCAACTACCACTTTGACTCTTCAAAAAGTTCATAAAGAGATCGTTAAACTAATTCATATGAATTGAGTGATTTAGTCCAAAGTTTTGGAAAGACTCGATCGCTTTATATGATGAACAGATTGAATTAGGCCACTATTATTTTTGGCTGAGCTATCCCTTTAAAGTCCCCATGAATTCAAAATTGGCCATACTTACTTTGTTTGCCTAAATTGATCGTTTTGTGGTGAACAATTCATCCATGCAAGTCAATCCACACAAATTTTTTTGGCTTCGTAATCTTTAATCCAAATCTGAAATTTCCCCTCCCCTCTGCGTTGGAGGACCTTGCCTGATGACGTAGGTTTCACGGTTTGGGCGTCTTCTTAACATCCATAACCACGCCCCTCCAACTGACAGTAGACAGGCTGAATGAAAACACCTACTTTTCTAGATCCAATCAGGTGCTAGTTGGGGAAAAAGCCACGCCCACCATTTTGCCTCATTTAGTATTCCGTTTCTCTCGGAAATACGTCACAACACTGGAGAAAAGTCGTTTGCAACTTCCGGTTCACGGGGACTTTAAGATTCGTCATCTCAAATATGTATTGAGGGTATAATTGGGCTAAAATGTGACTTAGTGGCCAAGGAAAGTCGAAGTTTCACATTTAAGCTGCAACTTCTTAAAGTTTTTATAGCTTAGCCATAGTGATTGCATACAGTTTGGAGTGTATAATATCTTGCAAATCAGGACATGAATATCTCAAATTTACCCTCAGGGATCAATAAAGTGCATCTTTCTGTTATGTGCAGAGATCTTTCACACTGTAGTGTTGTATTCTCGCCACTAGATAGAGTCATTTCAACACTATTGAGACCTGAGCAACTCATTTTGATGAGTTTTTCATGAGGTACTGAGTCAAATAGTCACAGCCTGGAACGGATTGGAGCAACACTTTCATTTGCCATGTGCATGGGTTTGTTTTCCACACTGAATTAATTTTACATGGGAAAATTAATTTGAAAAAAGTTGAATTTAATGAATAAACAGCCTTACACCACAAAGCCATTTGAATTTCTGTGTATTTCAAACAAAAGAAACCACAGTGAATCAAAAACGTCTTACAAAAAAAGGTTAACAAATATATAATGAAGTTGCTTTTTTAAAATGGGAATGTTTGTGCTCGACATTTTTGCAACAAAGTTGTGTAAAGAAAAGATCAGGACAATTGGACATTTCTTTCACCTGATATATTCTGGCAAAATTATTTTGACATTCCTATTATATTTTTATGTAGCAAACATATGCTATGATATTTTAATTATTTGTAAGTGCTAAACTGCACTGTTTTCTTAAATGTATGGGAAATATCCCCAACTGTAGCTATATAAAACTAATCACACAAGGTGCTAGCAAATTGTAATGAATAACTTTTACATACTGTAAATGCTGACAAATGTTCAATTTGAACTACAGTAATTGGATTTTCCAGCATGACTCCCTGTGAAGCGTATTTATGAACATGAAATGATATATATGGTGAGACTGAGAGACAAAGCTACGGGTCACATGCATTGTGAGAGACTCAGAACCAGAATGAGAAGCATTAAATAGGCCTACAATTTTACTTTTGTATTTAAAAAGCTCATACTGATATAATAATTTGTCCATTTTACAGTCTAGTAGCTGACCAATGAAGTATTTCACAGGATAGGAAGCTTTGGTGAAAACAAATCATGTTTTGCCCTTCATTAATCAGGGAAATCTGAGGAATACTGGTGTTCCATATTCCCAGCCCTCCCTCTCTGGCTCCTACGATAAGCCTTACTGATGATCTTATATATGCTAATGATGGCATGTCTATGGACATATTACAGCAGCGAGGGTGATGGTGTCATTAATGACAGCGTCTTAAGCGTTATCGTCATCATCACCATGTTCCCCTTGATCTTGCGGTTCCCTCATAGATCCCCATGCGCTCATTTCATTTTTGCACACACTCTCCCTCTCTCTCTCTTTTGGGTGGTATAAGCACATTACGGATGGGGACATTAGTAACTAATGCAGGCGCTGGGCCCCGCATTGTTTTGGTGCACAAGTACATCATTAGAAAATGTTCTACTTGGCAGGGAAGCGTGTATTAACTCGGCTCGCAATAAAATGAGGTTGTGATCAATTGTTAAAGTTATCGAGAGCTATTAGGTTGAAATATGAACCTCTCAATTGCCATAATGAAGAGGGTGCCCGGTCGTACACAATCAACAGAGCAACATACACCAATGCATTGTGGGTTCTGGGCGCTCGAAAGAACGAGAGAAAGCAATTTTGCCGAAAGAAAATGCAACCGCGTCGCCCTAACCTCATTACAAATTTCACCTCATTACTAAATTTCAATAATCTACTCAAAACGTTAGGACCAACCGGCTATAAAACAGAATTGGAAGCTTTTTTTGAGCAACGGGACAAAGCGGCTATCATAAACGCCACTCTCGTGAAGAATTACGTCTCATAATGCCAGCTAACTTTTGATGTCGGTGCCAACGTTGACTCACGATTTTGGCAAACTTGCCGCATAAATTAATTTGATATAATATTCTCTACTGAGGCATATTGATGAGTCTCAGTCTCAGAAATTCAATTAATCCCCCAAAGTTAATGTTTCGGAACTGAACAGAGCCCAATCTGGAGGATAGCAACGGAAGACGCTACATTAAAGTTGATACTGTATTGTTGAATCAACTCAAAAGTGTACAACACCCTATACAACACCTTCTGCTGCAGGTTCTATATGAAACAATTCAGAATAATGACTAGGCATGACCAATATTTGCTCATCTGGGCATCATTTAAAAGTTTGAGGTCGGTAACTTTTTTTTTTAATGAAATGATTACTTTAATTCAGCAAGGATGCATTACATTGATCAAAAGCAATAGATATAGTGTTACAAAAGATTTCTATTCCATATAAAATATGAATCTTGAAAAAAAGGGGTTCCGCAGCTTTCGACATTGATAAAATAATAAGAAATATTTTTTGAGCAGAAAAACAGCATATTATAATGATTTCTGAGGAGAAGATAGAAAATATAGTTATTTTAAGTTACAATATTACTGTTTTTACTGTGTTTTTGATCAAATAAATGCAGCCTTGGTGAGCAAAATATTACTGATCCTAAACTTTTGAATGTCTTTGTGTCATGACTTCATCCTAAGCGGTGTTTATTGCTATTAGTCAGTGAGGAACCACCAGATTGGCCTCTTGGAAACAGTTTATGGTCATTGCGAGTGTGAAGGGCTAACTAATACTGTATTTTATACTTCTGAAAGGAAGTCCATTAGATGTTCAGTTTACTGCACAAACCACAAACTAATCCTCTTCATGAAGTTCTTCAATCCATCCGGCTCAAAGCTAAGTTCATTTGCAGCAGCACCATTTACACAGCATTCAAACAGCTCATAATCATGTTGGTTATTCCTCGAAAAATAATGATTGTTATCAATTAGTCTCAACCAATTAGCTCGCATTTCTAATTCTTGGTCTTCTCTTTGTTCCTTTAATTAGTAAATTCATTAGTAGCGTCTAGTGTTGCACGCCGAGTAGGCCTAGATGTTTCAGCAGTGTATTCTTATGATTTTAACATGAGGCGCAGCAGTCTTAAGTGGAAGATAATCAGCAGGAACTAATTGTCTAATTGCACTGATGAAGGTTACGATCATTAGCCTGTTCTGGAAGTCCAGTGACGGTCCTCAACAGCGAGTGTGAGTCTGACCGGACCAGCCTAACCCTACAGATGGCCTCACTGTTAAGCTCACGGCAGGACAAAATGATAGACATCTTCTATCCACAGGGAGCAAGACAAACGACTGTGTGTCTGTGTACGTGCATATGTATATGTGTGTGTGTGTGTGTGTGTGTGTGTGTGTTGTCCGCAGGGAGTAAGACGAACGAGTCGAGGGAGTGCTGATTCAATGCACTTCTTTCTTTTTCTTGCTTGAGAAAGTCCCTGCCTCCACAAAAATTGAATGTCCACCATTTGAGAAATGAATTCATGGAAGTCACTGTCTTTTTTCCCCATTAGTAAGTGTTTAGTTCAACGTTTTAAATAATTGCGTTACAAGGAATGATATTTAAAATACATTTGGGAGGCAATGGGGCGGGAAAGTGCCTACATGTTTTGCTGATGATACCCGGGCCATTTGGAAGACATCAAAGTAGTGAGGAGGTAGCCCAGATGCATATTATAAACTCATTATGTGTATCATTTAAAAGGATGTACTCCAGCAGCAAAACAATCTTCCCATTCTCTGCCTCGCCTGTAATGTGTGTTCGCAAAGTCGCAACTTTTTGATGCCTTCAGTCAATGTGACAGCTATTACTGCATGGCAAAATGGAATAAATGTCATTTATATTCCTATTGGCAGGGTCATTAACATATGGATAAGACATCGCGAGGCAGTGTCTTTAGAGCAAACCGGAATGTGGAATTTTTTTTTTGGGGGGGGGGAGAGATGGTGGATCATCATTTAAGAAATTATAATCATAATTATTGCATTAAGATGCATTTTTATATTGAGAAAACATGGAAAGATAAATAGATTAAATTGAGAATGCCTTTTAAATTGCTATCCAAGTCCTGAATTCGTATTGAACTGAGGTAGCGAGCAGGATGCAGAATTGCAATTTGAAATTGAATGTAAGGAAATTAATGAATTGCAATTTAAAAAAAAAATTTAACTCATGCGAATAAAAAATATTTAACAAGAAAAAAAGCAAAGCCTTGTTTGAGAAACAAGTTTTGAGAAACATTTAAAAAAAACTTTAAAGTTTGAAGAGATAGATAGATAGATAGATAGATAGATAGATAGATAGATAGATAGATAGATAGATAGATAGATAGATAGATAGATAGATAGATAGGTTAATTAAAAGATAGATTATTAATTCAAATGTTCTTCATGTCACTGGCTTCATAATTTATGAAAATATAATATCATTTATGAATATATAATATAATTTTGAGTATAAGAAACACCCAAGAGTGTATATATTGATTCTGATTCTGATTCTGATTGATCTGAAAATACTAATAAGGCAGAGCTGACCTGCTGGTAAACAGCTGTTTTGATATAAACAATGAGTCATTGCCTTCTATATAGCGAACATAATCTGTAAAGTTATGTCCCACCCATGTGACACTGTAAAAATAGTCTCGATGCACATGTGGCCAAGTTCCAACTCAGATGTCAAAACAAGCCCTCCGAGCAGAAGGCCGTTTGAAAGATCCCAGGCCTTTTAGTGTCTAGACCAAAAAGAAGCTGTAGGTGAAGATTGTCTAGACATGTCTCGAAGGACTCCCATGTATAATCCAAGCTCTCTGCGCTCTTTAGAGCAGGAGCGGCACCAGATGAGACTGGCTGCCCCGGTTCTCAGTGGGTATCTGCTGAGGAAAGAAGCCCGGGACAGAGGGACGTCTTCCAGGCAGACCGTGGGAAACCCTCCGATGGTGTGCCGAGACCTTGTTGTTCAAAATGCCCTGTACACTGGAAATGTAGAGGCCGTGAAAGAGCTTTTCTCCAGAGGCTTTCCTTCAGACCTGCTCATCCAGCCACAGGGAGGAGCCATGCGCTATGTCCCAAGTGGAAAAGTGAGAGGTAAGAACAAGCTGTTGTGCAACCGAGCTCAACTTTGCGCAAGTTGTTGTCAAGCTCAACTTTGCATTTGTCTGCTAGAGCTTAGAGTATTTCGGTTGCCCCCAAGAGATCTGTTTCGATTGTCACGATTACTTGAACTGATTACTTCTCAGATTGGCCAGACAGCCTCGGGTTTCTGGACCGTTCTAAAGGTCATGCCAGGCGTCCTTAAAATAGCCCCTTTCTAAAAACAGGCAGCAGACTAACCAAACATATTCAGGGCAAACATCTATAACATTGTGCCCAGTCTGAAAAGCCCCTCAGACAATCAACACAACCGTGAAGAAGAAGCTGGATTCGGAACTGCTCCTTGCTTTACCTCACACATGGGGCCAAAGATTAAATTTCGCAAACAAAAGAAATATCGCAGCGACGTGATCGCAACGGCTCAAGCGTCAGGATTTATCCTCCAGTTCTGGAATGCGCTTCTGGTCGGAGATGACATCACCGTTATTGGTATCATTGATGACCCAGAGTATGCTTATCTCATCGATGCCATATATGACACCAGCAACATAGAGGAGTGGAAGAACTTCAGGTTCAACTACAGAGGGCTAAGTATGTTACAGGGACACATGTGAAATTATGTTTGGTGTTTCTATGATGTTTCTATGCAATGGGGCAAAAATAATTCCTGCTGCTTGTTTAGTTTACTTAAAACAACTCAATTGTTGAACATTTGACCACAACTGAATATTATTGTGTCACAAGCATAGACAATCTATAAATGTCTTGATGTTTAAAATACATTAATTTTGTGTAACCATTTGCCTTAGAAAAACTGAGTAAAATCAGTGTGTACTTTGTTCATTTTACTTAGCTAGATTTTACTCAATTGCAATTGAAAAATCTGAGTGTAAAACATGCAAAAATTAAGTAAATTTTACTTGTTTTTTTGTTAGTGATAGTAAGTAAAATGGTTAAAAAAAAAAAGAGTAAATTGCTCAAATCCAGTTTCTCAGTGACTTTAATGGCATAAATCTAGGCCTTCTACATATGTGTAGCCTATAAAACTGATTTAAATGTCATTTTAACCCTAGGTTGAGGCCATTTTTAACCCTGGGTTAAGAGTAACTTCACACTGGTAATTCTGAATGCGTTTTAGTGTAACAGACGTAGACCAGTTAGAGCTGAGCGTGTAAACCTCACTCCCCTGGCCTCAAGAGGCACGCTAGCGTCTGACGCTAGGCTGAGGTCTTTAGCATACTTGTTAGCGCACCTGCCTCCTACGCCGGAGACCCCGGTTTGAATCCCGCTCAGAGAGGGTTGAGTAGGACCGGTTAGATTAGCACACTTTCAGACCTCCTGCGTTTGGGTTAGCATTAAAAATTGTGAAGTCAAAGGTGACATACTAGAATGTCACGCAACAGTTGTTTAGCCATTCAATATTTGAGCTTCGTATCATCGCAGAAACTTTTATGCAATGTGAAACTGTTTCAGCTTCTGAGGGAAACAACGTTGAATATAATTTTTTTAGAATGTTTCACACTTGAGACTATTAGAACACATTTATTTGTACAGAATGATAAAATAATCTTATAAATGATTATGAAATCTAAAAACCTGACCACCCAGAATTAATTAATAGCACAGAATATAGCATAAAACGTTTTGATAGCCCATTTAAAGTGTGGATAAAATAATTTATTAACTAATTTAATAATAATTCCTTTCTGTTCTCAAAGATCATTTTGTCATGCATTATGTCTACCTAAGTATCATTGCAGTGTACACTCACCTAAAGGATTATTAGGAACACCATACTAATACTGTGTTTGACCCCCTTTCGCCTTCAGAACTGCCTTAATTCTACGTGGCATTGATTCAACAAGGTACTGAAAGCATTCTTTAGAAATGTTGGCCCATATTGATAGGATAGCATCTTGCAGTTGATTGAGATTTGTGGGATGCACATCCAGGGCACGAAGCTCCCGTTCCACCACATCCCAAAGATGCTCTATTGGGTGGAGATCTGGTGACTGTGGGGGCCATTTTAGTACAGTGAACTCTCATGTTGTCATGTTCAAGAAACCAATTTAAAATGATTCAGCCATCAGAGGATGGGTACATGGTGGCCATAAAGGGATGGACATGGTCAGAAACAATGCTCAGGTAGGCCGTGGCATTTAAACAATGCCCAATTTGGCACTTAGGGGCCTAAAGTGTGCCAAGAAAACATCCCCCACACCATTACACCACCACCACCAGCCTGCACAGTGGTAACAAGGCATGATGGATCCATGTTCTCATTCTGTTTACGCCAAATTCTGACTCTACCATCTGAATGTCTCAACAGAAATCGAGACTCATCAGTCCAGGCAACATTTTTCCAGTCTTCAACTGTCCAATTTTGGTGAGCTCTTGGAAATTGTAGCCTCTTTTTCCTATTTGTAGTGGCGATGAGTGGTACCCGGTGGGGTCTTCTGCTGTTGTAGCCCATCCGCCTCAAGGTTGTGCGTGTTGTGGCTTCACAAATGCTTTGCTGCATACCTCGGTTGTAACGAGTGGTTATTTCAGTCAAAGTTGCTCTTCTATCAGCTTGAATCAGTCGGCCCATTCTCCTCTGACCTCTAGCATCAACAAGGCATTTTCGCCCACAGGACTGCCGCATACTGGATGTTTTTCCCTTTTCACACCATTTTTTGTAAACCCTAGAAATGGGTGTGTGAAAATCCCAGTAACTGAGCAGCAGCCCGTCTGGCACCAACAACCATGCCACGCTCAAAATTGCTTAAATCACCTTTCTTTCCCATTCTGACATTCAGTTTAGAGTTCAGGAGATTGTCCTGACCAGGACCACACCCCTAAATGCATTGAAGCAACTGCCATGTGATTGGTTGATTAGATAATTGCATTAATGAGAAATTGAACGGGTGTTCCTAATAATCCTGTAGGTGAGTGTATACATTCCTGTGCATACACTAGCGCTTAAACTTTGCCACTCTAAAGCGTATCTTCATTTCCAGTATTTCCACGTCAGACTCGCCTGCTGTCACAGTTATTTGTTCCCCTATGTGTTCCGGTTACACATAGATTGCTCTCTTCTTATTGCACCACCCCGACTGTGTCTTTGAGGTTGCTTCGGGGTCTTTTTATGAGTTTGTGTTTATGCGTGTTCCCTTGAAACTTGCTAAAATACTGATCAGAAAAAATGAGTATTGCATGGGAGACAAACTTTTCTTGGTGTGTTACATTATAAACTGACTGTCCGCATTGTCATTTAGCAAGTAATGAAACTGAACAAGATTGTCTGCTCATGTGCATCATGGCATCTGCTAACTTATTAATCTATAAGAACACACTGTAAGTGTCAGAGGCATTATGTTGGATGTTGGTGTTTGACTCATTTAGCATTCTGTTAACAGTAAATGAGTGAATTCAGATAAACCTACAGCACTGTGTGTGATGTTACAGTTACAATGCATCTAATGTCATCAAACACCTAAATAAAAAACATGCAATGGAAATTGCTTTGGATATTTATAGAATTATTGTTAAGATTAAACATGTACCGAAAGTATACTATATACCATTTAAAAGTTTGGTACAGTAAGATTTTTTTTTTAAAGAAATTAATACTTTTATTCAGCAAGGATACATTAAAATGGTCAAAAGTGACAGTAAAGATATTTATAATGTTAAAGAAGATTTCTGTTTCAAATAAATTCTGTTATTTGAGCTTTCTCTTCATCAAAAAATGTATCATGGTAAAAAATTAAGCATAAATATTAAGCAGCAAAAACTGTTTTCAACATTGATAATATTAAGAAACATTATTATTAATAATTGTGTAAATCTCAGTAAATCAGCGTATTAGAATGATTTCTGAAGGATCATGTGACACTGAAGACTGGAGTAATGATGCTGAAAATTTAGCTTTGCATCACAGGAATAAATGACATTTTATAAAATATTCAGATAGAAAATGTTTAAATAGTAATAATATTTCACAATATTACCTTTTTACTGTATTTTTGATCAAATAAATGCAGCCTTGGTGAACAGAAGAGACTTCAGAGTCAAAAACATTAAGAAATGTTACCAACCACAAACTTTTGAAATGCAAATGTAATAATATGCA
This sequence comes from Rhinichthys klamathensis goyatoka, assembly GCF_029890125.1. Classification (NCBI taxonomy): domain Eukaryota; kingdom Metazoa; phylum Chordata; class Actinopteri; order Cypriniformes; family Leuciscidae; genus Rhinichthys; species Rhinichthys klamathensis. Next base: position 9,628,853 of record NW_026606604.1, read on the forward strand.
AATGTGCTTTATGCCCCTTCCCTAGATGTTAGCCCTGTCACTTTGGTTGGCATCCACACAAACTAAGCAAAAATCTTTTAAATCTTCAAACTCTCCAGTCGTGTTCTTGATTTCCTGATCTAAAATTGAAACTAACTGTACAGTTGAAAGCTAACTGCAATACTGAATGTCGTAATCTTCAGATAATCTCATAATAACCGTGCTCTTTTGTTCAGGACTGTGGTCATTGACGTATGAACAAGAGCTGACCACGCCACTGCACATCACCGCTGGCCGGGGTTTCACCGAATGTCTGCGGCATCTCCTCGTGAGGGGCGCTCGAGTGGACCTGGCACCTGGGGGCAGCACTGCCCTGCATGAGGCCTGTGAGGAGTGCCAGCCCGAGTGTGCCAAGCTGTTGCTGCAGTACAGAGCCAATGCCAACGTAGCCAATGAAGACGGGCAGATGCCCCTGCACGTGTGCACTGAACTCGATTCCCTTGAGTAAGTGCTTGTTCAGTGCTGTGATTACAGGAAATCCTGTGGTGAACTTTTCAAATGACTGTCAGATTGACACTTGAAATGAAGGTATACCACCGCTCAAAAGTTTGGAATAATTATGTTTTTTTGTTTGTTTGTTTGTTTTTGAAAGAAGAAATATATTTCTATTTGAATATATTTTTAAATGTAATTTATTCCAGTGATGCAAAGCTGAATTTTCAGCATTATTACTCCAGTCTTCAGTCACAAATCAGTCTAATATGCTGATTCTAATATTGCGGCTCAATTATTATTGGTGCTCAATTATTAATTATGGTTCTTATTTTTATCAATGTATATGTATCGATACGTGTGAGGAAACATACACATTTTTAGGTTTTGTTGATGAATAGAAAGTTAAAAAGAACAGTATTTATTTGAAATAGAAATCATTTGTAACATTATAAATCCTGTTACTCTCATTTTTTATCAATTTAATGTGCCCTTGCTGAATAAAAGTATTAACTATTGAATGGTAGTGTATCCTGGTTTCCACAAAAACATTAAGCAGCATTTCAACATTGATAATAATAAATGCTTTTTCAATCAGTATAATTGAATAATATCTGAAGGATCACTGAAGACTGGAGTAATGATGCTGAAAATTCAGCTTTGCATGACAGGAATAAATTACATTTTCAAATATATGGCTATTTTAAATTGTAATAATATTTCACAATATTACTGTTTTTACTGTATTTTTTTATCAATTAAGGGCGATGAGGCCTTCTCATAAGTGACTTTTTTCAAAACCATTTAAAATCTTACTGACCTCAAACTTTTGTCCGGTAGTGTACTTGTAGACAACGCAGACTTTGATGTTAAATAATATCCAACAAAATTGATAGAGCTAACGCAGAATGTAATATTTGTGTATGTTTTTCCAGGTGTGCCAAACATCTACTTGCGTTCGGCGCTCTGATCAACAGTCAAAGCTTGGATGAGAACGACACGGCCCTTCATGTGGCGGCCCGCCACGGCCTTCCAGATCACGTGGAGCTCTACTTACGACACGGAGCTGCGCTAAACCTACGAAACGACGAAGGAAACACACCTCTGAATGCCGCGTGCTCCCAGCCTCAGGAGCGCTCGTCTCAGGAGCGCTACAGTCGTGTTTGCCACATGCTGGTCTCTGCCGGGGCGGATGTACAGGTCAGTGACACGGACAAGCAGACTCCACTGCACATGGCGTGTAAGAACGTCAACCCTGACGTGGTGGATCTACTGCTTAAGAACAAAGCCTTGGTCAACGAAATGGATTACGGTGGAGAAGCACCAATGCATAACATCCTGAAGGTGGTGGCCTACAAGACGGACCATGAGCCCGAGAGGATCGTTCAGGCACTCCTCAATTACGGGTCCATCAGAGTGTGGCCTGGAGCTCTGCCCAAGGTCAGCACTGGACACTATATCCCTAGTCAAGGAATGCTCATTTATATCCTAATTTGGAACCAATCTAAAAAGATTGAAACCCTTTAAAAGTGTCCTTATTATGCTTTTTCGAAAATCAACTTTCATGCAGTGTGTAATAAAATGTAAAACATCTGCCAGACGAATAAAATAATAAATTCTGAACTGCTGAAACGGAGTCGTTAGCAATTCCAGTCTCACTTCCTGTTACATACCTATGTAACAATGTAACAAATTAGCACAATACCAGCCTATGGTCAATGGCTGCCCGCGAACAACGGCAATGGCGAACAATGGCTAACCCTAACTTTGACCCTCAAACACTGTAGCTGAGACTGGAAGAGTTTGGTTTGTGTTTTCGACATGTCATAAAGACGCTGTTTTCAGCTCTCCGAAAGCAAATCCACTTTACTGCAGTTTAATAGGACGAAGACTCACGCTAGAATTGATACAGAAAAACTGACGCCATCGTTACTGTTCGTATCACTGTGTATCAAGCGCTGAGGAAGATCCAGAGCTGAAATTCAGATTTGGTAATATGCGTTTCGTTTCCAGCATGCACTGTAAGCGATAGACCAATCACAACAGACTGAGCCATCTAACCAATCAGAGCAGAGTATGGTTGTGGAAAGGAGGGCTTTATAGAAACATTGGCTAAATCCAAAATCTATACCCTCAGATAGGGCATTATTTGAGGGGACAGCCATTAGTAGTGGTGTCCGAAACCACAGTGGACGTTATTGAGTGCACTCATTCAATCCCACATTGCACTGCAATAACGAGTGTACAGCTGATGTACGCTCAACGGCTGTCCGAATTCGCTCACTCATTTTCATTCATTCCTTCAAGTGAACTGTATTAGTTGACTAACGTAGGGAATAGTGATTGAGGGTTTAGAGGGCGATTTGGGATTCAGCCAGAATCATCGAACAAACCGTTTTCAGACTCTTTGAGAAATGAGGTGATATACAATGTATTTTATGAGAAAATCAAAGTGTTTTTTTAACCTTGGATGCATGTAAAACTATTGTAGGAGGCATCCAAAATAAAATTAGGAACCTTTAAAACAGCATAACAGGGGCACTTTAGGAGTTATCTGATTGTACCAATTCATGCTGGATTTGCTGAAATGCTTATTTTTGTTTATCCATTAGGTTAATTTTTCATTCTTTTTCTGACTTATTTCCCTGATTATCTCATAAAGACTGTTTAGGATTGGTTCCAAATTATGAATAAATTAAAGTATTCCTTAAGGATTTTTTTTTATTAGTGGTATGCACTACTGATATTTCTCATTTTTGGGATATTTGTATATATAGACGCATTAAATTTGTCAAAAGTGACAGTAAAGCCATTTATAATGTTATAAAAGAAACCACAAAAGAAAGTCATGGAAAGGCATGAGGGTGAATAAATTTTCATTTTTACATTCTATTCATTTTATAACTAGCACAGTAAAATTGGGAACTAACCTTTTTGCCACTTGAACGAACCCACGTCTCAAGAAGACATCCATCTGCAGTCTGTAAATTACAGTTTTATAAATTAAACAGTATATATACAGTATTTATCCTATTCAACTATGAATGAATTAACTCAAAACCATCATTAAAGTTCACAGCAAGCAGCATATGATACTTTACTTGTCACAAATACAGAAATAATCACTTTCAGATGGATTTATTTCTGTCTTTCAAAAGCGCACAGTTAAAAACACTTGACATCACGCATCCAATGAGTCCCACTTGTGCCAAATAAATTGCCTGAGTCTTAACGAGGCAAATGTTAATAGGAGATTAATTAGCAGTAATTGCAGAAATTCCCCACAATCCCCCAGAGGGGGGCCCAATCTGTTCATCAGCCCAAGTAGTTAATTATTCCATGCCATGTTCAACCCAAAACTACAACTTTCCACCTTTGACCTCCACAACACAGGTGGGGCTGTTGCACCAGGTGGAAACTGACAGAAACCTGCTGATCTATGACCGGCTGCGTCTGAAATCGCGTACTCTCTTGAGTAGGTATTTTAAATAAGTAATTACTTCACAACCGCTAAATCTGAACATACTACATTCGCCATGTTGTCATTATCATGTGACCTACCAGCGTCAGTTGCGCGCTTCACCTCCATTCATAAATCCTCTCCTGTGGCCTCATGGGATAGTAAAGTGTTTATCGTATGCACACGAAGTAGTAGGTCATCCGGGTAATTTTACCATCTGTTTTATGAGTACTGTGAACTCGGACATACTTCTTTTGTCACATACTGTTTTTCGCCTACTATATAGGGAAGTATGCGATTTCGGATGGTTTTTTTTTTTTTTTACTGGGAAAGGGTTTATTCTTATTAAGATCTGGCCATTTAATTTCTTGTGATCTATTCTGTTGGTTTCTGAAGAACATTACATTTGGATCTATTTTCAGAGATAAACAAGACTTTATTCATATTTGATACTTTAATTTACTTTTTTAACATTTATGATAGTTTTATTTAGCAAGGATGTAATAAATTGGTCAAAAGGGATAGTAAAGACATTCATAATGCAATAAAAGATTTCAACATTGTTTATAATAAGAATATATTAGAATGATTTCTGAAGGATCATGTGACACTGGATGAATGACGCTGAAAATTCAGCTTTGCATCACAGGAATAAATTACATTTTAAAATATATTCAAATAAAAAAACAGCTACAAATAATATACTTGATATTTGAGTTTCATTTCCCTGTTTTCTTTTTCTTGTAATATGACAGCTTTATTCTCTGACACAGGTGTTGAAATATTGCTGCACATCTCCACGAACAATAGAAGTGCTCTTCAACGCCTATGACCGGCTCAAAATCACGGACGCCTGGGTAGAGGCGGTTCCTCCGGAAGTGTTTCAGGTCAGATGATGTACAGCTTCCATGTTTTCTTAAATATAATGTATTGAATGTTTAACTGAATGTTAAATAGCAAGTAAAAAAAAAGAAGAAAAAAAAAGAAATGGGTTTCACTCATCTCAAAATAATCTTCTTACAATATCAGATCATATGAATTCATATGTGTCTTGTTTTGGCACAGAAACACCGGGAGTTCTACGAATCCCTGTTTGCACTGAGCCAAACTCCTCGATGTCTCCAGCACCTGGCCCGCCACAGACTCCGAGCGTTCCTGGAGGGTCGCTTGCACTGGGTGCTCCCTAACCTGGGTCTGCCAACCTTTCTAAAAAATTATATAATGCTGGCATTCAAAGACTATATGCACTGAGAGACCACAAACCTGAGAACACACAAGCACGCACACAACCATCCATCAAGTCATTGAGTTTTGTTTAATTCTTTGTGATTCTGAAGGGTAGAAATTTGTCCTTACCAAGTTTTTTGTTTAAAGTCGGCATGAAATGGAAGTTGCAATAGTCTTTTCTCCCCTATTGTGACATGATGAATGTGATTTCACCGTGCAACACTGGATCAACATTTCAATCCACCAATCAGATTTGAAGGATAAGTTTACAGTTTATATCAAGTTTAGGCTTACAACCTGGGTTAGGTGCTTCTACATCAGTGTTATATTTCCCTCTGATTTTAGGGTTAACTTGTGGGTATGGTTAGTTTTAGGGGTAGGGATAGGGTTAGGATTACATTTCCAGACAGGACTGTTGTTCCAGGATGAACAAAAATATGTTAATCCTGGAACGTCTTACTTGGTAAATTCATGTGACCATTGTGCAGACGTATATCCAAGTGAAGTGTCCTCTTGATTATGTCCATGGGGAAATTATTGGATGGTTGTGGTTTGCTATTGGTGGATCTCATGTGAGTGACAGGTTGCCCCGCCCTCGGGCCAGTAAACACATCATCAGAGAAGAGACATCGCTGCAAGAGGGAGGGGAAGTTATATTGATTAAAGATTACGAGGTTGTACTATTACTGATATCTATTTTAAAGCATTAAAAGAAAGAAAAAAGATGAAAGAGTTTCATGAAGAACAAAACAGGAGGTGTAAGCCGAAGGTCAGGATATAAAGTTCTCATTAGCTTCCACAGTGGGGCGCCATGGAGCTCTCATGGAATCTGAACTCTTCAAAGTTCTTAAAGCACTGATAGGAATTCATGCGAAATTGAAAGTTTCTGAAAATATTCAAAACAATGGTATGTTTTAATGTTTCAATTTTCTTGTAAAATAAACTTTACAAATTGTATTTATATTTATGTAATTCATTTTAGCTGTTTTTCTTATTTTATTTGTTATTAATGCTAAAAAAATACAACCATTGGGTTTAAAATTTTAATTTAAAAAAATTAAACCAACGGTTGGGTTAGTCCATATTTGACCCAAACATGGGTTGAAACAACAGCATTTTTAATTCGCAAAAATTGATTTATATTTAAAATGTTTCTTTTTAGAGAGAAAGGTTCTACTATTCTATTCTATCAACTTAACTATTTTAACATTTTTAGTGCTTGATTTCATGTCTAATTTGAGGCTTCGCTTACAATACAATTCTGTATTATTATGGTACATGTCCAGATATGCTTGGATGGCACTTTCTTATTTGATATCGTTATCCTATCCAGTGATTTCATCTTCATTTATCTATCTTCTCAGAGGAATGATATAGGAAATCTTGCTGTAACATTATTCTCTATGTGGATGAATACTATTGTATACATGATTTTTAAAATGTTAAGTACCACGTCAGGTTTTTAATTTTTTTTTACTTGTTGTTATCCGATCTGAAAGATGAGTGACACAGGCTCATCCAGCCACATGTGGCTTTTCCTTCAGAGGAGCATTATGGAGATGAGTTGTGTGGAAGTATTATGTGATTATGTTATGGAGAGGCATGCGCTTGAATGATAAACAGCAAGTAAAGGCAGAGCGCAGAATGATTGGGGACAATGTGAGGGTCTCATGTCTAATGATCCTGTCACCTTGACTCTTTAAAAAACAATAGCAACAATGCAATGGACATTTGTTTGTGAATAATAATATTTATTATTATACTACAATTTTATAAATTATTATAAAGTATCAGAATACAGGGGACACTTTCTGATAGTGTTGTTTAAAAAATATATGATCCAAATGTCACCCTATATTAGATTAGGATGAAGCTTACCAATTGTCCCACTTGGCCTGCATCCATCCTAATACATTGATCATAATACATTTGATCATAATCCCTAGCATTATTTGGATATAATTGCGCGTCAAAGATAATAAAGCCTTGTTGGTTTGCTCTTTTTTCTTCATGTAGTGAAGAACAAAGCTGCAAAGCAATTGTCTATGAACAGATCTTTGATAAAAGTCTTATGACCAAGAGGAGGAGGGGGGGGCTCTGATTGTATCCCATTCAGGAGCGTGAGAGAGAGAGAGGGAGAGAGAGAGAGAGCGAGAGAGAGAGAGAGAACGCTGTCTGGTTTCAATAGATCAAAGAGCACTGCTCCTGAATGGAGTCATTTGCAATTATAAGAATAATTAGCATCTGTGGGTCCTCCATCGCTAATCAGAGTCGGAGGTGATGTGTTTATGTCCTCGCGCAATCAGACGGCCAGTTGGAGAGCTCGCGCCCCGCAGGACTCAATAGCGCCTAATCATCATCAGAAGTGAATTGGCATTTAAACGGTAAAATGATCTCCGATTAAATTAATGCTTAGCGGGGAAAGAGAAACCGCTCAGAGGGTGCAATTTTAGACCCCTTTTCTTTGTTTTTTCTTTTATTTTTTTCTTAAAATCTAAATTATATTCTCAAATAAGGAAAGTATATGATTCGTTTTTCTCTTAAAGTCTTTTCCTTCTTAATTTTCTGTAGCCTACATATTGTCCAAATTATCTGTATGATTAATCAAGGACCTTTCCTCTGAATATCTGTGGAGATAGGCCTACATGACACTCTTTTTGTCTGGCTCTATTTAAACACATTACAATGGATTACGTGAATGCACATGATTAATATGTTCAATGTATGAACTACGATAATACATATACATACATATATATATATATATATATATTTTAAATGTAGATGACCTAACTGACCGGAGATTATAAAAAAGAGAAATGTCTCTTTAAAAGGCTGAAAATCTTGGATAAAAAACACAGAGCCCTTTAGACCCTATGGCTGTGCCATTAAGTTAAAGTTTAAAAATATTATAGCTAGCCTCTATAACGTTAGCCCTATATATTGTTTTTACTTTCAAAAATAAATAAAAAGGCAGGTTTGTTCAGGCCAAACGAAGAAACTAACGTTACTTGTTATCCATGACCAGGCCCAGCATTTTAAGGGAATTTTTGTCAGTAATTTTCGGTTTAATCTGTTGAGATCGTCTCGCGTAACTCAATTGTTGTTTCGCCGCCCTAATACTCTGGGTGACGTAAGCCATCTAAACAAAACTTTTTGTGATATACTTTCGATATATTAATATAGAATAATAAAGTGATAAATAATGACAGTTGGCCTACTTGTGTTTTGTGGAAGTTCCGGCCGGGCGGATCCCAACGGAAAGCACTCGTCTCGCGCTGCCTGCTGTTGCTATGGTTACCCCTCAGGGGAACAACCACGATTTCTTTTCGCTAGCATGTAGCCTACATTTAGCGAACTTATCTAACTTTTGGAGACTGAAAGTTATTTGAAAACGCTTTTGAAATGTTTTCATTTCACATTTCCATGCACAAAAATGGCTACACTCTAAAATACGTTGGGTTGTTTCAACCCACGTATGTGTCAAATATGGACGAACCCAAGCGTAAATTGGTTTACATTTTATTTAAATATATATTATGGTTTGAATTAAAATTTTAAGCCCAATGGTTGTGTTTGTCCATATTTGATCCAAACATTGAAACAACCCAGCATTTTTTTGACATTTTTTCTTCAAGGAATTGCTTAATTTTATCATCTAAAATCCATATTTTTTTGGCCTATAGATAATTATAAGCCAATATCTTGTAATACTTCCCTATTTTATCAGCATAGTGTTCACACAGATCTCTACATTCAAACGTCATTTCATCAGTAAAATCTCTCTCTTGGGGATAATTGTCGGCCAGATTCACTCTTTCTCCGAACAGAAAAGAAAAGACTCTCTCTCACAAGAGGGCCGAAACATCTGCCTCTCCGCCCTCACGACTCCGATGCCATCGGCCTCTAAAAGAATCAACAAAAGAACCGTTGTTATATATCTTCCCTTGAATACAAAGTAATTACTTATCATCAATCAAAATTAATAATAGTTGATTGGGTTGGTGTGGTCAACGCAGTCCCCTCACATTCGCTTTCCATGAGGAGGGGACTTGACCCACTGGGAAACTACACCCCCCTCTCTAGGCGGCCTAAAAAGTCAGGGACTGAATAAGGAAATGAAGCGTAATTTGAGGAAGATGGATGAGTCTCCAGGGCAACACCCCCTTCTATCCTCTTGTATTGATGATAACCGAGAGAAAGAGAGAGCGAGAGAGAGAGAGAGAGAGAGAGAGAGAGAGAGAGAGAGAGAGAGAGAGAGAGAGAGAGAGAGAGAGAGAGAGAGAGAGAGAGAGAGAGAGAGAGAGAGAGAGAGAGAGAGAGAGAGAGAGAGAGAGAGAGAGGGTGCAAGAGCGCGCGCGCGAGAGAGTGTGTGTGTGTGTGTTTATGTCTCAGTATGTGACAAATAGAGGCTGAGACACTGAGAGCTCAGACAAAAAAACGCATCAGGTCCCAGTCAGTTGGACGGCGAGGACCCTACAGCACCATCAGGATAACCGTGGACCACATTTGGGTGATTTGTCTCAGAAGGCCAGTGCACGGGATTTATACGACCAGACCGCGCTCAGTTCACCATGCAGAGACCGAGCGGTACGGGCACGGCGTTTTCCATTGATTCTTTGATTGGCACTCCACAGCCCCGGCCGGGCCACCTGCTCTACACGGGCTACCCGATGTTTATGCCGTACCGACCGCTTATGATTCCACAAGCCCTGTCTCATTCGTCATTACCGTCGGGTATCCCTCCCTTGGCACCGTTGGCATCGTTCGCGGGGCGTCTCACCAACACTTTTTGCGCAGGTTTGGGTCAGGGGATGCCCTCCATGGTGGCGCTCACCACCACCCTCCCCAGTTTCTCGGACCCTCCAGATAGTTTCTATCCCCCGCAGGAGATGCCGGGACCCCGGTTAGGCGCGGACGGGACGGGGATGAACCGGCAGGAGAGCCCGCATGACGAACTCAAGGGCTCCGAACTCCTCAATTTCACGGAAACTTTTCAGGCGGTTGCAGGTGAGCACCGGAGACAAACTCACTGACAGCTGGATTCAAAAGTTCTAACCGCCTTTATTCAAAATAAAAGTTCTGATTAGAACCAAAAGGGTTCTATGATGCCAAAAGTTCTAAAACAAACTTTTATCCTCTACCCTAGTTCTTTAGAAAATACTGGTGAGTTTTATAACAAACAAACCAATATGATAAATAAAATAACTTTTTTTAACCTAAAAAACAACAAAAACAACAACAAAAAACAGATGCTCAAGAAGAGATGCTCTTTTGGTGAAAAAAAGGTTAAAATTAACTTTTTTTCTAAAAGCGTGGAACTTCATTAAAAACTTTCTTTAGTGTCATCAACAAACAATTGAAACTTGCTGTACATTCAAACAGTCAGAAATGTCATGAAACGTCATGTATTTTTTTATGATATAAATGTAAGGCCTATAACATTTTTCGGTATAGCTTTTGAATCAAAATTCACCTATAGCCTATGTGGTTTAAAACTGTCGTTTTTGTGGCTGGATAAACAGAGTGCATTTTAGACATTTTATCATATACTGTTTTTATTAACTGTTTAATTTTATAAACGGACTTTATAAAATTATTAAAATAAATATCAACACATTTTAGCTTGAAAACTTCCATTGTCGTTTGATTTGAAGTCAGGTGGCACAGGCCTCCACTCCGGCACAGGAGAGCGTCGAAACAATTATAGCTAATTATAGGCTAGGCTATATGTTTAGTGATATTTTTAAATAGTTAGCAAAATTTTTGATATTTTAAAGTTTGAGCAGACTGAACCACAAAGCAAACGATACGAACAAAATAGCAATTGCTGTGAAGTTTCAGCACACTGTTTATTTTACTTCATCATTATGTTATAAAAATATATTTTCCCCATACAAATTGTTCCAATACTGTCATTTCTATTCGAGCTTTTGAGTTTATACACCATTTTCTTAAACATAAAAAGTGTAACGAATTTACAGATTAAATTAGCTTTTAAAGTTGTAAGGCATGAACTAAAGTCATTGGTTCGAATATGTGGACAGGCCTTTAAGGAATTTTATTATTGTTGGATTTTATTATGTTTCAGGATATTTATGAAATAATATCAGTACAATTTAAATTTTAAATGGATTATGTTACACCATAAAGCAAATAATTAACAATTCAATGTTTTCATCATGTTAGAGAATTCATTTCTACACTCTTAAAAATAAAGGTTCTACACACGGGATATTGCAGTGATGCCAGAACCATTTTTGGTGCCCCAAAGAACCTTTCAGCGAACATATCTTAAAAGAGACATTTTTATTTATTTATTTTAATAACCTAAAGAACCTTTTGTGGAACGCAAACGTTCCATGTATGTTAAATGTTCTTTTATGGAACCATCAATGCCAATAAAGAACATTTATTTTAAACTCGATTTTCTTGATCAGTAATTAATTCGAGGTTGTCAAAAAGTCACTTCGTCACTTTGGCACCACCTGTAATGCATTCATTAAGTTTCGATTGGGTTTAAATGTTTTAGCCTACATACATAAACACTACATTTGTCCCTTGACCAGAATATTTGTAATGCTTAATAATTGTCCTTCTCTTCAGGCGAAACCAAACTGTACAGTTCCGACGATGAGAAGCTGGACCTGAAGTCCGCGGAGGCCGCGTGCAGTGACCGGGAGGACAGCTCGGCCGACAGCGAGAACGAGAGCTTCTCCGACGGGAACACCTGCGCTTCAGCGGCCCAGAAAAGCAAACTGAAAGGCGGCTCACAGGACGCGTTACCGCCGGGCGGCTCTGCGGGAAAGAGCCGGAGGAGACGGACTGCTTTCACTAGCGAACAGCTCCTGGAACTCGAGAAGGAGTTTCACTGTAAGAAGTATCTGTCCCTCACCGAGCGCTCTCAGATCGCGCACGCGCTCAAACTCAGCGAGGTCCAGGTCAAAATCTGGTTCCAGAACCGCAGGGCCAAATGGAAACGGATCAAAGCCGGGAACGTCAACAACAGATCCGGGGAGCCCGTCCGGAACCCCAAAATCGTGGTGCCCATCCCCGTGCACGTCAACAGGTTCGCGGTTCGGAGTCAGCACCAACAGATCGAGCCGGGCAGCAGGCCATGAACTCCTCAATCAAAGTGACCCTGAACTCCTCAAACGAACATTTACACGAGCCACAGTCACACAGGTCAGGGGTCACGCAGTACAGATGCATGAAGCACACCTAAAAGGAGACATTTTCAGTATCTAAGGATATCCAGTGACGTTTAGGTAACACTTTGTTCACTCAAACTCGAGGCCTATACAATGCTTAACGGATCATCATCGGTTTATACATACAATTCTGAATTGCCTATATATGACTTAAAGTTTATACTATTCGAATGTATAGGCTATTGACACACGACCTGTTAAGCATTACATTATAAATATTTGAAAGTTATTAAGTTGTTACCGACTTTTCAACGTCGACATTGTTCATTCCTTCTCTCCCCTAAAATTTCTTTATTTTTAATTTATTATTTTGTACATTTGTAAATATTAAATGTGTCCGTGCGACACACATGTGCACTATACGAGACTGTAAAGAGACCTTTTTTTAAAAAAAATAAGTATTTATAAGTTGCTGTAGTGAATTTTTGCATGTGTTGCCATTTGTTGTCTGATTTCCCCGTATGATTTTAACGGGCCGTTTCAGTTTTTGCATGTGCTCTTAAAAGCATTTCTGTCCTAGAGGCGGAATATCCCCCAGTTCTTTGTGAAGAAAAAAAACAACAACAAAAACGGTGATGGAAATAAATAAGCTCAAGAACACAATGGCAGAGTGATATATTCACATCGACGTCACAATAAATATGGTGCAACATGGTTGCATACAATTGGGAGAAAATGTATTCATTGTGTGCATGTTTATTCTTCTTAAATACTGTTTCAGTGTTTGTCATCTGTGGAAACGAATTTATTAATTATTGATCAACTCACTGCTGATATATATAATTGTATACCAAACATTAGCCTATAAAGCACAAGGTGACAACTGACAGTTATTTTTAATCATTTTTATTTGTTGATTTATTTATTTACTCATCCACAAAAGTACATTTAGCATGCGATTATAAAGTGTAATTAATAATACAAAACAATATGGCTTGATTTACTAAACAATATGATGATAATAATAATGATAAATACATAGATTATATATAGATATCCTATGTTATATGTTGAATCTTTTCAATTTCAAGATAGGCTAAATTACAGGAAATGTTAATCTTGCAATATTTATTGTTTTAATGCACAGGTCATAACTAAAATCTCCATTTTCCTTTGAAACAGTTGTGGACTTTTAAAGGTGTCTTTGCTCTTCTGAAACTCCAGCAGATTTACGTTATTTGATGCATTTTGAGCAGGTAATAGAGCTCATCTGTCATCAGTGCATGTCAAGAGACCATGGGGTAAAATGATTATTCTTGTGTTAAAAATGAACATGGATTTTTTTTTTTTCTGAAGTAGGAATCATTGTGAAGCTTCAGCCCTCAGCATCTTATTTTCCCTTTAAATCAGAATTATTGTTCTGGACCATTTCTTTTCTGTTCTGAAAACAAACCAAACATGCAATATCCAGAGATCTAAGTTTTCATTTAACATGCAATTATGCCAATATTCAATTTATATGACTTTGACATGAAACATTAACTTCCCCATTTAGCCTTTGCACATGCATTTGATTTAGTGAAAAACGTGTTATTTATCCAAATCATAAGACTATACGGTCACATGAGGAAAATACATAATATGAAAGATTCTCAGTTCTTAGGCTCTTCATGAAAACTGCATGACAACCTTTGTGCTATAAAATATTTTTTTAAAATGTGCATCCGATGTACTTCTAGCTTACTTGTCCATAACCGACCTAAAAGTCTCACCATGTCCTTATTCCCTGAAAAGTATGTCCTATACTTGTGCAAGAGACGATGGAAATGAAAGCATACTTTACATCCACACATGTAATTGAGAAGGACCGACACTGACCCAAAGCAGCAGACAACAATCGTTTGACTCCATGATGACCAGCGCAGATCATCTTGAGAGAGAGAGAGAGAGAGAGAGTGTGTGTGTGTGTGTGTGTGAGAGAGAGAGAGAGGGTTTTTTGTTAATGAGCACGGGACTCATTTGTCTCTCTTTGGGAGGCCGTGCTGTCTCAGATGAGAGTGATGGAGCTCTATTACACTGGTCATATCCAACACACTGTAATGAACTTCAACATCAATCATTACAGGAGAGAGCGAAAGACCACGGTGGGTCTCTCTCTCTCTCGCTCTCGTTCAAGGGTTGAGTCTCATTCAGTCACTACAGTCACGCTCATCATCATGCAGTGATGCTGGAAAACTGCTTTGAATGAAGGTAAACTATATTCACATTTATGGTATGCATATGCTTTTATCCAACTTGCATTGCATTCAAGACACGTTTAATCAGTGCATGCATTCCCTGGGAATCGAACCCATGACCTTGGTGTTGCTAGCCATGCTTCTGTTTGAGCTACAGCGATAGTATGTAAAATACATTTATAGGTTTATAAACATTCATACATTTAATTTATAGGTGTTGACTTTTTCAAGATAGTCCAGTGTAATTTAATTCAAAGTCTTATATGGAAGAAGCTCAAATGTTCTCACTGTCGTGACCAGAAACATGGCCGAGGAATTTAGTGGCAATCTGCCTTTTACTAATGAAAATTTGCAAATGGAGACAAAAATGTATTAGTGCGGCTGAAACAGAATGTTCTTGATATTAAAGTGAATGGAACGGTCTTTACAAATGGTGCTTTTAACTTTTTAAAAGACATGGGTAACTTAACCCAGATGGGGAACAAATAGTTGGTTTTAGTCAAGTCTCATATCACCAGAAGAAAAAAAAAAAACATTTAAAACCAGCAGGGAAGACTAGTTATAACCAGAAAACCAGTTTAGGCTGGTTTAAGAGATGATTGCTCAGAAAGGCTTATAGGCCGTGTACACACACTGGAAAGTCTTAGGAATGATAACAGTATCTGTATATCTAAATGACTGTTTGTGCGTATGAATACAGGAGTCACACCTGCAAACTGGAATGATTGACACAGTGGTAACCATAGCAACAGGTTGCTGTCTCATGGCTGCAATAAACCTTGACTTCTTTTGGCCAAACATTAGCAACTGCATATTACTGTCCATCATGTTTTGATTATGCTGATCTCCGGAGCATCAAGAAGCAGAGCTGACAACTGTATTCTGCTGCTATACAGAATGGGATACATTTATGCATTTGTCAGGTTTTATCTCAAAGTGACTTACACCACATTGAAGGTATACGTGTATTTTTAAATCAGATCATGCATTCCCTGGGAATCAAACCTATGACTTGGGCATTGTTCTATGCTCTACTGTTTGAGCTACAGCACAGCCATATTCACCTGCAGAGTGAACGTAACTGAAAGCTGCTTTCATGGCTAGAAACGGCAACAGGATGCCAAGTGTAACGTACCATGATGTATGACACACCAGCAATGTTTTCTCTCATAAGTGCTAATAGGGAGGACGAAAGCAACGCTGAGATGTGAAGACACTGACCTCCTGAAAGAATCCAGCATAACCTGTGGCAAAGCTCATGCACTGTAAAAATAAAGTTGCTGCCTTAAATTTTTCAGTACCATCAACTTAAATTACATTAAACCAATTAAAAGAAATCAGATGAATCTGAAAAAAATTGTTTAACTTATTTTGATGAATTGAAGAAATGTAAAAACATGTGTTCATAACTTATTGATCATATAATTTTTTACAGTGTGCCCACTTAGACCTTATTTTTTGAATTGATGAAACAAGCTCACTTAAAGTCGACATGAAGCTGAAGTTGCGATAGTCTGTCTAGTCCTATTGTGATGTATATCCGTGGCCGGTCGAACAAGAAATAATGTAGAGAAGGACTTGATTTTGTTCATGTGGAATTGGATGGTTGTGGTTTGCTATTGGTCGATCTCATGTGAGTGACAGGTTGCCCCGCCT
Source organism: Rhinichthys klamathensis goyatoka (assembly GCF_029890125.1). NCBI lineage: Eukaryota > Metazoa > Chordata > Actinopteri > Cypriniformes > Leuciscidae > Rhinichthys > Rhinichthys klamathensis. Next base: position 9,645,055 of record NW_026606604.1, read on the forward strand.
TCAACATCAGTAAACTCATCAAAGAGAAGACGCTGCAAGAGCAAATAAGAGAAATTATTTTGATTAACGAGGCACATGAATTAACATAAAAACTTATGTGCTCTGATAAATCATTTAAATAATAAATACTGCAACAACAAAAAAACAATCAAAAAACAAACAGACAAGAATTGTCAATTTTGGTTTCATGGTGACTTTAAAGTGCTAAACACAAATTCCCCAAAACAATCCCATAAATTATGTGCACAGAAAACAATCTCATAAACTAATGAGGAATCTCTGAACTTTCTTGACTTGTATTGTCAGCATGTCGCTGTGACACGAGTGTGCAAGTTAATTGCTTCAGCCTCCAGTAACCGCTAGTGGTAAATGCCTATGAGCTGTTGCATTTACATATCCCCTCATTTAGACACTCTGCTAATTAGCATTCTCATTATGCCAATTATACTAGCTTTAATTATTATAGTATCACTACAAAAAAAAAAAAAATATGAATCACAAACCAAATAGCCTACAGAGATATTCCACAAGGTGCTGTTCCGAGGATGCGGTGAAGGGAATAGCAGCACAGCTTGTCAAGAGCGGAACACTCTCATTATGACAATCAGATTAATAGTTTAATTGATATCCGAGCATTTGTTTCATTAACGGATCGTTAGGAAGCGCAAGGTACCGGCTATTCCCACTCCTCGGCGTGCCGTTCTCCGGAAGTCTTCAAGAGGAGGGACGGGGAGCGCGAGGCCTGAATCCTGGGGAGTGTCTGTGGACGCCCACGCCGCTGATGTATGGGCAGATGCATCAAATCACACAGGATAAACAAGCGATGAATTTCATCAGTGCCATCATAGCCTTAATTTGGCTGCCTAATGAGTCAGAGCTAGTGGCGGAGATAAAAGTTGTCAGAGGCGCGGCTCTAATGAATTTCTTGCCACTTGTAATCAAGGTTGGCTGTCTGAGGGTCCATGATTAATGGAACCCTGGAGGATTCCCTCGGCCTTCAGCTCTCATTACAGCTAATGCATTCTCAGGCAAATTAACACACTGAGAGCGAGAGAGAGAGACACCGAGAATCCAAACAAGGACGGGAAAGAAAGAAAGAACAAGTGATAAGCGCGAGACTGAGAGAATGCGAGGACAGAAAACATAAAATGACAATTAAACAGCCTATGAAACTGAAATGGACTTTTTTCCTGTCTTTTAGTCCATGCCTGTTAGCGTTGAGCTACGCATCTATATGCTAATATGTAAACATAATTAGCCTTCATCACAAATACGCATGTAAAATTTACAGTCTTGCTCTTCTAGAAAAAAAAAAAAAAATACTGATGGCATCATTGAACATCCGGGTTTTTAATTTAAGGGGTTTTAATCGGTTTGGGTAACTGCCTGAAGTAAGGTCTGTGTTTAAGGCAAGCTTGAGATATTTTCAGCATAAAAACATCATTAATGACGTTGTAGGCCATCCCGGAAGTTAGCATCACCTTGGTTCCCTCAACCAAAAAGGATCATTTGGATTAGTATTTCAGAAAATAGGGTTTTTTGACTAACAAAAGCTGATTCTTACATGTTTTATTCATCATGAGAATCTTCACAAATGCCCAGGCTACAATGTTTAAAGCATAAATACAATCAGCAGAAGTTAAAAGCTAAATAAATGAACTATACCATGGTCACATGACTTCAATGTCACCATCACTAGCTTTCACAAGTCTTTCAGTCTTTGTTTAAAAACATTTTCCCTGAAAGTTTGAGTTATAATAGTTTGCAAGAGCGTGATTATAAATACAACAAGGCTGTGGAAGCAAACTAGCGACTAGAAGAGTTTACCTGTTCGGCTAATGACGTTTAATATCCCTGACAGCCTAGAGTCCCAATAGCCACTTGTTAGCAACTGCCTTTTACAAGACAATTAAAAGCTATAAAAAAAATCACAAGAGGGTATTACTGATGTATTTCATATTATAGAATAAAACATGAAAATATCTTGAGCTTGTGTTCACCGCAGATCTTAAAGCATTTAACCAAAAACTCATTGACTTCAGGACGATGGAACCAGAAGTGCTAAAATGCTAATGCGCTTGCAGGCTTGGTGGTGTGGACGTATATGTAATTTGTGTAAAGCTTTAACTTTGGTTTTTTACTTTTGCAGACTGTATATTTAGGCCTCCAAAATCTTTTGTTGGCCACAACGCTTGTTTTCTGTGATAATCCAAAACAAATGGAAAAAACCTATTGGCTTTTGTCAAAGGAACGAGGGTGATGCTAACTTCCAGGTTGGCCTACAAAAATACTTAATCGCTGGAGCGCTCTGTACAAGTTAAAGATGATTTTAACTTTTCATTGGTCAATTATAAGTTTGAATCTTATCTGTGTTAGTATTTGAATGAGTTTCCTTTATTTGCAGTCCTTTAGCCCTGATGAAGGCCTGTGTGCTGAAACGCTTTGGCAAAAAAGTATCATTTTTCTCAGTTCCACTTTCTGATCATCTAATTTCTCTACAAGTGTTGCTGACATTGCCTTAAAAATACCTTTGTTCTCATCCACACTCATTGTTGATTTTGTGAAGAATAACCATACAAAACCCAAGTTAAAGATGTCATTGATATTTTTGAGCAGGTTTCCTGGAAGATTAACTGTGTACATATTTTGTCATCAAAATGCTAATGTACTCCTACATTCGGACAAAATATAAACACAATATATACAAAACATGCTAGTTAAAAACTAATTTGGTCAGCTTTTAGGACTACACACTAGCATATCGATGACTGCAAAGCTAATATAGACTGAAATCGACAGAACCACAGATTTTATAGTGTCAAATGTTTTAAAACAAAGCATAGCTAGAAAAATATCACTAGAAAAATTACCATTTTCTTTATTCCCACAATTTTTTCAGGAATATAACATTAAAATATATTTATATTCAGGTTGAGAAAACACAATAACCATTGAGAAAAGATAGGGAAATTATTCGACAAATTCTCAAGCACACTTTTTCATAATCATATATGACGAATGAATGACAAACTTTTTCAGCACTCATGGTATAAATCATTTTATTGGAGTGTTTATTATGTCAATATCCAGCCAAGCATCCAATCAGACAACAGCTAACTCTCATGAAAGCGCTCCGTCATGTTCAGAAGGAGCAATTAAAAACAATGGCAAATTAAAAGAACCAACAAAAAGTTATCAAACAGCTCAATAAAAGCAACAACAAAAAGAATTATTTACATCTTGCTTTTATAAATATGTCAAATGTACATATAATACACAAAGTACCTTAATGGCCAGACAATGTGCACACATTGAGACCTAAAAACAGGTACCAAAAACAACTTAAAAACAGAACGGTGCCTCTCTGGTACTGGGATACTTATTGAGCTTTACAGGCGCATCCCAGCGTTCAATAATCCGGCAGTCGCAAGGATGAAGGGCGAGAGTTGATTATCATTTTCAACTGCCATACTCCCAAAAGCTCATCCAAGTAACCTCAAGCCATACACAGGAGCCCAAACTCAACGTATATTTAAAAAAAATGTTCATAACGTTGATATATGTTCACTTTATGAAGGTCAAAAGGGTCACATGGGCAGATCACCAAAGGAAACTTTACATGCATGTTGCTCCAAATGACCTTCCAGAATTAAAAACAGGTTTAAAATACAATGTGCCGCAGAAATTAAACGCCGTTGTATTTTAAATCAATGGCATTTCTCCTAAAGCTTGGTTAGATGAGGGTTGCATGTACAAATCGGACTAAAATATGACAGAAAAAGTACCTGCTAGAAGGTAAAACTATAGAAGCTGGTTTCCGCCACAAAATAAATATCGCAGAATCGCAATTCTGTGTTTTCCCCACTCAGAATTGTATATTCCCTCAGATATAAACTCGCAATAGTGGGAAAAAGCGTCAGAATTGTGAGCTCAATTTATACCTCGCAATTATGAATTATGATATAAATGTGCAATTAAGAGATTTTTTCTCTTTTTCTATTCTTTATTTCGTGGCGGAAACAACCATCCATATAATACACCTAAAAAATCATGTAAACTTAAATACTGTCTGGTAAAAACTCATTAAAGAGGTTCAACATCTCCCTGTCGCTTTACCACTTTCCCTTTAACTGACATGTGCCAAACATTAATCAGGGTCTAATCATGAGTTTATATTTCAAGTAAGGAGTGTTTTGTAAAAGTTCACGCCGTACACACGAGCAAACGAGGGTTAAGGCTGATGGGTTTCGGATGGGTCATCACATCCATAAACTGCCCACATGACACACAGCTAGCTGCAAGAGGGAGAAGGAAAAGCTATTGTATACACACAAATGTACATAATCCACATCCGGTTCATCCCATTCGATTAGAAACACACGTCTGGATACAAAAACATCCACACTGTCACAAGTGTGGAGGTCATCGGACTCATAAAACAAACACACACTTATTTCTTATTTCGTAATCTAGCGTGTCGGTACCGTCCGCTGCTACTGAAAGGAGGCAGGAGTGCTTTACGCCGGAGAGGGACGACAGTGTCAAACAGTTAGAAGACCAGAAATGATTCAGACAAGGCATCCGTAATAACACAGTATTTGTCATGTAATCAAGCCTTCACGGTGTTTCTTACCAAGACAATCACGTAAAGGCTAAATGTAAAATAGGAACGAGTCTGATGATTTGGGTTTTGTTATCTCGTACTGATGCTGCAAATGGTAATGCGTTACCCAGCAGCCCGTAGTGTTTCTGAGTTTCGTTCAAGGGCACGGTGGTGGAACAACTAACGTGTGAAGTTTGAGTGAAACACAGGATCAAATACGCATTTAAATGTTTATCATAAATCTGACAAATCTCACGATTAAGTTGACTTTAATGAAGCGTTTATGAGTGTTTGTGTGAAACTCACAAGAACAAATCCTTGTCACCCCAAAATCCAAATCAAAAATGAGTCAAATAACTTTTGCATAAAGAAAATTAAGGACCTGTAAGATTTTTTTTCCCACAAACCACCCCTCAAAACATTTTTTGTGTGTAATTCTTCTCCAATTTTTGTCTGTATATTTCTTTCCTTATGATCCTCATTACTGCAACACAGTATTTTGTACTATATTAAAATGGAAAAATAAAAACATAATATTTTGTCCTTATTTAAACCTTAAAATTAAAGAAGCAAAACTTTTTTCATTTGACGCTCTTGGCAGGTTTCGCCAGAATCGCTGATTTAAAGAGATAGTCCATCCAAAAATGAAATTCTGTCATCCTTTCCTCACCCTCGTGTTGTTCCAAACCCGTATAACTTTCTGTTTCTGTTGAATCAGTTTTGGTTCCCATTGACTTCCATTATACAGACAAAAAATACAATGGAATTCAATGGGAACTGAAACTGTTCGGTTCTCAACATTCTTCAAAATATTGTCTTTTGTTCTTCTGCAGAAAAAAAGAAATGTCATGCTGGTTTGGAATGACTTGAGGGAGAGTACATTTTTGGGTTAACTACCCCTATAACAGCATAATTGAACATTCTGAAAAAATGCTGATCCATAATTGATTATTTCTAACCTGACGCACCTTAAAAATAAAAACTTGATTTTGTTTAGAACCTGTTGCCCCTCATTTTTAATTTTTTTGGTCTATACTCAGACGAGAGAGGCATAATTTTCTTCAGCTTAAAAATAACACGCATTGATAACGTTAACACTGCTAATTCTCGCCGTACGCTAGCATTGGTCACAGGAAGTTGTCATGGGGTGATGACTTAACATGACACGCATGGCACTACGATCCTACGTACCTACGGAAAGGCACCTAATAATGACGAACTGCTGAGGGAAATGAAGCCATTTAACGAGAGCAGCATCTATGGGAACATCGACGCGATTACATAATGCTAACACTACGGTTGAGCTCGCACTGAGCGTTGTTGTTGATGTTGGGGTTGTGTCGGGTGGCCGTGGGTGTCGACAGGCCACCGCTTTCATTGGGGCAACCGTGTTGGATGAGGATATCTGCGCACTCCTGACTTCCCGCTCGCCGGGCGTAGGACAGCGGCGTCTGACCACGGGAGTCGCGACTCGTCACATCCACGCCGTACTGAGAAAAGGGGACAAATATTTCAATTGAATGATGGAGGGGGATTTCATGAAGGAAAGCATCACGAGGTGTCTCGAGTGTCCTTACCCAGATGAGCAGCTGTGTGATGACCACATTAGCCATGGCGCAGGACAGGTGCAGCGCGGTACGTCCATCTCCGTCCCCGTACGTCTCGTTGACCTCTTCTTTGGTGCCGTGGGCCAGCAGGAGATCCACCAGCCTCAGGTCGTCCTCCACCACCGCCCGCAGGAGCTGCTGTCCCAGCGGCACGTCTGACTGAGGAAGAGCCACCAGAAACAACTTCTGCTCGTACTTCGCCCGGATCCAGCGCTCCTTCTCTTCCCTGAGGATAAGGATGCACACAGGGATCAACTTTACTCTTGTAAACACACGGTTGTATTTTTGCAATTCATGTTCTAACACCATTCTAATGTGGAATATTAAATCAAAACGTTGAATCAACAAAATCAACAAGCAAAATTCAGTTGAAGTGAAAATAATTCAATATTCTGTACGTTTAATTTGACTATGGAAAACATGCCTTTTTAACAAGATTTTATTGTGTATGTGTATATAATATATAATTATATTTTTGCACAAAAGTAATATATATAGAGTATTCACTCAAATGTATTATTTATATAAATATATTATTTAATGCAATATATTTAACAATATAATATATTATATAAATCCCTTCCATCTAATTTGACAATCTTTGGTTAAAAGTTTTTTTTTTTTTTTTTTACATGTTGTATCTTGACAGGGTTGCCAGGTTTGTGTATCAAAACCGGCTCAAATTTCTATTTAAAACCTGCCCAATCACTGCCAAAACTAGCCCGGTCGTGTTACGGGAGTGGGGTTCCCTGGTAACGCCACGTTAGGGGGGTGGGGTGTAATGGGTGAATGGTGGGGTTGGGTAAAAATGGCGTTTTGGTGGGGGGCGCTTCAACCCGCGGACTAAAGAAACCCACGGCACAGCAGTGCAAATGTAGCCCAATTCCACAGGAAAACCAGGGACTTGGCAACACTGGACCTTGATGCATTAGATGAACTTTGTAACTTATGAATAAGTGACAATCCCAGCAGAGTCTGTATTACTGACATAACCCTATCTGTGACTTTGAGAAAGTCCAGAGTAATTCAGCTATGATTATGATAGAGGTCACAAGGGACGAAGGTTAAATGTACAAATCACACCGCACACACACACACACATCCGCAGCGTTAACTTCCTTTAAACAGTTTTTTTCCATCAGAATCTAGAGGGTTAAAATCTGTCTGGCTATCGAAAGGTTACACATTGTGAACAGCATGTCTATCGTGGACAATACAGGAGTGTGTGTGTGTGTGTGGAGGGGAAGCCGTGTTTTTTATCGCCGCTGTCAGTGTTGTCAGTCCTGCCCGGTGAATCCCCACAAAGGAGGCCCTCTCAACACTGGCCCCTCAACCCTCTAGGGGTCCGCCGGCAGCCCGCCAGATCGAAGGCCCAAAGAAAAGGGCTGAAAGAGACACACTTGGACGAGAGAATGGAGTCCAACTCTTCACTGCACACCAGACTTCTATCTATCCCTCTCTATCACCCGGCCGCCCCCTCTCCTCTCTTCTGCTGGCATTCATGGCAATGGTGAGGGGTACGCCGCAAAATTAAAATCGATACGAGTGTATCTGGGCATGCTCAGTGGCGGTTTGACCCGCTGACCCCGTGAGGCGGGTGATAAGGGGAGCAGAAAGGAGCTGTTGTTCGCCTCACTGGGGTGAGTGACAGACAGCAGAGACAGAAAGAGAGAGAGCTGATAGAGGTAAAGAGAGTCTTAAAGGATGTCGGGTGACGGCTTTCCCTCGGGACGCGACTCCACAAAGACACCGTCACCATAACGGCAGTGCTAATGTTTACAGTACCAACCAACAAGAGAGAGAGGAATGACATAATGACATCTACAGTATAGATAAGACTGATTACATATCAAATACATATTCGCAAGACTATATATAGGTCACTGTAGTATGTGTTAATTTCGTTAACGAAATCTATGACGAAAAAGTTCATTGACGACCTTTTTTTTCGAGATAACGATCAAGACGACCAGTGTTGGGAATAACGGCGTTACAAATAAACGGCGTTATCTTTCTCAGTAACGAGTAATCAAATGAATTACTGTTTCCCCGTTAGAACGCCGTTACCGTTACTGACAATAAAATGCGGCGTTACTATAGCCTAATTGAGCTCACTGAAGCGGTTTTCATCCGAGTAGGCTCTCTCTCCGCCATAGGACCTGCAAAGTTTTTTCTCTGGTGTGTGTGTGTGTGTGTGTTTATGAGGCGCCGGACTGGACAAAAGTGCAGCGAATGTGCGAGAGAGACCGAGTGTGTCCGAGCATTATATAGTTTGTTTATAAATAAATTACAAATTTCAGCATTAGAGTAATCTATGTAGCCTATTCGTCTCATCTGCAACGTTTTAATTAATTTACACAAATTATTATTTATAATTATTTATTATCGTTATACAAATAAATTTAAAAAAAAAAACTGCAGTGAACGTTCTGGGAGCACTTCTTGTTAAGCTGTTTATCATTTTAATTTGCACTACAAAGAGTGTATGTATATATTTTTTTATTAATTATTCATTTTTGGTACATTTCTTAAGAAGATTAATTTATTTTTAGACTCATTTTTTTGGCCAGTTGTGGTCTGTGCAATATTAAATATTAAAAGTTCTAAACCATCTATTATGTTTTATTGTTATACTATAGTAATGCTAATATTTAAAATAATATAGGCTATTGAATTTAATAGGTGTCTCTCACATTGTCCCACAGCAACATTACAATAGTGTAGATTAGTGTACAATGTTTTATAATCATTTATTCTATAGTGTCCATTTCATTAATTTAACATATGTAACATTGGGGGCATCCAAGTTATTTGACATAGGCCTATTTGAGCTTTTTTTTAAAAAAAAAGTAACGCAATAGTTACTTTCCCGGGTAATTAGTTACTTTTATAATGATTTAATGAGTTACTAACTCAGTTACTATTTGTGAGAAGTAACTAGTAACTATAACTAATTACTTTTTTTAAGTAACATGCCCAACACTGAAGACGACACCAATGGCATTTAACGATAATTGTAACTACTGTATATCAACATGGAATATCGCTGACGAAAAAAGACGAGACATTTTTGTCTAATAAAAAGAGGATACAAAATAATACTGTTTTTAATGTTTGTGGTTCCCAGATGTCAAGACTTTAATTCCCCCAATTAGAGATTTTCTGTTAAAAGGATTAATTTTCTGCCCGGTGTTTTACTTCATATTTGCAACTGTGCACAACCATGTCATCTGAAAACGCAGAAAACACAAACAAATAAGTAAGCTGGAGTTCAGCGATTTCCATTTGAGATTTTCTTTCTCCATTTGAGGTGTTCTTCTCAGTTATGAACTGTAATAAATCCAAACATGGATCCCGCCTATATTTTCGATTGTGGTTTCTGAATAAATGCACTTCCGCAAGCTCTGTGTGACAATAAGGAATTTCACCTTTTCGAGCACAAGTTGAATCTGGCAGTTAAACGGGGTTTGTATCAGTGATTGGTGGTGCAATGGGAGTGTAAATGAAACCATTATCCTGAGGACCAGAGCTAACAACACACACTTCCTCTGATGGAGGACCGGCTCTACGTCACAACTCTCACTAGCATTTCAACAGCAAAATGCAAAGGAAATATGAAGGACAGAAGAGAAGCTTCATTTCTTCAGTAAGAGCTCAATGTCTGACACCTCAGCATCCTGGCGACAAACTCCACTCATATATGTAATAGAAAATGCACAAATCCAAAATGTTTCAGCAAATCATTGCAATGGTCTTTAATCAGTGTCTTATGGAGGTATAATGCACCACATCGAGGCGGCATTAAAAAATGAATAAGAAAATAAGCAACCAAACAAACCTGACCTGAAATACTAAAAGAAAGCACTAAATGTCTAATTAAATGACTCAAGTCAGCAGTTACATCTCAGCGTTTACATGCATTTTAGAAGTGAACAGCACTGGCTTTATGAAGCAGAACAAATGTTGAGGCATCTCCAAACTGATAATCAGTTATCCCGTGCCATCATTATATTCCCCCGAAGACAATCGCGTGTGTTCCAGCAAGTGTTGTTTAAGTCACTTTGGCAACAATGGCATGAGCTAATTAAGAAAACCACATCTTTAATGCCGTTTCCCTGAAAATCCTGACAGGTCTTTGTGAACAAGGCAGAGAGCAATTGAATGGACTCTGGGCACAGTGAATCGTTCTTCAGAGAGAGAAACTGAGTGTGTGTGTGTGTGTGTGTATAATTAGCCTCCCTCCCCTCCTCCTTCAGCAGTCAATCTTTCAAAGCTTGTTTTTCTTCTGAGGAGACCCACCCTGTTGTTCTCTCTTCATCTGAATTCTTTACAGGAAACCCAGCGCGCCATCACAGGGGTTTAAGAGGGTGGGCGACTCTTAAACTCTAGGAGGAGAGAGGTTTGGGGAAGGAGGAGGGTGAGTTTACCCTAGTTTAACAAGGGAGAATCACTTTTGACAAGTTGAAGGACAGATTCATTTACAGGGTCACCAACAAACCTCAATGCAATGACATTTAAAGGAATAGTTCTCCCATAAATGGGCAATTACTCATATTCATGTTTTTCCAAACCTGTATGACTTTCGTTTCTCAAGAGGAAAACAAAAAGAGATATTTTGATTTTTCCACACAATAGAGGCTTATGGTGACCTGTCAAAATCCCCAAATTATTAAAAAAGGAATCATATAAGTGGTCCATTGTGCTTAGTAAGTAAATTGATGCCATTTGACTGCTTTCTATGAGGAACAGATTTGCAATCAAATAGCAGGTTCGATGTCAATGACGATAGTTTGACGTTTGACTCGAGATCAAGACTGTCTTAGCATGTCTCAATATATTTTTGGATGCATGTTATTTTCAGCTAACTTTAATTTAGGTCTGTGACACAAACATTTCATATGACTTAAAATAAATAAATAAATATAATAAAAAGAAGGTACTTTTTTCCTCATTTTTTTTGTAGCTTGATGATATCCATCCACATTAATGTTGACTGCAAAATAAAACAGAAATAGAAAATAAGCTACTTTTAGTTGTTTTTAGAGCTTTATGGTATCTATCCACATTCAAAATAAAATAAAAAATAAAATAAGGTACTTTTTCCCCCGCATTTTCGAAATTTTTCACATTCACAGAAAAAAAAAAGAAGATAAGGTATTTGGTTGTTTTTGGAGCTTTATGGTATATCTGTCCAAATTAAAAATAAAATACAAAAATACAAAATGGTAAATGGTTATTTTAGTTATATGGTTATTTTTTAGGAACTCAATGGCATCCACATTCACTTTCATTGTGTACGAAATAAGTGTGAACATTCTTTAGAACATCTTTTGTGTTCCATGAATAAAAAAAAACTAAAAACATACAGGTTTGGAAAGACTTTAGAGTGATTAAATAATGGCAATTTTCATTCATGGGTGAACTATTGCTTTGCTATGTGCGACTCAGATTAATGGAAGTTGCTTAACCGTTTCTGAGATGACATCAGTTATCAGGATAGCTGGGGGAGGATTTAAACATAAATTTGCATGTATTTAAGCACCCATACATGCAATTGATCCAAATAATTTCTGTCTGCAGCCCTTTATGAAGCTTTTAAAGATCTCTTAGTCAGTTTCTGGTCACCTGTCCTTGAAAAGGAAGAAGGAAGATTTCAGAAGCAGCAACAGGCTTCTCAAATACCCCTGGCCACTGCCACTTGAAAGGAGAAGTGTGAAAGAGAGGAAGAGAGGGGCTGGTAATCCCGCCTCAGACTTTTGTTTGAAATGGAGACCCAATCCAAACACAGGGCACTGTGTGGAGGGGTTTATGGGAGAAAGCCGAGAAGCCATGAAAAGACACTTCCTCTCGGCAGGAGGAAGAAAAATAAAATGTGCAGCTTTAGCGTGTCAAAAGCGAGGGAGGGACGAGGAGGCCAGGAAAGAGTGATGAGATGGAGGGAAGATTCTCTCTGCAGGGGGAGAAAACCACATTCAGGAAACACACACACACACACACACTGGTACACACATATTTGCAGTGGATATCAGGGTTGCTTGGGGGACATCGGGGGACTCGAGTGTGAGAGAGACTATAAGTCTGAAAAGGAGACCAAATACTCTTTATATCCAACTTGACTTTAAATGCTGTTAACTGCTTCAAAGAGAACAACAATAAAATCAGCACTTAATAATGTCACTCAATAATAAATCATTAAAGTCAACATGAAATTAGTACTGACCCCATTTACTTTCTGAATCTCTTAATGTTATTGATCAGCGCACATTATTCTAAAGGAAAAAGGGTTTTGTTTTCTTTAAACAAAACAATAAAATTGAATAAAATGTAGATAAAAATTATATTAAATATCAATACATTTAATTATAAATATTTTATAATAAATATCATTAGAAACATATTTCACTTAATTTATATACAAATATAAATGTAAATTAATACAAAAAAATAGAAAATCAATTAATTCATTATTGTAATTATTTAATTAATTACTGACATATTGCTGACATAACCAAAGATTAATTAATTATCAAATTAATATAAATATATTTCATTATAAATACTTTTGAAATATACCAATAAACATTTAAATATAGTATAATAATAACATGTCTCACACACACACTTAGTCACATTAACATGAAGTTCAATGAGTGAATTCGCTTTTATTTTTCCTTTAATATACACAATTAAAACCCTAAACATATATGGTGTTCACTGCGGTCAGCGGGAGTGAGGTATCAGGTCAAACTTTTACAAGAGCTTTTCTAGCATCACCTGACCCTAATGATCACAGAAACGTGAAAATGATTCCTGTAGGCTGGCCCAGAGAATCAGGAACACATGAATGCACTCCAATACGGAGGAAGAAACAACAGGGCAATTACTCAACCCAGACTAAACAGCACACAGGGATTTATGAGAAGGGTCCCTATGTAGCGCACACCCGAGGGGAGGCATCTCTCCAGGAAGGCCAAAAAGCAATTGGACATGCAAGTGAAATGACGAGGGCGTGGAGGAAGGTGAATGCCTTCTTCAACTAACGACCAATCAGAGCGCAGGACCAGGAAGTGAATGGGTTCATGGAGGTAAGTGGGGCTCAGAGGAAGGGGACTCGCCGGCACACACAAACACAAAACAACCCCCTGAAACGCTCAAAAGACACATCAAACAGAGGGGAGGGCAGAGCCGAACAGCAGGGATGGAGTGTTTGTAAAGAACAGAGAGAGAGAGAGAGAGAGGCAGGAAGAGAGAAAGAAACAGAGGGGGAGTGTTTGCAATGAGACAGTGTCAGTGTGTAGTTCACTTTTATCAATGACGCTTCATGTACTAAACACTTAACAGGCACAACACAGATTCACAAACAAAGAGCTTTAATGTTTCTACCATGCTCTTCTTCAAACATATTCTATAGAAAATATGCTGAAGATTGTCTGCAAAATGTTTTCAAACCTCAAACTTAGTGTGCAAGCTACACTGCCGTTCTAAAAAAAACACTTTTTTTTTTTAAATTAAGGAATTCATACTTTTATTCAGCAAGGATGCATTCAATTGATCAGAATTGACAATATTTTTATGTTTTCTATTTCAAATAAGTGCTGTTCTGTTCATCGAAGATCCTGAAAAAAATGTATTACAGGTTCCACAAAAACATTAAGCAGCACAATGGTTTTCAACATTGATAATAATGTTTCTTGAGCAGCAAATCAGCATATTAGACTTATCTGTGAAGGATCATGTGACCCTGAAGACTATAGTGATGATGGTGAATATTCAGCTTTGATCACAGTAATATATTCAAATAGTAATTTGACAGTATTACTGTTTTTACTGTATTTTTGATCAAATAAACGCAGCCTTGGTGAGCAAAAGAGACTTCTATCAAAAACATTAAGAAATCTTACAGACAGCAAACTTAAGAATCATAATAATAATTGTTAACATATAAGTTCAATCAAGTTCATTATAAATTGGTCTGTGTTGTGAAGCTAAAACTGCAAAACATTTATATTTTGGTTCACAATGGAGACCTGACTAATAGATAATGACATTTGTGTCGATTTTCATTAGTGATTATGGATTTTTATGAGAAAAAAAGATTCGAAATATTATTAGCAATTTATGAAAAAACAAAAAACAAACACGCATCCAATCATCTGACAACTGTAAAATGTTCAAAAATAAAGATATTCTTTATCTTGAATACATTTTCTGCAGCAGGCTATGATAGCACAAACAATACTCTGAAAAATGTGCCACAAGAAAGCAAAACATTTTCATTGCTAGAAGGGAAAATGAAAATGTGCGACAGCAAAAGCAATTCATGATGTCAAACATTTATCATTCCAGTATTTTAAGTCATAAAAGGCAACCCGCCTGTATGTGCTGATGTGTTTATAATTACGGTCTTTTCGTGAAACTGAATTCAAATAGAAATAGATAGGATAGAAATGCTGTAAATTGAACTATTGCTCAGTACAATTGTACATTTTTTTAAATACTGAGAAGAAAGATTTCTTTATTATTTTTGTATGTAGTTCTTTTCAAACACTATAAGCCATCAAACATCATTCTGGTTTCTAATCAACCTGTCAGAGATCTGTTACCATGTTCATTACTCTGATTGGAGACGGCTTGAGCTGTCAATCAAACACTATCTCTCACCTGATTGGCTTGCAAAAAGAGCATCAATCTTCAATCCAATGAAATAAAACACCCTCTGAAACCCACATCTCCTCCCCATCGACCGCATGACATAGGTCAAAAAACAGAATGAAAATACGATGAGCAGGTCCTGCAAACATAGAGGAGAGGACAGGTGGAAGAGAGGAAGGATTGACGGCGTGTAAGAGGGGGAAGAGGTTAGTGAAGTGATTCATTTGTATTAGTGCCACTGCCCCGTGGCGAAGATGCAACGGCAAATTATTTCTGAAACAAACTGGAGGATCATCAGAGCTATTACCTGCTCTGGCCAAAGGGCATCGTCTGAGTGTGTGTGTGTGTGTGTTTGAGAAACTGTGAGACACACAATCGTTATCTCTTTCAGTGTAGCCTCAAAAGAGCAAAAAAGAAGAGGAAAATAAAGAGTTTAGTGATGGAGGGACTATATATCTATAATATTATATATTATCACTGATATACAGTGTTGTGTGTAACGCGTTACAAAGTAACGCGTTACAGTAACGTAACTACTTTTTCGGGTAAAAAGTAGTGTAACGCGCTACTACTGAAAATTTGGTAACGAAACGTAGTTCCTTTTTCAATTCGCCGCAACGTTACTTTCCCCAGGGACAGATTATCTGTCCCTGGGATTTGACAGCGATCTCCGTCATTTGATGGATTCGACCGCGATCGCCATCTCCGTAGTGAACGCCCCAGAGAGAAATGCACAATGGATTACATAATCAGAGAGTAGGCTAGCCTATTTCTTTTTGTTTTGAATTGTTTCGTTTAAAGACATTTCAAGTTTAAATTCTATACGTTGAGTTTCGGTTAATTTATGATGAGATGCTCCAGTTCACGTGCAATGCAAGTGACCACGCCGGCGCTTCCATGATTATATTGTCCCCTTTATTTGCTTCTTACTTGCAGGCATTTGGTTGATAAAAAATTTATTAAAATTAAGATACAATTTATACAAAACGAAATTCGCTTTAAAGAAAGGCTTTCTTCAAAACTTAATGAAGTGGTCAAAATCATGTCTGATTGACTCAATGTCTCCCGATATATTGCGCATCCATCTTACTCGCGCTGTTCACTTTTCATAATCAGCATAGATGGAAAAATAACATTATAATATTTTAACAAATATGAAACTAAATGCGCTTATTTAATGGCTACAACACGTAGGCTATAGTAGGCCTACAGACTCTCTATTTGTATATTGCTGCACAAGCACATTCATTTAATTCTGAATTTTGCACACATAAGTTGAAAGGCATTTGTTTACGTGCATAGTAAAACATATCTGCAACATTTATCAAGTTCACGGATAATTGTGCGTGCATTTATTAATCATTATGATACTAAAATCATAATAAAGTAGGCTATACTATGTGCAAAAAATCAGATGAGCCCAGAATATGAACGCAACGTGTTTAATTACACGTTAAACATTTTCCTCCCATAGAAAACCATTATAAGAACGCTTAATTTGGCTTAATGCAGATTAGAATGTCCTCTTATTATGTCTAAATAACAAGATAAATGTTCTTTTTTTTTCTTCACCTTGCGGTTCAGGACTTCCATAGAATACAGCCTGAATATAATTGCTTCCAGAAATGATTTTTGGGGGTGCTAACGGGGTGCTTTGGTCTTTCTTGGGGGCTTTCTTTCTAGCCCCTCCCTAGCGCCGCCCATGCATATGCCTATCCATTAACCGGCATTTCTTCATAAATATTAAAATGTTTGATAAATGCATTATGCATTTATGGCATTATATGGCATTATGCATGGTAAAACTTTATGTAGGCCTACACATTTAGGAACAGATATTGGGTTCTGCCCAAAGTCAAGCAACATAAAAGTAACGTAAAAGTAACGAGTAACGTAAAAAGTTACTTTCTATATGGGGTAACTAAGTAAAGTAACGGATTACTTTTTTTAAATTAGTAACGAGTAACGTGTTACACTACTTTTTAAAAGTAACTTCCCCAACACTGCTGATATACTATTATAGTTAAAAAAAATATAGTTTCTGTCATTTAAAAAAAAAAAGTGAATACATTTCAAATTTCAGTTTTAGTTATATTAGTACATTAAGTTAAACTAAATGAAAATGAGAAATGTAGTATTATATTAAATCATATTTTACTTCAGTTAACATTGATTTTATTTCAAGCAATGCAAGTTTATTTATGGTTTTAGTTATAGTTAACTATAATAACTCGGATACAGATACAAATATAGACACATATTTCGCATTTAATTAGTTTGTTGATGAACCCCCAAATCATAATACGTAGTTTAAACAGAGTTGTAAAAGCAATAATATGACGTAAGCGACGCGAGCGATTCAAATCAAAGCCATACACGTGTGTGAATCGTCAGCGTCCCGTCTGAAAGAATCCTCTCCGTCTTGTGGCACACGGGTGCCAGGCAATTAGAGTCGACACGAAAACACACACAACTGCCAATTTCTAATTTAAGCCCAAACAGCCTCGGATGAGCCAGCCTCTGCAGCGCCGCGCTCTCTACACAGCAAGATTGATGGCCACACAAGAATTCATGACAAAACTGTGCAAATCTATCATAAATCTATCAATCTGGTTAACAGATTACCTACAGAGCTCCATGATCGATTGACGCTGCTCAATAATTAAAACAATATTTATAATTAAAACGGCTGGAAACACATCAGCAGGTGAGACGCTTTGAGATTCCATGCGTGTCAAATCTTGGTTTAGTTAAACAGGAAATGAAAATTGCCTGTTTAAACTTCACAGAGGGAGAAAATATAATAATGCTTGAGATTCTATGCTCAAATATAGGGCAAATTCAGAGAATTGAAGAAATATGACAGTCAAATGTGGACAAATTTAACTGAATTTATCCTACTTGGGTTCACAAAACAACCCTACTGTAATAAAAATAGAATAAACAAGTCAAATAAATACTAAATACGAATGAGTAAAATACTACACTAATAGGTAAAACAAAAAGCTACAACTTGTAACCTTCATGAGAGCTTAGACAGCATTAATAATAAACTTAAAATAAATCTCAATCATTTAAATCTTTAAATTAAAAAGTGCTACAAATACATTTAAACAAAATCTCTGACTTTAACTACATTTTTTTTATAAAGAATAATCATTATAATTTTGTTACAAGTACTTAAAGGAGTAGTTCACTTTTTAAAAAACTTTTGCTGATAATTTACTCACCCCCATGTCATCCAAGATGTCCATGTCTTTCTTTCTTCAGTCGGAAAGAAATTAAGGTTTTTGATGAAAACATTCTGGGATTTTTTACCATATAATGGACTTCATTGGGTACCAAACAGTCCAAGGTCCAAAAGACAGTTTCAGAGCAGCTTCAAATGGCTTTAAACGACACCAGACGATGAATAATGGTCTTATCAAGCGAAACGATCGGCCATTTCAAAAATAAATAAAAACGTTTCAGTTTTATAAGCACAAATGCTCGCCTTGCTCTGTTCTGTGATGCACGTTCGTGACTCTCCTGTTCGAACTCGTTCATCAAAATGAACGAATCTTTTTTCGAGTCATTTCGTTCGTTGAACGAACCGTTTGGTACCCAATGAAGTCCATTATATGGTGAAAAATCCTGGAATGTTTTCATCAAAAACCTTAATTTCTTTTCAACTGAAGAAAGAAAGACATGGACATCTTGGATGACATGGGGGTGAGTAAATTATCAGCAAAAGTTTTTTAAAAAGTGAACTACTCCTTTAAGCAGAATAAATAAAACAAAATAAATAATGATTATGTGCGATGGGACATCATGAAAAAAAAAAAAAAGATAAATAAAATCTTAAGATGCCAAACTTTACAGAGAACTAGAACAGTCTAAATCAACTTGTTAGATCTATTTCTAAGTAGCAATACAACCTAGCTAATAATAGTAAAAAATTAGCTTATTTCATTAAGACTGTGGAGGGAAATTTGGCTGGCTTTCATTCTGATCCCACAGTGCAAGACTTTTCACATATTTGTGTTTAGCTCATGGGAAAGTGTGTACGCAAGTAATCCAGAGCCCATTACAGCCGCGCATGGCTTGTGTTATGGGGTTTAAATTAGTCATCAGGGCTGTAAATGAGCTCGGAGAACACTGAGACTTGTCACCCTCACTCGGATGTTAGTTTTCACCTCCGTGATGAGAGTTAAATCAATCCTGCCTGACTGCACCACAGTAAAACGAGCCCGATTACTCATCTCACTGATGTCAAACGACTTTTTGATGATACATATATAATTGACCGTCCAAATGACCCATTCATACCAATGAGTGAATGACCAACATGAACCAAAAAAACAAGCGCTAAGACCGTGACTCAGGAAATCTGAGACACACACACATATGTGTATATATATACACATTTATATATGACGCAATCAAATTACACCAGTAAATATTGTCATATTGAGACAAAAAACTACATATTGATGACTACATATTGAACATATGTGCACTCTAAATACACACCATGTTTCACCCATTATTCTTTGGCTAAGGAAAATCAGTTATGACGGTAATGAGATTTTCAGTTTTTGTCCAAGCGGGTGAGAGAATGAGTGAGCGAGTGAGAGAACGGGAGAAATGGAGGATGCCGTGAACCATCAGATTCTCCTGACAATGAAAAACATTCCCTCCTCCGGCAGTGAGCCCGTCCTGACGACTGAAGTGTGAGGGGGGATATCAGCATCAATAATCTTTCATCAAGTCAAAAGCACTCAGCTGCAGCCCGCCAACCACTCAATAGATAACTGTGAGCCATCACTCGCCACTGAGTGAGAGAAAAGAACGGAGAGAGAGAGACAGACAGAGACAGAAAGCTGAAGCACCCCAGGTGGGGAGTAGATCGAAAGGGCTATCTTCCTTTACATGCTATCTGCGCCACGCACACTTTTGTAGGGCAGTTGTTACATCTTTGTTCACGCTCTCCACTGAGGGAAATCCTGATGCTGTCTTGCACACTATGAAGCAGCAGGTCACTTCACTGTCTTGTAAACAGATATTATAGCAGGTAAACAAAGTATATAAATATTTATAGGTAGAAAAATAGATCTTTTTGCAAATGCAATCGACTTTTGCAAAATTCCTCAGAAAATGTACATGATCATAAAAACACATAAAAACACAAAAAACACTATTAAAGGGGTCATATAATGGTACATGCACTTTTACAAGTTGATTGTACTGAAATGTGTGTTGGCAGTGCCTGTACACAACCATCATATAATGATAAAAATCCATCCAGTGGTTTTGTTTTAATCTCCTTATATGTTTTCCCCTGCCTCAAATCAAGCCGTTCGACCGTGTGACGTCACACGCTCGGAAGCCCCTCCCACGATTGTTGATTGACAGGAGCGTTTCAACACAGACCCGCCCTCGCTCGTGAGCGAGCTGTCAATCATAGTCTGCGCGGACCGGCGCACTCATTGTTGATATGCTGGAGCACTGTCTATGAGCAGAGTGGCGTCTAAGCGATTGTGGTGTTCTGTTCTTGGGTGTAATAACGAACACAGTCATTTTAATGTTCCTAAATCCAAACCGCTGAAGACGCAGTGGCTGAGTTTGTTTTCGAAGGGAATATTCCCCACGAGCAACGTCAATGCTTTCATGTTTGCGCGAATCATTTCACACACCAGACTGCTTTATAAACGAGGGTCAGTATAAAGCTGGATTTGCTAAGAAGCTGCTCATGAATAAAGGACCGGTACCAGCTATTCGTGTTCCTGCTGAATCTCCAGAAGAACTGAAGTGAGTGTAACGTTTTATTAAACTTTATATTAATATATTAATCTTTGCAAATCGCTAGCTGCACGCTTCACAATGAATGCGTCTAAGGTTTACACTCAGGGTACATTACGGCATGTTTTCTATGTATGACGTTCTCAATATAATTCATAATCCCACGTTTATACTGAACAACGGGTTATGGTTATTGTGTTATTGTGTTACAAATGGTGTACACAGAACAGAGAGGCGGAGTGAGCAAAGCTCATTATCATTTAAAGTCATATGCACTGAAATGGCGTGCTGAAAACAGAGCTGTTTTTGACCAAGTAAAATAAGTGTTTTCTTACAATACTAATGAGAATTTTTAATTAAAGTATATTACAAACTTTTAATTTAGACCCTAAAGAATCATATTAGCTTGTACAAAAAGGGCATTATATGACCCCTTTAACTAAGGATGCACTATTACATATATATATATATATATATACACTCACCGGCCACTTTATTAGGTACCCCATGCTAGTAACGGGTTGGACCCCCTTTTGCCTTCAGAACTGCCTCAATTCTTCGTGGCATAGATTCAACAGGGTGCTGGAAGCATTCCTCAGGGAGTTTGGTCCATATTGACATGATGGCATCACACAGTTGCCGCAGATTTGTCGGCTGCACATCCATGATGCGAATCTCCCGTTCCACCACATCCCAAAGATGCTCTATTGGGTTGAGATCTGGTGACTGTGGAGGCCATTTTAGTACAGTGAACTCATTGTCATGTTCAAGAAACCAATTTGAAATGATTAGAGCTTTGTGACATGGTGGAAGTAGCCATCAGAGGATGGGTACATGGTGGCCATAAAGGGATGGACATGGTCAGAAACAATGCTCAGGTAGGCCGTGGCATTTAAACGATGCCCAATTGGCACTAAGGGGCCTAAAGTGTGCCAGGAAAACATCCCCCACACCATTACACCACCACCACCAGCCTGCACAGTGGTAACAAGGCATGATGGTTCCATGTTCTCATTCTGTTTACGCCAAATTCTGACTCTAACATCTGAATGTCTCAACAGAAATCGAGACTCATCAGACCAGGCAACATTTTTCCAGTCTTCAACTGTTCAATTTTGGTGAGCTCTTGCAAATTGTAGCCTCTTTTTCCTATTTGTAGTGGAGATGAGTGGTACCCGGTGGAGTCTTCTGCTGTTGTAGCCCATCCGCCTCAAGGTTGTGCGTGTTGTGGCTTCACAAATGCTTTGCTGCATACCTCGGTTGTAACGAGTGGTTATTTCAGTCACTGTTGCCCTTCTATCAGCTCGAACCAGTCTGGCCATTCTCCTCTGACCTCTGGCATCAACAAGGCATTTCCGCCCACAGAACTGCCGCTCACTGGATGTTTTTTCTTTTTCGGACCATTCTCTGTAAACCCTAGAGATGGTTGTGCGTGAAAATCCCAGTAGATTAGCAGTTTCTGAAATACTCAGACCAGCCCTTCTGGCACCAACAATCATGCCACGTTCAAAGTCACTCAAATCACCTTTCTTCCCCATACTGATGCTCGGTTTGAACTGCAGGAGATTGTCTTGACCATGTCTACATGCCTAAATGCACTGAGTTGCCGCCATGTGATTGGCTGCTTAGAAATTAAGTGTTAACGAGCAGTTGGACAGGTGTACCTAATAAAGTGGCCGGTGAGTGTATATATTAGCGCTGTCAAATTGATTAATGTATAAATATGTGTGTATATGCATATATACACAGACACCTATGTATTTATATATATATATATATATATATATATATATATATATATATAATCTCTGTTAAATATCTTTTTAGATGCTAGTTCTAAAGGAATTAATTATTTTATTTAAAGGCTATATTTATGGCAAAAATAAATAAGAACATATTTTTTAATAAATGAAGCCATATATATATATATATATATATATATATATATATATTATTGGTCATCATATTGGTTATTGGCTATAGCATAAAAGCAAACAGGATTTTGAAAACCCGAGTGGTGCTGGTGTTCAAGGCGAAAATCCAAATTCAAATCACTAAGAAAAGTAATAGCACATTTCTTCTCATCAAGCCACACTTTTTTAGAGGTCATTCATGTCCGTAACACAAACATGCATGTCAAATTATGCGCTATAAAAATCCATAACTACCCATCCAATAGCATCTCTCAACCTGATCAAACAGATAAAGGCATATGATGCAGTTCAGCAGCTAATGCTTCAGCATTAAAATCAGTCCTACATTAAGATGCATTAGAGCAGGCGGGCAGGCCAGGTGGTGTCAAGGTGTCTGACTGGATTCATACCCTCAGGAGTGACTGATACACCCCCCTGAGTGATGGATAGCTGTCAGAGCCACTGAGAGCTCTCGATTCAGCCCCAAGGGGAGTGCTTTGGGACTGTAATAGTGTCCTTAATTGCCACCAAAAACACTCTTTTCTCCAGGTCATTAGACAGATTGGGAACGTGAGAGCGCGTGTCAGGCTTAAAGGGGGGAAACACCTCGAGACATGGCCTGGAACCAGAGCAGGTGAGCAGCTTCAGACAATGGTCTATGGACCCTATTATCTCCTGAAGCATCTCATCTTCTTCAAACAGCACTAATGGACCGATGATTGGGTGAAGACTTTGACACAAGTCAGTCATTGATCATATAACTGACACTGGATGCAAGGCTTACTTGAATATGCTTCCATAGCCTGAACAAAGAGTCCACTGTAACCTCTTGCCTTCCAATACTACACTTCACTTTCTTTAATAGTTAAAGCTGCCAAAACGATGCAAAACAAAACTTTCTTAGAACGTAAATGTAACTTGAATTCCAACTCCAAACATTATTAAAATTGACCAGACGAGCTACCATTTGGTATTAGTCTATGCAAGCTAGTGTGTAGGCAATTATTTATTTAGTATTAAGTCAATAATTATGTTCTCTTTCATAGGTTCACTCAACGCTGCGGAAAGCGCAGTGGGATATCCTCTGGATGTGCCGATTGCCTGAAGCCCTATAGAATCACGCCAATCCATTGGCTGATGGCGCTCGCGCAAAGCTGGCTCCGCCCCGACGCTCTTACGTCGTAGCATGATGTACGCGCGCGCGCCATCTTCTCCTCAGATTTCTCTGCCTTCACGAAGCGGTCACATCTCGCCCTTCGTGCGTTTTTTTTGAGCCCGAATTCTTCAATTCAACTTCAGCTTTCGTCTCGACACTTCAGCGACTGGTATAAGTGGAACTCTGTTCTCCTTACAGTGAAGTGTCATGGATTATCGACGCTGCTCTCCGCCATGCGTTCGTTTTATCTCGAACGACGACCCTCACAGTAAGTGTGTTAAATGTATGGGTTTTTCGCATGCGCGTGAGGCTGTATTAGGATTGTCGAAATGTAAATTTTGTGACAATCTCCTTCTCAAAACCCTCCGCTCTAGACTCGCGGTTTTTGAGAAGGAGACATTCGTTTCCCCCCGTCGCGCTCCCGAGACTGCTGAGGCCTCTCGTGGATCCGCGGCCTGGGGTTCGGATGTTGAGCTCGAGGATATTGAGTATGAGCAGACGGGCCTCGCCCTTTCTCTCCCTCCCTCTCCCGAGCACGCACGCGGCGCGGTTGAATTCGCGCATGATTATTTATGTCCCAGCCCGGGAGCCCGCGAATCGGTTTCTTTCGGTCTGGATGACGTTATTTACACTGCAGCCTCCGACTCCGAGGATTTCGGGCCTGCTTTGGCTGATGACGTTATCCCGCCTAGCGGCCAGGACGCGCGGCCTACTCCGGCCTACACTGAGCTTATTGAGGTGCTGTCGCGCGCTACAGAGAAGCTCTCTATTGACTGGCCTGATGAGCCCCGCGAGTCTCAATCGTCCAAACTCGACGAGAGGTTCCTACGTGGCCCTAATTCTAGGCCAGAGCGAAGAAAGCTGCCCTTTTTCAGCGATCTGCATCACGAGATCTCCAGATCCTGGAAGCAGCCATTCTCCGCACGCCTAACTAATGCGGCAGCCGCTGACTTCACCAACCTTGTTGGTTTTGTGGAGCAGGGTTATTCCGCTATTCCAGCGGTCGAGGACACGCTGGCTAACCACCTCGCCCCGTCGTCTGCACCGTCTTGGAAGGCGCGTCCCCTTCTTCCTTCCAAGGCTTGTAGGACTACTTCCTCCCTTATTGGGAAGTCTTACATGGCGGCTGGTCAGGCAGGCATGGCCCTGCATACCATGGCCATCCTTCAAGCCTACCAAGCGGACGTCTTGAAGGACATGGATGAAGGAGAGGGACTGACGCCCGAAGCTGTCAAAGAGCTTCGCAAAGCCACAGATCTGGCCCTAAGAGCCACCAAGCACACTGCTCGGGCTGTAGGTCGCTCTATGGCGGGCTCGGTTGCTGCAGAGCGCCACCTCTGGTTGAATCTCACGGAGATCCGAGACAAGGATAAGAGTTTCCTCCTGGATGCCCCTATCTCCCACTCAGGTCTTTTCGGGGAGGCGGTCAACACGGTGGTTGACAAGTTCCGCGCCGCTAAGTCTCAGTCGGCCGCGTTCAGGCAGTTTATGCCCAGGAGGGTCAGAGGGCCCAGTGACTCCAACCCTCCCCCTTCTCAAACCCGAGAACGCTCTGCTCATAGGGCTGAGTTCCCTACTAGCAGGAGTGACCCGGCTCGCCACCCACCAACTACTGTCTGGGGAGCCCGAGGTCGTCCATTTCCTCGCCAGCGCCCTCACAAGCGCCTTCAGCTGAAGCGGTCCAACAAATCGGCCGCTCCAGCCTCCTCGAGCCGTTCCTGACCCGCAGGGCAGGAGGAGGAGAGCCTCATCAGATCTACGAGGTTGGGACAGACCGCGCAAGCGTTTCTGCCCTCCTCCAGCCGGCTCTCCTCATCCAACCCTGTCACCTTCGCCACCCAGCGTGTTTCGAAGTGCAGGTCCTGTTTCACTCTCTTCACCCAGTCCGGCGCAGGAGGAAGGAGACGCATCTTGCTTTCTCCCCTCGCTCCCGGTGCACGTTACACCCGCCAATCGCTTCCTCAGAGGCACAGTTCTTTTTCCTCTGGAGCAGGCGGACCCAGTTACTTCTATCCAGGTGGTGGTACCCCCCAATACGTGTCAGGACGCCAAGCGCTCTCCTCCACGGTCAACCGCGCCTCCCCATGGAAACCAGCGCGACACCCTACCTCAGGTATGTCCCTTGCACTGCAACACTCCTCTGCCTCTATCACATTTCGTTCAAGAATGGGAGCGTTTACCAGGGGTATCGCCTTGGATCCTTCGCACAGTTCGGCTCGGCTACACGCTTCAGTTTTGTCGCAACCCCCCCTGCTTCAACGGGGTCTTTCCTACTGTAGTCGACAGCGCCGCTCAGGCTTCTGTACTACAGCAGGAGATTTCATCCCTTCTGCTGAAGGGGGCGATAGAAGAGATTCCTTCGGGGGAAGTCGAACAGGGCTTCTACAGCCGTTACTTCCTGGTCCCGAAGAAGGGGGGCGGCCTGCGGCCGATACTAGATCTTCGCCGGTTGAATTTCTCTCTTTACAAAGGAAAATTCAAAATGTTGACGCTGAAGGCCATCATATCTCATATCCGGCGGGGGGACTGGTTCGTGACGGTAGACCTCAAGGATGCTTATTTCCACATCCAGGTCGTACGGCGACACAGGAAGTTCCTCAGGTTCGCCTTTGGAGGGAAAGCGTACCAGTACAGGGTCCTCCCCTTTGGCCTCGCTCTAGCGCCAAGGACGTTCACAAAGTGTATGGATGCTGCTCTGGCCCCGCTGCGGCTCCAGGGCATCCATATACTCAACTACCTGGACGATTGGCTCCTTTTAGCCCACTCCAGAGAGTTGGTGACTCACCACAGGGACATTGTCCTCCGTCATATTCAGTCTCTCGGTTTGAGGCTGAATACGGAGAAGAGCGTTCTTACTCCAGCTCAGAACACGGTTTTCTTGGGGGTATGCATGGACTCCGTTCTTATGCAGGCCCGTTTGGCTCCTGCACGGATTTCCAGTCTGGTGACATGTCTGTCCCGTTTCGCACTAGGCCAGCATGTTTCCGTGAGCACCTGCCGCAGACTTCTGGGCCTTATGGCCGCGGCCTCCCCTGTGCTACCTCTGGGGCTGCTCCACATGAGACCTTTTCTGTGGTGGATGAAGCTCTCAGGGGCTCGGCCCACGGGGCCAGCCTTTCGCCTATTGAAGGTGTCGCGCAGTTGCTTTCGCGCCCTGTCAATCTGGCGGGACCCCCTCTTCCTTCAGAAAGGAGTCGGTATGGGTGCGGTATTCCGTCGCCAGATGGTTACGACGGATGCCTCTCTGACCGGCTGGGGAGCGGTTTTCGAGGGCAGGCCAGCGTGTGGGGTTTGGACTGGCGAGACCCTCTCGTGGCACATAAACAGCTTGGAGCTGAGGGCTGTCTTCCTGGCTCTTTGCCACTTTCTCCCTTTCCTCGAAGGACACCATGTCATTGTCAGAACGGACAATATGGCAGTAGTGTCCCATGTAAACAGACAGGGGGGTTCACGATCGCGCACCCTAGACAGGCATGCGCGTCACCTTCTCCTGTGGTCCCAGGACAAGTTCCTCTCTCTGAGAGCAGTTCATGTCCCAGGGATTCTGAACCTCGCAGCAGATTTTCTGTCGAGGCAGAAGCTCAGGTCTAGGGAATGGATGTTGAACCGCCAGTCGGTGGCCCTGATCTGGGAGGTGTTCGGAAAAAGCGGAAGTGGACCTCTTTGCATCTCAGGAGTCGTCCCAATGCCCGCTTTGGTTCTCTCTGAGCCCTCCAGCTCCATTGGGGATAGATGCGTTCGCCCACCCTTGGCCGATGCAGAAACTCTATGCCTTCCCGCCCATCAAGCTGATCCAGGCGGTTCTGTCCAGAGTGAGGGAGAGCGGAGTCCGCCTCCTTCTGGTAGCCCCATTCTGGCCGTCCCAGCCATGGTTTTCGGAGCTGATCCCTCTGTTGGAATCCTCCCCCTGGGAGATACCGGTCAGGGAGGACCTGCTTTCCCAGCTTCAGGGCAGGATATGGCATCCTCGCCCCGACATTTGGAAGCTGTACGTTTGGCCTATCAGAGGCCGTTAGCTTTAAGCTTTGATCTCCCAACCGACGTTCAGGAGACTATTGCGAATGCTAGAGCCCCTTCGACGAGGAGGCTATATTCCTCCAAGTGGAGGGTGTTCGAGGCGTGGTGCTTAGCACATGATAGGAACCCAGTTAGCTGCCCAGTAGGCTCAGTGCTGGAATTCCTGCAGGAAAAGTTTGCTTCCGGAGCGGCCGCTACCACTCTCAGAGTGTATGTCGCAGCTATTGCTGCTCATAGAGAATCGGATGAGATTCCCTTGGGGAAACTGAGGTTAGTTTCGGCCTTCATGCGTGGGGTTAGGCGCCTGAAACCGGCTCGCCCCCCTAGTGTTCCCTCGTGGGACCTGTCAGTCGTCCTGGAGGGTTTGACAGAGGCTCCCTTCGAGCCCTTGGAGTCAGCTCCTGAGCGGATTCTGACTCTTAAGGTTGCTCTTTTGTTAGCTTTATCTTCACTGAAGCGGATAGGGGATTTGCAGGCTCTCTCTATTAGTGAGTCATGCTTGGACTTCGCTCCTGGCCTGGTTAGGGTTACCTTGAGGCCGAGGTCGGGGTATGTACCCAAGGTTCTTTCCACGGCGTTCCGCTCTCAGGTTGTTAACCTTAATGCTTTCCACCCTCCTCCTTTTGCCTCTGAGGAAGAAAGGAAACTTAACTTGCTCTGCCCGGTCCGTTCTTTGAAGTTGTATGTAGATCGCTCAAGCGGTTGGAGGAAATCAAACCAGCTCTTGGTATGTTTTGGTGCTGGCCGCCGCGGGCTTGCAGCATCAAAGCAGAGGATTTCCCACTGGGTAACGGACGCTATTTTGCTGGCTTATGAGGTGCGTGGTTTGCCTTCACCTCTTAGCATCAGAGCGCATTCCACCAGAAGTGTGGCTTCCTCTCAAGCTCTCTTTAGAGGGGCCCTCTTGGAAGACATTTGTGTGGCGGCAGGTTGGTCCTCTCCGCACACCTTTGTGAGGTTCTATAATTTGGATCTTGACATGACTCCAGGTTCCCAGGTTCTATCTGCTTGAACCTATCATGGTTGTTATTATTTGGTCTGGTACCGGTTATGGCAGCGCTTAGCTTGGCGAGTTTGGTATTTCGTTCCCACTGCGCTTTCCGCAGCGTTGAGTGAACCTATGAAAGAGAACGTCTCTGGTTACTTACGTAACCTATGTTCTCTGAATAGGGAACGAGACGCTGCGTTCGCTGCCAAGCTCCTCGCGCTGCCGACAGTTTTTCTTTTCGGCAGAGAAATCTGAGGAGAAGATGGCGCGCGCGCGTACATCATGCTACGACGTAAGAGCGTCGGGGCGGAGCCAGCTTTGCGCGAGCGCCATCAGCCAATGGATTGGCGTGATTCTATAGGGCTTCAGGCAATCGGCACATCCAGAGGATATCCCACTGCGCTTTCCGCAGCGTCTCGTTCCCTATTCAGAGAACATAGGTTACGTAAGTAACCAGAGACGTTTTCAGTTGAGTTTCAAGATTGTTTTATTGAAAAAACTATTTGTGAAAAAGTGTTTTGTAAAGAACAAAATAAGGTACCAAAATAAAACCTGTGATTCATAATGCAATATAAAAAAATCTCCAGGTTTGCTGTGCATCTTTGTGTTGCTGCACAATGAGGCCAAAATTGTATTTAATAATAATAACAATAATTTGTATACTATCACAATTCATCTTTAAACCACCTTTTTTTTTGGTTGAAAACCACAGGAAGCCCTTAAAGCTTCTTTTTTGTTGTTGACAATAAACACTTCTCATTACAAGTTTGGTAAGATGCTTGTGAAACAAAAGGAAAGTTGCTAGCAAACTGGATGGAAACCTGGCTAATAACACAAAAACAAAAATAATTTGACAATTAACAAACTTTATAATCAGAGTTGTCGCTTGAATTCATGGTGCCTGGTGCAAAAGAATCTGGTCATGATGATTTTGTTGACTTAAAAATAATCTTGTTTTCAAGGCTACCAGCTAATGCTTTGGACAGGGAACCCACCTGGTGCTGTCTACCCCGGGTTTAGTGTATTCCTCCACACAGCCCTCCCATACGCTGTTGGCCATGGCGTTCCCGATGGCAGTCATCACCATGCTGAGTTCCACCGGCCAGTCGTCCAGGTCCAGAGACCGTACACGGGACAGATGTGTGCCCAGGTTCCTGTGCATCCCGGAGCACTCGATACAGATCAGAGCGCCGAGGTTCAGACTAGCCCAGTCTGGATCTGAGGGTCAGAGACAATACATTTCAGTGTGCCATACCAAATCGGCACTGTACACATTTCAAGGTCGGATATGGGTCATTTTCAGCAATGACTATGCTAACCTTTAAGGAATAGTTGAGCAAACAATGAATATTTCCTGATTATATACTCAATATGACTTTCTTTCCTCAGCCGAAGAGAAATTAAGGTTTTGGAGGAAAACATTTCAGGATTTTCTCCATCTAATGCAAGTGAATGGTGCTCAATTTTTGATGGTCCAAAATCCATATTTAGGCAGCTTTAAAGGGCTCCACACAACCCCAGTCGACGATTAAATGTCTTCTCCAGCGAAACAATCAGTTATTTTCAGAAAATGTTCACTGTGGCCCAACTCTGCATAGCGTGCTCACGAGACGTTTGAGTTCACGACCTCTCGAATGACGTATGCACGTTGGGAAGGTGACGTAGGCAGTAAGAAGTGTGGAGAAGGAACGCTGCCCTGAACAAATTGTCGTTGATGTATATTAGTATTTGTTTCAGTTTTAAAATGGTCAGTTTGTGTGTGTATCCTGGATGTAAACTCCTTTGTAAACAATGGGGCGGTTCTTGCTGCCTACATCACCACCATTCCCTTGCATTAGATCTAAAAAAAAGAAAAAAAGAAACCAGGAACGGTTTCCTCCAAAACCCTAATTTCTCTTCGGCTATGAAAAGAAAGAAATATACATCTTGGGGAGAATAAATAAGCAGGAAATTTTCATTTTTGAGTGAACTACTCCATATCCCAGACTGGGATTTTGTACAAATATGGGTTAAACTATCCAAAACCCCCCCAAAATAATTTAATATTTTTAGTTTAATGTAGTTTATCACATTATGGCAAATATCTAATGAAATGAGACTAGCTTCACGTTCAGAAATGGGTGCCGTCACAATGTCTCACTCACTGGGGGCGTCACAGTCTGCACAGAAGCTGTTTCCCCTCACGTTCCTGATGGACTGGATGGTCACTGCATCACTCTGGCTTCCTAATCGAGACTACGTGCCATAACAATTCAGATATTACAATGTGGAAAGAGCAGAGGGGTTTGTTTGAGTGTGCATAAAACAATATTAAGCCATTTCCACGGTACCAACATTTACATAATAGCATCTTACCTTGTTCTTGCTGCTCTCACAGCACTGCAGACTGGCAAAGATCTGGCTCTCAATGGCCTGCACCCAGAGTTCTCTTTCCTCAAACGTGGACGCCTCAAAGTGCCACATCTGACCCGTCAAGGACACAATGATGAACTCAAAGGACTCTTCTTGCTCTGAAACACACCAAATGTGAGATGGGTTATACCAGCCTTTCTCAAACTTTTTTCAGTCGGGGCACCTTTCAAAAGTGCATAAAATCTCAAGGCACCCCAGTGTAAAATATAAATTAAAAACACTGCATAACCCAAATGTAAATGCAAATGTCCTTTTTATTTAGACAGAACAGTAATGAACAGAGCATAATACGAACTGTAAATAACAATAACAATAATAATAACAACTTTACAGGGCTATCACTTTTGTGAAAAAATCCTGATCGATTTTTGAGACATAAACGTTCATTGAATCGATTGTAAAATCGATTTTCCATGTCTAAAGACGTTTCCATTTTCAGCGCCAAATAGGCAAATCCACGGACAACTAACAGGCATTAGCACGAGCGTAAAGAGTGCGCTTGAGACGCGCACAAGTCAGCAATATTTCTGATGATTTATTGGCATGAAGTTTCGTGCACAATGACAAACAGGAGTGCAAGATTCTCGAAAAACAATAAGCAGAGTGGACTGCCATAACATCAATGAAAAACATTACTGCAGGCTTCAACATGGCTGTGTTTACGATTAGAATTCACGAGTTCACACTTACAAATAAGTCAGATAGAATAAATGCGTATTTGGCGTGCTGTCCGAGGAGAGGGCTCCGAGTTAGGTATTCGGCCCGAACCCAGAGCACTCCCCCCGTATTCCTGGCTGTGAAATAAATAAATAAGCCAAGAGTGAGGAGTCGGGGTGGTGGAGGGATGCTGAAACTGTCAAGGAATGTTAGGTGAGTTGACAGAGTGAATATTTATATGCTTCCTTTCGTGCTGATAGGGTAGACATGGTAATTGTTTGATGACAAGTTGATTGGAATGATTATTTGAACGTGCTCCTCCCGAACTTTGTTTATAAAACATCATATGTCAAACAAATTTCACCTACGTAGGCGATTGTAGGCCGGATCTGTATCTGTATGCATGGGACTGTCTGAATACCGGCAGAATTCACATTTTTGTTGTAAAAAGAGACACGTTATGCAGAAGTATAGTATAGTTTGTATGTGTGTTTGTCAGAGCCTGCAGTTGCTGTGTGACGCGCGTTCGCGCGGTCGGTGTTGTTGCTATAGGTTGCGTCACTTGCGTCAAGTTGTGTGTGTGTCTTGCTTCGGTCTTGTGAGACGGATATTTATGGTTAATTTTATATATATATTTTATCTAAAATGAATTTACAATTTTATTAATACGTTCATATGTTTAAAAAGAAGAAGAATGTATTTATGTAAATTCAAATATATATATATATATATATTTTTAGCCTACGTAATTTTTTGGCGGCACCCCTGACAAAGTCAGGGGGCACCCCAGTGTGCCGCGGCACCCACTTTGAGAAAGGCTGGGTTATACAACGTCATCAGTTCTGAAAACGACAAACATTTCTGTGCAAATGATTTGTGGGTCCACAATGGAAGCAAAAATGTTATGCAACTTGGCACAACTTCATTACACAATTATCTGAACATATTTGATGTTTGATATATAATTATTAACACTAAGACTTTATTTAACTCATTTAAGACGCTTGCGAGGATACTCGACTTTTGGTGTTCTCTTTTGTGTCTTTTTGTGCTTAAATGATTTATAAGCATTTTCATGAATAAGAGCCTGGTTATATAAATGTAACGCTAACTAAAGTATGTATGAAAAAATGGACGCTGCGTTAAATATTTGTAACGCCTTATAATTGAAAAATTGATCACATGCGTTAATGTGTTTTGAATTTTGACAGCCCTAATATATATATATATATATATATATATATATATATATATATATATGTAATATTTATAAAATTATATATATTTATTAATTGAAAATAAATAAATTATTCAAATCAAACATAAAAACATGAAATTATTAAAATTTTAATTGTAGATTAAAGAAAAAGAAAAAAAATAGGATATCCTGTATATTCCATTATTTCCAAGTTAGAGATCATCTTCACTGAAGGCTGCAAACACAAACACTTAAATGGCCAATATCCAAGGTGCATTATGGGTATCTGCGATTAGTGTCAGTTGCTGTTGTTCATCAGCATCGTAAAATCCAAGTGATTAAAAAGGTAAATACATCCATTAGAGTACTTATCTCATTACCAGTGAAGACTCATTATTATTGCAGCTGCCTAAATAGAATATAATGTGGGTTAATCATTCTGGTCACAGTAATTTCCACATCGCAAAAGCACACGCGAGGTACTGCAAAGTTTCCACAGAGCTCAAATGAGGGGCGAGAGGTGAAAAACAGACCATCATTTCTGCAATTTGCTCAACATTCATTTCAAAACCAAGATTACTTTGATGTGTACGTGACGATGATTACACACACGAGTATTCCGGCCGATGAAGCGGCATGAGGCGAAAAGAAGTTCACAGACTCAATCACTGCAGTAGTTTTACAGAATAAAGGCCATTTATTAGCATTAAAATGCACAAAATAACACCATTTATTGACGCCCACCGTCAATGATCATTAACACATTATTGAGGTCTCATTTTTAGAGAAATTATCATGAATTATCAAGGTCATGTGCCAACCCTGTTAATTTTTTCTTTCTTTGTTAATTTAAATCTTTCCACACACTGTGATATATATATATATATACACACACTGTGATATATATATATATATATACACACACTGTGATATATATATATATATAAAATCAGTGTGTGGAAAGATCTAAATTAACAAAGAAAGAAAAAAATTAACAGGGTTGGCACATGACCTTGATAATTCATGTATATATATATATATATATATATATATATATATATAACAGGGTTAGCTATAATAATATAATCTGAAAATTCAATGTTTTTATACGTTTCAACAAGTATTCTATATATTTATTTTTATTCTTTTATTATTATTATTATTAATTATTATTATGCATTTAATGTCTATTTTTGATGGTCCAATGAATTAAGTCATTTATAAATGAAAGCTATACTTTATCTTTTTTTATTTATTTATTGGAACTTAACGGACATAAACCAAAAGAAGGTATCACGCAGTGTTCCGTCTTTTCCCATCATGGCAAAGGGATTTTTAATTAAATGCAATACATTATCTTATGTATTAACTCGTTTCATCTGACTCCATAAAATGAAAGTGTTTTTCAATGATATCTGTGCATCATTAAATATACGTTAATGTTTGACTATTCGACTATTCGTAACTCCAATGAAAATAAAGTCAAAGTCTGTTAGAATAATCAAATATAACAATTTATTATGTCAGGTAAATGTATTATAATAATTCCATAATCAATTGAAAGATAATCAATGCAAATCATCAAATGTTCTAGAACAAAGAGGAAAATCTTTTACCCGACATGAAATACATGAATGCTGAGTCTCGGCGACTCAGCGTCCACAGGCTATCTGAGATACAGAAAGAGCCACGATCCCTTGCTGCATTCCATTAAATAGCCAGAACTTCTTTTCAATGGTAATTTGCATTCAGGTTACACCTTATTTTGGGGGTAGGGGAGAAAGGCCATTTGTCCACCTTTCTTTGTGTGCCAGTTTCTCTAAACTTCTAAAAAACCTTATTACCTTTTGTTTTACTTATTTGGAATGAGACATCTGAACCAGCCACCCTGAGACCTTTAAAATGATACTAAACACAATAATCATTCACATTAAACCATATATATATATTCTTATGTGAGTTTTCAGGTGATCTGCATGAAGGGGAAGGAGTGGGGGATGAGGGGAAGAAATGTAGATTAGGATGATTCATAGGTGAGACCTCTAGTCTCGGATGGGGCCTTCACAAGAGTGAGCCCAAATGCCACTATGCAGTGGGTTCTTTGTCTTCTCAAGAAGTGGTCGTTCCCTATAACCAGTTTTCCTGTCTTACAATTCATTACAAATTATTGTTGAAAGGTACATCGAGGCATGTCCCGCTCTGCATCTAATATATCTACCATAAACAAAACAGCAAAATTTCTACCAGATGACACATTTCTACCATCATACGCCCAGGCTTACATAAAAACTACACATACAACTTTAAATTCAAATGAAATGATGTTGAGTAGGGTTTTAAGGCAGCGGTTTATCTTGAATGTGAAGCATATAGATCTCCGTCTACTCTCATCTCCAATCAATAATCTCCATATGAAGGCTTGAACCGATCCGCTCAACACATGCGTATCATTGTAAAAGACTCCCGTTCACTTCAGCAGAGAACTTGGCCTCAAGCGAATGGCAACAATCCAATTAGTTTGACACCCTCCTCAATTACCCGATTTATTCACGGGACTTGACTCCAGGTCAGGGATCAATACAGAGCCAGCAGCTTTGTGTCTAAATCAAGGACTAAAGGGTGAAGGTCCGTCGCCCCAGTTGATCTCTCTTCTTTGTTTACATTTCATGCTTCTTTTTGCTGGAAATGAACCACAAGCGTAAGCCTGGATACACAATGTGGATAAATATGTCGAACAAAGGTTGCTAGAATTCATTTAGGAGGTTTCCTACACTCTTAAAAGAAAGGTTTTATAAAGAACATTAAAGGGGTCATTCATACATAGAACCTTTAGGGGTTCCCATAATGGATAATTTTATGGATTTATTTGGAATTTTTTTTTTTTTTCTCCTTATATAAAACCTTTTTTTCTAAGAGCGGTCAAAATAAGGGAACGCATTTCATTTTTGGCACAAATTAAACCACTCAAAACTTCTGTTAATGAACAAATTGTGCAAACATCATCTTTGAATGCTATTATTTCATACTTATGTGGATATAGTGTATTTGGATAACATTCTGGCTGTTGTGATATAGTTTCTCTCCTGTCAGCTATTATGAACAGCAAAACAATTATCTTGCATTCCACTGTCCAATGATTATACACCTCTGCATCCGAACACAAACAATTACTCTGTTGGCTGGCCATCTGATAAATTAGCCATTACAACAGGTAATTTCAATGTGGAATTATAATAAAGAAAAAAAAATCTGTTTCTGATGTTTGAAACCACAGAAAATAAAAGCTAAGCCCAATTCTGTTTGTGCTTTAGTTGTTACGCAGCACAAAATTACAGTAATTGTTACTTTGGTAATATTTCTTTGAAAAAAAGGAGTGTGAAAGTTTATTTCTAAATCTCAAAAACAAGGCAGAGAATTTGAGTTCTGAGATACTCAGTGTGGCTGGGATTCAAAACCTACACTGTAAAAAAAAAAGGTTTCTGCCTAAAAGTACAATCAACTTGGATGTTTAAGTCATTTAAATTACATTAAACTAAATTAGTTGAATCTTGTATAACATGAAAAAAGTTGAAAATTGCTTAACTTATTTTGATGATTTGAAACAATGTAGAAACATATGTTGTCTTAACTTGCATAGCATTTAAACTCATTTATGATGCTCCAAAATGCTGTCCAAATCAACAGTAGTTCATTGCAGTCAAAAGGAAGAATCCCCTGACAATTTCACTTCTCAGAAAACGAACTGTTGATGTCAAATGAATTGAATGAATTGTTGTGTCTCAACTTAAGATCAATAATTCCAATTTTTGAACTAATCAAAATGTTAGCTTCAAATACAGCTGCAATCAAATGCACAATTCTTTAGGTTTCAGATTATTGATGCTTTGCACAAAGCAATTAAAAGCACGAAAGTCAATAAATTATTAACTCAAACTAGCAAACTAGTTATAATAATACCAAAACTAGTCAAAAGTTTGCACGCTTGACTGAATTTACAGAATTAGGTACACCTGTTCAATTGATTGTTAGTTAACACAAATATCTAATCAGCCAATCACACGGAAGCATGTAGACATGGTCAAAATGATCTGCTGAAGTTCAAGCTGAGCATCAGAGTGATGAAGAAAGGGGATTTAAGTGACTTTGAATGTGGCATGATGGTTGGTGACAGATGGGCTGGTCTGGCACCAACAAGAAGAGCATCTCTGAACACACAACACTTCAAACCTTGGAGCAGAAGAGCATCTCTGAACACACAACACTTCAAACCATGAAGCAGAAGAGCATCTCTGAACACACAACACTTCAAACCATGAATCAGAAGAGCATCTCTGAAAACACAACACTTCAAACCTTGAATCAGAAGAGCCTTGAAGCAGAAGAGCATCTCTGAACACACAACACTTCAAACCTTGGAGCAGAAGAGCATCTCTGAACACACAACACTTCAAACCTTGAAGCAGAAGAGCATCTCTGAACACACAACACTTCAAACCTTGAAGCAGAAGAGCATCTCTGAACACACAACACTTCAAACCTTGAAGCAGAAGAGCATCTCTGAACACACAACACTTCAAACCTTGAAGCAGAAGAGCCTTGAAGCAGAAG
Organism: Rhinichthys klamathensis goyatoka; assembly: GCF_029890125.1. Classification (NCBI taxonomy): domain Eukaryota; kingdom Metazoa; phylum Chordata; class Actinopteri; order Cypriniformes; family Leuciscidae; genus Rhinichthys; species Rhinichthys klamathensis. The sequence goes on from NW_026606604.1 coordinate 9,682,647, forward strand.
AGCATCTCTGAACACACAACACTTCAAACCTTGGAGCAGAAGAGCATCTCTGAACACACAACACTTCAAACCTTGAAGCAGAAGAGCATCTCTGAACACACAACACTTCAAACCTTGAAGCAGAAGAGCATCTCTGAACACACAACACTTCAAACCTTGAAGCAGAAGAGCATCTCTGAACACACAACACTTCAAACCTTGAATCAGAAGAGCATCTCTGAACACACAACACTTCAAACCTTGGAGCAGAAGAGCATCTCTGAACACACAACACTTCAAACCTTGGAGCAGAAGAGCATCTCTGAACACACAACACTTCAAACCTTGGAGCAGAAGAGCATCTCTGAACACACAACACTTCAAACCTTGAAGCAGAAGAGCATCTCTGAACACACAACACTTCAAACCTTGAAGCAGAAGAGCATCTCTGAACACACAACACTTCAAACCTTGGAGCAGAAGAGCTACAGAAGACACAGAGAAGTGAGGCTAGGCTACAATTCATCAATGGACAATAGAAGAAAACTTTGCCTGGTCTGATGAGTCTTGATTTCTGCTGCAACATTCAGATGGTCTGGTCAGGATTTGGCCTAAACAACATGAAAGCATGGATCCGTCCTGCCTCGATTCAACAGTTCAGGCTGCTGGTGTAATGATGTGGAGGATATTTTCTTGGCACACTTTGAACCTTTAGTACCAATTGATCATTGTTTAAACGCCACAGTCTACCGGAGTATTGTTGCTGACCGTGTCCATCTCTTTATGACCACAGTGTATCTTCTATTGGCTACTTCAGCGGGATAACCTGGCATCCCATCTCAAACTGGTTTGACTTGATCATGACAGTGAGTTCACTAAACTCAAATGACCTCTACAGTCACAGATCTGTCAATAGAGCAGCTTTGGGATGTGGTGGAACGAGAGATTTTATCAGCCGACAAATCTTCAGCAAGTGTGTGATGCTATCATGTCAGTATGGACCAAAATCTCTGATGAATGTTTCCAGCACCTTGTTGAATCTTTGCCACGAAGAATAAAGGTAGTTCTGAAGGCAAAAGGGGGTCAAACCTGGTACTACTTTCATTTAAATTTGGAGGGAAAATGATTCATAACTATTTAAAAGCATCTTCATGAAGCTCCAGAATGAGCAGAGCTAGATTCTAGACAGAAGGAGAAGCTCAAATATAAGATCATTTTAATTTGTTTAATATTTGTTGGTCGTTCTCATACTTCATATGTGTTATTTCACAGTATTGATGACTTGACTTTAATTCGAAAATCAGAAAAATAGTCAAGTATTTGTATGTGTGTCCCAAACGTATGACTGGTGGTGTAGGTCCAAGAGAATAGGAAACTGCACTATAGGAATAAAGAAGCATATTATCTAAAAAATTGCCATCAGACTCTGAGGTCTGTTGATATAAAATGTGCAATAACACAAGCTCCCAATCAGCCACTGGTGCTCAGAAATTAGCAGTAATGAGACGGAGCCGAGCATGTTCTGCCTGACTACATCCAGTTAAAATCCAATCTGAGGGACTGGAGGCAAAGAGGGCAGAAACAACTTACCTTAATTAATACGCTACAATAAAAGAAAGATAACAACATCTAAAACCACAGTCTTTCTCTCCTCCTCTTCTCCTGGCCCTTGCAATCATTCATTCATGTTTCTACTTTTTTTTTTAGGTTTGGAGTTGGTAAGATTTAAAAAATATATTTTTAAAGCAACCTCTTATGGCTCAACAAGGCTGCATTTAAATGATCAAAAAATCAGTAAAACCAGAAATATTATCAAATATTATTACGATTTAAAATAACTGTTTTCTATTTGAATACGTTTTAAAACGTAATTTATTCCTGTGATGCAAAGCTGAATTGTCAGCATCATTACTCCAGTCTTCAGTGTCACATGATCCTTCAGAAATCATTCGAATATGCTGATTTGCTGCTCAAGAAACATTTATTATTATTATTATCAATTTTAAAAACAGTTGTGATGCTTCACATTTTTGTGTAAACCGTGATACATTTCTCAGGATTCTTTGATGAATAGAAAGCTAAAAAAAGAACAACATTTATTTGAAATATAAATCATCTTTAACATTTGAAACGACTTTACTGTCAATATACTAACATTAGGCGTACTATTAAATCACTAGTTAGAGTTATGCAAATTAAGTAGGGCGGGAATTCCTAATAGAAATGCAGAAAACATTTTTTCTTGTTTTAAGTAATGTGTACTGTAAATCATGCACAATAAGACCAGTAACACTTATTGGGACACTAAGTCGATTTTGGCCTTTAAGTTGAGATCCATTTCAACCTGATTTAAAAAAAAAAAGAAGCAAATTAGCACAGAGAGAGAGAGAGAGAGAGAAAGGAGGAAAGGAAAAACGAAGTCACAACATTTACTCAAGTGCATCGTGTCTAATCGAGGCAGATGCTTCTACTCCAAACACCCTCTGGGTCACACGCCTGCTCCGGTACCACATCTGGACCTGCCAGTGTGACCCGATTGCTATTCTGTCAGAGCACTCCTCCACGCGACCACAGATCCATCAAATCAGCGCCGGCACAAAGCCGCGAGGGGTTTAAGTCAAGGTGTGTGTGCGCGTGTGTGTTGCTTTAAAAACTCAGAAACCTTGAATCCAACACATGTGTGCTAGTACACTAAACAGGACCGGGCCTATAGAGATGCTAGCTGGTGTGTAAGAATTAACGGGCAGCTGGGAGGAACCAGACCTGCCTGTGCCATCTGTAAATGTCAGCAGTGGCGTTTGCTCATTTTACACATCATTAAAGGCAATATTCCTAACCTGTATTAGAGCAATCAGCACGCGCCCATTACTGACACGGGCCTGGGGGGATACGGGACAAACACTGAGGAGGCGAGAACGCATTCACCGTCTCCATCAGACGCACACACAGTGTAAACAAAAACACCCTCTATATACACACACACACTTCAAACAATGAACTGAAGGTAAGTGCAGACAGAAACACTCCAACAATGACCTGATGCGCATGAATGTACAAATATATTTGTGCAATCACATTTTATCTTCTTTAAAAGGTGTAACAGAGACACAGGGGTACGAGCAACCACCAGCACCAGTCTAAAAACACATGAAGCTTCATCCGCTGCTGGCTGTCTGCAAACTGGGCAAGTGTATAATCAGCCGGCAGGATCAAAACTAGTAATGCCACATGCTCATCTTTATATTAGTATAAAAACAGTTTAAAAGTTACAACTATTGATCTTTGTATTTAGATTAAAGGTCCGATGAGAAACTGATTCTGCCTTAATTCGCTGTAATCAGAGATTGTCTGATATTTTTTATGACCTTTAGTGATTATTCATGTTTTGATTTTCAATATTCGATAAGTAGAAATGATATTTTATTATATTTTATTTTCTGCCACAATAGTAACTAAATGATCATTAGACTACAAGAGTAAAACCATAATAATAACAACAATAATAATAATAAATTAAATAAAATTTAATATTTAAATATATTAAAATGTAATTATTACACAAACTTACACATATACATATATATATAAATATGATTATATATAAACCAAATAACAACATTAATAGTTACTATTATTTTTATTATAATAATAATAATATATTAAATTTAAATCTTTCATATACAATAAATAATAATTTTAAATAAAAACCAAATAATAATAACAATTACTCTTTTTTTATTATCAATAATAATATATGAATAATAAATAAATCAGATGAAATATTTCATATTTAAAAATGTAATTGTTATATTTTTTTTAAATAACTAATAATAACAACAATAACATACTACTGTTATACTACTACTACTACTACTAATAAATTAGATTAAACATTTACAATTTAAATAACTATAATATGTTAAGCTACGGCTTATTTAAAAAGTTGAATTATTCAGAAAGTACACAATTTGTGATTCACATTTTAAACAGCACACTTAACGCATTCAATACAGTATAATTTGATGTTATATTTGATTTGCTATACAAGACAAAAAGTTCTGCAATGACAATGCAACTCTTTGTAGAGTAAGTACATTTAAGAAGTAAATAGATCTGTAAAGAGTGCATGGAAGACTACAGGAAAATAGCCCAGATTAATCAAGATCAGACTAGCAGAGCAGATCTTTTAACTGTACATGAGTGAAGATAAAGGTGCAGTTGCAAAGAAAGGCATTAAAGCTCCTGTCAGTCGACTCAGTGGGAACCCTGGATCATCCTGTAAGCACCTGAGATGTTCATTATACCGCTGTACATCCAGCAGGAATGGAGGAGATGCTCCACTGAAGCTGTTCAAATGGAGAGTGTGTGTGCTGAGGAATTAAAGGCCTGTTTGCTGTTAGATTAAACTTACACTTTAACTCAAATTCAGGGTCTAAATGGTTTAACTGGTCAGGGCCTGCTTGAATCAAATGGATTAATTCAGAAGAATCAGTGAAATGAACTGATTCACTATGAGCTTTCTCAAAGCTCCCAGCAAGCACACTTTTGCCCTCAACAATTCATTTAGTTGTCTAAGCACGTCTTAATTGTGGATGTATACGTAAAACCATCAACTGCCTCAGACTATTTGTGAATCAGAGCTGTAAATATCTTCCAGACTTCCCAGAGACGTTCGCTCATGAAGCAAAGCACAAAAAAGTTGCCTCACCTTCTTAGAGAGCGACAGCACATTTGATTTATGATGCTTCACAACAGCTAAAATTCGATTTCTGCCAGCATTCGGCGCTTTTGATTGCCCCGTAAATGAGATAAACTGATAGCAATTTATTCAAGGATCCAAGCTCCCCCTACACCCCTCCTACTCCTCTGCCTTCAGTAGATACTACTTGCTCCATATGAGTGATTGTCATACTTAAGCAATATGTCTGTATTCTGCATGCACTCACTAGAACAGACAAGCGCACACTAATAGAACCTTTCAGACTGAAGCGGGGCAAAGACGGCGATGTTCATGATGGAAGTTCTCACCAAATTCTGTCCGCACACACAATCCGCCTCTGTTATTCTGCCAGATGACCAAGTAAAGCTTAAGAAAATCAAAGGTTAGACCTCATATTCTCGAGGAACTGTCAATTATACCACATGTAATGAGACGGAACGAACGCTAAGAACGTCTTTAACTCGTTCCTTATCAGTGCTGCGATGGCAAATGACCATGTCTGTGATCCCTTGAGCTTGTAATGTCGTTCATACACATTTAAAACCGATAAAATAGTCACAATAGTGAAGCTGGATCATTTGAGGCTATTCTAGCTCATGTAAAAACACAATTAAACTTGATTCTGGTACCGTTTAGAATAAGCTAAACAAGCTTCTGTCTGAAAAGAGGTGAAAAGAAAAGTCTGGTTCAAATGCAAATCCCTCTTAAATGTCTTATACCACCTACAGACATTTATTTATATATTAAGTGCTTGATCATGGTCTTTGTACATTGGCTGTATGTGTATTAATAAAATGATTTTCCAAAAAAACAACACATTTATTAGGAAGCACCAGTGAGATAGTCATTGATGGACAGCGTTCATCTAGTTGATGGATTTTGCCTATTGGCAACAGAATAGCCTGAGGGATGTGCTTTTGTTTCCTCAATAACAACCAATTAGGAGACTGTATTTGTCATTGGGACGGGCAATAAAACCAAAGTGGCACCGTGTTCATGACACATCATCTTTGTTGCACATGGCACAGGACAATGGATCAAATCGAAGTGTTTTCTAATTCAGAAAAGGATTAAATTACTTTATTAGCCACAGGCCAACTGGACTTTTTTTATTTGATAGCATTTTTTCACTAAAACAAGCACTCGGTCACCAAAGCAAACCTACAGCTGCTAAAACAGCTACTGATGCCTGCAACTCTACTGCGGTTTATGTTGTTTTGTGAACCAATGGGACAGTGAGAAACGGTACACGGTCATTTTTTCTTACAAATAACACAAACAGTTTTGCGTCCCTTTACCTTCATTTCCAGCAGAAAGCCCGTCTGGTTTGGTGATGCCCGTGCTCTTTTTCCGCCTGTGTTTCTTGCGGTTGGCATGAGGTGACGGCGGAGGCTCAAGTTTGGGACTGGTGGCGCTGCTCATGCCAGGGGTGGAGCTGAGAGGATCTGTCATCCCATTGGCTGGAGGAAGGAAAACAGACAAAGTTTAGTCAACAGAGTCGCTTACCTGAACTAATGATAAAGTATTAATATGTTATTATTTTAATAATATATGCACATCCATTTTTTTGTATATATACAGTATATAGGGCTTGACATTAACTTTTTTGCTCACCAGCCACTGTGGCTAGTGGTTTTCCAAAGTTACTACACACTCAGCATTTTCACTGGCCACAATTTTGACATCGATACCATAGGGGAAAAACTTGCATATAGATATTTTTTATATCATCTCATAATTTGGCAGCCGGTATATTAGGCTGCTGTCACTTTAAGACTTGACGCATGGATACATTATACTGTTTTATATAGCCAATATACTTGTCTTGTCAATATACTTTGGCTGTGAGCACAAAATCTGCGGGAATGAGTGAAATTATGCTAAACATGAGCAATCCCTCGCCGAAATTCAAGCCCTGTAACACCAACAATATTCATCCAGAGCAAATGAAACGAGTGAGTAAAAGGATGTGGGTTTGGTGTGTCAACTCGCTGTCGGAGAGATTAGAGAGCGAGAACGCACAGCTGGTATTGTATATCCTGCGGAAGAGTTTCAGATATTTCAGTATCGATATGTTTTGAAAAATCTATATTTTTTGACAGCACTAGATTGCACTTAATTTATTATTTCAGATGCCTTTTTAAAAGACTCCAATTGAAAAATGTAAAGTGTAAAATGTATGTAAATGTAAATCCAAAGTGGCTGGTAGGAGTGACTCAGTTACACACGCCACCGCTGAAATCCACCCGCATTTGGCGGGTGTTAATGTCAAGCTTTGTATATATATTTGTATTTATATATATAAAATGCAATGTAAATATTATTAAAAAAATAACAAAAACTATGTATTAGTATTTGCATAACAATAAATTATACATAAATGAATTAAATATTGTATTGTATATATTAATAAACTAATAATAATAATAAAAAACATGTATTCATATTTGTAAAAAAATATATAATAATTAGAGCTATCAAATTGATTAATCATGATTAATGATGAAAAGTTTGTAAATATATAATATATGTGTGTGTATCTATTTATTTATCTTTCTATCTATCCATCTGTATATATTTGATAGTTTTATAATATATATACATTAAATGTATTAAATATTTTAATGTATATATTATTAAAATAACAATAATAAATACATAAGTAATATTCAATATAAAAATAAAATAATCATTGTTTTGAATTATATTATATAATATTGTGTGTACATACATACATACATACAATCAAGAAAGACATAAATACAAAACAATAATAAAAAAGCAAAAAGCTCTGGCTTTCTAGCGAAATTGATCAAAATCCTCAACAGATTACAGGTCAATTGCCGATTTTTCATTAATTTTGGACCCTGGTTCCACCACATTTTACAGGACAAGTGAAGATCCACAACCCCAGAGAACAACAAGAGATGTACCACACCTCCGTTTCACCTCTATTAGCTTGACGAGAAGGGGACGTGCGCGTGAGTAACAAATGATGATTTGGTCTTGCCCGAGGACCGCGGCTGTAATGGGAGAGGCCACACGAGCATCCAAGCACAAGAGAGGTTGGGTTCGGGTGTAAGGTGATTTTATAGAAGTGATATTAACCTGCCGCTCCACGCCAGTGTGTTTCTGTGACGGGGCGGCTCGGTAAGAACAGGGGGTGTCAGTGGGGAAGCCACGGCCATCTTTCTGAGCTTCATGACACTTCCACATCATTTTTGGGCGCCCTCGGGACACTATTACCCACAACCCCCCGACCAGCCCAGGGGCAGAAGGGCCCGGCAAAGTGGACCCCATATTGTTAGCGGCCCTCAGAAACACACTCGCACACACAGTGTGTCAGATGTGGGCAGCCTCCTCCATTGTCTTGGCATCAAAAGCTCATTGTAGTGTTGCAAACTCCATTCATCTCCACAGGCCTGGGGTGTATAAGAGTGTGTGCGCGTGTAAATGTGTGTGTGCGCGCGACAACGGTCGGGTCTGGGAGTGTCTGAAACCCGCGGAGCCAAATAACGCATATTCTAATGGCACTGACAACCATTAGCCTGTGTAGAACATTAGGCGTAATTTGGGGGTTTACCTTGAGGGATCTGGAGGCTAGCGTGCTCTTTAAAGAGAGAGAGATGGAGGCGCGCAGGGGGTACAGGAGGATAAACTACAGACACCCAATCCGCCGTAGGCACAGATGAGTTTAGCGTGTAGCTAATGCTACCTTTAACACGTTAGTTTCCCTCCTACATTTCTGTGCGGCTGCAGTTTCATCTGGTAAACCGATGCGATTTGTCGTTTTATTGATAAGACGCGGTTAATAATTATGATTGAGGTGTTTAATAAGAACAGCTTGATAATGAATAAATGATGAAGCGGAGGATTACTCAAATGCACTGTGGGATTTGAGCTTAATTACACAAGGCAAGAGACAAATTAGAGGGTTTAACAATTAGCCCCGTTACACAATTACGATAATTCTCAATCAATATTGTTGCTTTATCTTTATCAAAGATACGCAAGAAAGATTCGTCCTAATGATAATGTCACTGCGGTATGTAAATGCATAAATGGATTTGTAAATGGTAGATGACGCATGAGATGTCCATGAGCTTTTTTAAAATCAAATGTCAGGATTATAGGATCAAATTAATACATTAATTCATAAGGGAAAGTGTAGCTAGGACCTTTCTTTTTCACCATAATAATCACCTTTTGCTTTAACTAGTTAATTGTAAGTGATACTGTGGTGTGACAAATTAATTTTAAGCACACACACACACACACACACACACACACACACACATATATATATATATATATTTCATTTCAAGTAATATTTAGTATTTAAAAATACTAAATGTATTTTTATTAGTTTTAAATATTTATAAAAAGTGTAATATATTAGGGCTGTCAAACGATTAATCGCATCCAAAATAAAAGTTTGTGTTTACATAATATATGTGTGTGTACTGTGTATAATTATTTTTAATACATAAATACCCACACATGCATGTGTATTTAAGAAATATTTGCATGTATATACTGTATATAGACTGAATGTAGCTTATATATAATGTATATTTTATATAAATATAAAAATTTTATATATAAATAACATATTTTTCTCAAATATATACATGTGTGCATTTATATACAAAATAATTATACACAGTTCACACACATATATTATGTAAACACAAACTTTTATTTTGGATGCGATTAATCGTGATTAATCGTTTGACAGCCCTATAATATATATATATATATATATATATATATATATATATATATATATATATATATTATGCTAACTTAACTGGTACTAACTTAAATTTCATTAATCATTTTTTAATAAATGATATATATATACATATATATATATATTGGTGAAAATGCACTTGGGTATAATCTGTCAATGTATAATGTTTAATTGGTCAATTATAACAAGATTTCTATCAGTCATATAAACAAAACAAATCCTCAATGGTGCTCATAAGCGCTAGCGTAGACCTACCACTGAAGGCCTCTGTCTTAGGCCAAGATCACTATGTTTACCATGAGTGCCGTTTAGGCACTACAAAGCAGATAAAGTGATATAAGCTCGCTGGAAACACGGCAGGTTGGCAGTTGATGCTTCATCACTGACTCTGTGTTCACCATTGATATTCATGACTTTAAAAGTCTGCTTACCCTCCCTCGTGCTGAATGGCGGAGCGGCGCTCCCAGCTGCCACACACGTTGTGGCAGGGACGCGAACGTCTGTTTCAATTTCTACACTCCTCTTCCCAACAGCCCCCCTGGGACCAATCATTAGCTACAGCAGACAGCTGGGGGTAGAGGGCTTCTTGAGAATACTGTTCACACACGTACACACATTCAGAAGCTCTCGCGCATACACACACACACACACACACACACACACACACACACACACACACACACACACACACACAGAAGAGTGGCCATCAGTGGCTGTGACAGCAGTGGCATTGTGTGTGTGTAGGTGGAGGTTAACAGTCAAGGGCTGCCCTTGTCCCTCACACCAGACCTCAGATGAATCATCTGAACGTCTGTTTACAGAGTCGTCGCTAATAAAAAAAACGCCATGATACGGCGATGACAATACCAAGGTACAAGTCTACAAACGCAATGGTACTTTGTGTTATGCCATGGAACTGAAGAAAACTGATGACTTTGCTACCCCGATATCTAATATAAACATACATACACACATTTATTTAAAATCTAATATAAAATAACTGATAATATATAAGATAGCTGGTAATATCCTTGAAAATAATAAACATTTATTTTCATTAAACATGATTAAATTGGTAAAAATGCACTTGGGTTCAATCTGTAAATTTAGACTGTTCAATTGGTCAATTTGAACAATATTGACCTGCAATTGTCATAACAATAACAGACTAGCTCTGAATGATTGAAAATCTCCCCTTTTCCTGAAAACATGTATAAAATAATCGAAATATATCGATTTTTGCTGGAATGTTTTTTAATGCCTCATGGTAACCGCTAACATTGCAGCGCTACGAATGTAACTTTGCTAAATACTCTGTGAGAATAATAAGAAACTGAGCACAGCAAAAAATTATTCTTAATGGGTATGCTATTTTGTCTTGTTTTCCATATATATATATATATAAACAAGTTATTAGATATTAAGATATCAAAGACTATTTTTCTTAACACACTTGCAATTTACCCCCCCAAAAAGAATTTCATACTTTTCCAGACTCAAATTTCCAAACCTCTCTGTATATTATTTATTTATGGTTCATATTTGGTATACAGTACAATCATCTGTACATTTTCTCAGTTTTCTCTCATTGGTTTTCCTGAAGAGATAACATGCGCTTACATGATGAGAAGAAACCTAAACACTGTATAACCTACAAATATTCAGCTCTGACACATCGGTTTGATTCTCTAAACGTAGTTTATGTTGCACACGATCACCAAAAAGCAAAGTACGGTCTGATTTAGATGATCGTTTGCCCCGTTGTCTGTTGCTGGTTTGAGTGGCACACGCACATTCATTTAGTGAAGTTTAAGAGACTCTCTTATGGTAAAGACAAACAGTTTTGCATAATGGAAATGCGTGCCTTGAATTCATTCAGTCGTGTTCAATCACAAAACGATTACTAAACTTTTGCCACTCAGCTTGCATGATACATTTTTTTGTAAAAAATTTTTTTCTAAATTTATGTTATATAGAAAACGGAATAGGGGTAATAGTCTGACGTGACCTCAGACCAAAAGCTTATTCTATACTTTTTCAAACTGTGTAGGAACCCTGATTTTAACTGGAAATCAAGTTTTACAAAAAAGAAGAAAAATAATTTTTGCAATGCAGAGTCTAAGGTGAGGTAAATTGAAATATGCAAGGGATCCGAATTCATTACAGCCTAATCTGAGCTTAGCTGGAAGCACTCTTCAGGTAGCATTAGAAAATAAGATGGTCAGCTAACCTGCGATTAGCGACCGTTAGCGTCCCCGCGGGAAACGGCACTTTACTGCACGGTTCTGGAGACGAGGGCTGTGGGTGAGCACAGAAAGATTGGAGGGTGTGAACAAAGAACATTAACTCATTTCTTAATAGCTCTCAATTTTTTTTTCCAGACGTACGTGAGCAGAAACTTCTAATTCTCCCAGTAGCTAATTCGAGAGCTAGCGGGTGCGGACGGTAATTTTGCGACGAAGCCGACGACGCCCCCCTCCCTCCACTCCTACCCCTTGACACGGCATCCGAGTGAGCAACCCCCGTCCGTAATCAATGGCAATGGCTGCAATTAATGATGAAAAAAGTGTGCAGAACACAATCACTACTTCCTTCTTATTATTGTCAATTAGAGAGCGCTAATCAAGGCATGGGCAGGCACACGCCGCTGCTCTCTCCAAACGAAATGTCAAACTTCATTACAGCCAAGAGCGGGGAATCAAACTCCCTGCGCTCGCAGCCTCCTCGAGCTCCGCAGGGGAGAAGTCTTCTCCGCCCCTTAACGACGGCAGATTCCAGATTAGCGCCAAACCGCTAGACTACCTCAGCTGCTGCACACTAATCTACAGACTAACTGAAAGTAGCCTAAGTGCAGATCATCACATTTTACACTTTTGTGCTAGTATGAGGATTCTATGCATGAAATAAGTGAGTAAGAAAACCCTAGAAACTACATAGGTACTTGCAAGCAACCAATCAGAAAAAAGTGGAAATAAGGATTATATCTATAATATAATCAAAAGAGTAAGAAAATCACCAAGCAAACACCCAGAGCACCCTAGCAACTGATTAGAACACCCAAGCAACTGCATAGCAGCAAGCTAATAATCAATTAGAACAAGTGTGAAAATGAAGATTATGTGCAACAGACTAAAACAATGCCCTTGCAACCAACCAGAACATCCTAGCAACTGCAAAACAAGATGTTATGTAAGATGCAGAAATGAGGATTCTGTGCATTCAATGATCTAGGAGTTAGACAACTATCTAGCACCTACCCAGAACACCCTAGCAACGCCCTAGTAACCACCCAAAACACCCTAGTAACTGCATAGCAACATGCTACCAACCAAATCAGAACAAATGTGGAAATATGCATACTGTACAATGATCAATGGAGTAATACAACTACCTAACACCCACCCAGAACACCCAAGCCACGCCCTAGCAGCCACACAAAACATCCTAGCAACGCCCTAGCAACCACCCAGAAAACCCTAGAAACGGCATAACAAAATGCTAACAACCAATAAGAACAATTGTGGAAATGAAGATTCAATGCATACAGTGATCAACATAGTAAGAAAGCAACCACCCAGAACACCCTGGCTAGCAACACCCTGGCAACCACCCAGAAAACCCTAACAACAGCATAGCTACATTCTAACAATCAATCAGAACAATTGTGGAAATTAAGATTTTATGTACACAATGATCAACAGAGTAAGATAGCAACCACCCAGAATGCCCTAGTAGCAACCACCCATAACATCATAGCAACGCCCTGACAACCACCCGGAACACCCTAGCAACCACCCAAAAAAAACCTAAAGGTGTGTTCACACCGAACGCGAATTTAATTATTTGCGCGAGTGGATTACATACAAAGTCAATGCAAAGACGCGAATAGACGCATCATTCGCTCTGGGCATTGCGAATGACGCGAATTGGGTTTGCAGCGAATGTCTTCCGCGCAAGTTGAAAAATGTGAACTCGAGCGAATGTTCAAGCGTCTAACTAGACGCGTATTTGACGCTCTATTCGCGTTCGGTGTGAACACACCATAACAACTGCAATGCATAGTAACATTCTAACAAACAATCAGAACATTTGTGGAAATGAAGATTATATGCACACAATGATCAACAGAGTAAGAAAGCAACCAACCACCCAGAACACTCTAGAATGTTTTCCATGAAACCCTAGAACTCTTCCATGCCCTGGAGACCACATAAAACACCCCACCTACTGCATTTTCTGAAAATGTACAAATCTAGCTCCTTTATAAAACTGTACAAAACAAACACTTAGCTAAGCACACTAGCTAGCTAAGACATGATTGAGATACATGGTGAGAATACAATTCCATAACATACACTCTTATCTTATGAGGGATATCTAGCATGTACGGCACAAATATGACTAAGAGAAGAGGGAAGATTTAATCAAAAGAATCAGTATTCAGAGTCTGTAGCGCTGTGTGGCTCTCCTTATCCGGCGCAGCCTTATAAATGAGAACAACACTTACATCATATGAATATAGTTACTGGGTTGAGATGCATGTGATTATTTGAGGATATTATCAATCTACCGATGCTCATCTCAACAGCCTTGATCTGTTGGTTGACCTCCAACCCTTGACAAGGATAATGGCATGATTAGGGCATGGTTAAGATCTATTTACCACCTAAACAGGCATCAAAGGTGAATTTGCGTAAAACATTCCTGATGACACGAATACATGTCGTTCCAAACTTTACTTTTTTTTTCTCTGGGACACAAAAGAATAAAAAATGCCTGTGTTTTTTTCTTCCATACAATGAAAGTCAGCGGGGTCTTATATTGTTGAGGACACCAGTGTACGAATAAAAACAGTTGAACCGTTCTCAAATATCTTCTTTTGTGCAGTACAGTTCAAAAGTTTGGGGTCAGTAAGATTGTTTTTGATAGAAACTAATTATTTTATTGAGTAAGGATGGAGTAAATTGATCAGTAAAAGACATTTATAATGTTACAAAAGATAAAAATGCTGTTTTAAAAAAATATATATTTTCAGCATTGGTAATAATAAGAAATGTTTCTTGAGCAGCAAGTCAGCATATTAGAATGATTTCTGAAGGATCATGTGACACTGAAGACTGGAGTAATGATGCTGACAATTCAGTTTTGATCACAGGAATAAATTACATTTTAACATACCGTATATTAAAATAGAAAACAATTATTTTAAATTGTAATATTTCATTTCACAATGTAACTGTTTTTACAGTATTTGTTATCAAATAAATGCAGCATTGCTGAGCAGAAGAGACTTCTTTAAAAAACGACCCTAAAGGTAGTGTATGTCTATAAATTAATCCTTTATAAAGCATGCGTACAAAAAAAAGAAAGAGAAAAATCTATATAACCTCACTAGTAGGGAATAGGGATGCATAATATATCAGTTAAAAAAAAGTATGCAATAATAAAAAATAATAGCAACATACAGTATGTTGATTATATATATAGGCTGATGTATATATATATATATATATATATATATATATTATTTTTTTATTTTTTTATTATTATTAATATATATTATATAAAATAGATATTATAATTGTGCATGCTTTATTTCCCCTTCTTTACATTTGATTAGATTTCATTTAGTTAAATGTATTTGATCATAATTACATTTAATTTTTCATACTGCAAATTTTAATATTGTGATGCCTAACTTAAAGCATTTAAATAGATTTTTTAGTGTTTTATTCTTAATTTACTTCAACAAAATAGCATAGAATTAGCCATAACATGAAATTAATTATTAGGATTTTTTAAATATATTAAAATCAGTAGTTTTGGTGCATCCCTCCTCACTAGTGGACTAGTCAGCGGTTGCACAACTAGTTCAGCATGCACATCCATCCCTACTTCAAATCGCTTCACATCAACTCGACAAAACAGCAAAGAAAACCTGCTAAAGAAAAACAAGTTGAAATCTCAGGCACAATAAATGTGGTTTGCTCTAGGTGTGCTCTTTCCGGAGATCTTTGATATAAAACTCTATTATCTCTATTATGACCTGTAAAGCTATAATGCTCTCAGTAAACGCAAGAACCGAGAGGCTGATGGGTGACAGGTCATAGAGAAAATGCATCCACCAAATCCTGATACAGCTAAATGTCTGAGTATGTGTGCTTGTGTGTGACAATAACTATTTTACACCAGGGCCTAATGAAGTGCTTTGCCTCACACACACACACGAATATGCAGCTCATTCCGTGGCTACGGCCGCTTTGAGTAATTCTGCTTTAGGATGTGGAGCTGATGGGTGTAGACGGGGGGCCGATGGCGGAGCGGGGCTGAAATTGATTGTTCGACAAGCGGAGACGAGCAGAGAAGGGCGAGTGTCGCGCGGCGTCGTGTTCTGTCTGCGACACCACGGGGCCACACGGCGGGGCCTCCAGTTTGCTCGTAAAGAGCGCTCTTTAAACTAGCGGGGCCCCTGGGACCCTAACAGAAGGAGGGGGGGAGGAGAGAAAGAGAGAGAGAGGGCGAGAGACAAAAACGGAGAGGGCGAGAGAGCGAGGGCGGGGGGGGGGGGGGAAACAGAGCAGCCGCTAATGAGAACGACGAGTGCGCAAACATGCATGGAAATGACTGTTATTCTGTTGATGTGCATTTAAGTGCTTTTTTACTGCCAGCCGACAAAGAGAGGGAAATAACCAGTGATGAATGTTGTCCCCGTAAAGCATTCATTTTCCAACGCGGGAGGGGAAAAAAAGAAGTGGTGAAGACGGGGGGAGAAATGTGCAGCGTTGTTACGCCCGGCAAATATATTATTTGACTTCACTCAAGTGCACTGACAGGATGAGGAGAGAGAGAGAGAGAGAGAGAGAGAGAGAGAGAGAGAGAGAGAGAGAGAGAGAGAGAGAGAGAGAGAGAGAGAGAGAGAGAGAGAGAGAGAGAGAGAGAGAGAGAGAGAGAGAGAGAGAGAGAGAGAGAGAGGTGGAGAGACTATTTGGGGGCACTGCTGCAGTGGGTGGCAGGACAAGTTACGATCAAAGCCACAATTACTGAATTATCCTGATTAGCCATTGGCTTGTTAACAGCACAACCACTGATACAAGCGATAAACAAAAGTGCCACCGATTCTTCAGTTACTGTTAGTACTATGGTAAAATCCTAATTGACTAATAACTTAGACAGATTAGAAACCTTTTGAACCTCTGTCCCAATCAAAGAGAATTTACCAGATGAAACGGGAAGTAGGGACAGATCTGAAAGGATTATAGAAAAAGAAAAAGGGTGAGACTACAGGTTGTTGATGGGATTTTGAGATGTGAATGGTGCATTTAAAAGTGGAGGCTGATGGGGCTTAAGCTGACCAATGATTGGAGAAATCTTGCATACGTCACAACAATTTCTACCCAATTACTTTTGCTAATGCTGTAAAATCATGATAAATACAGGATCTTCTTCAAAAAGTTTAGGTTTTCAGAACCTTTTTGTCATTTTAATTCTTTTGTGATGACAATGGCAGCTGATAACAAGTTGATAAATCAGCCTAAATACTAAAGTATTAGGCTGATTACCATGGTATAGTATGTTGGGCATACTAAAAACATTAATAAAACGATGAGATGCGCAAGTTTTTGTACTTATTTTGTACAACTGCCCACAAAAACTGGCCCTGAGCAGATAATCTGCTGTGAATATCATAGCAATGGAAAAAGCAACTGAAAACTGGTTACATTTTAAACTTCTCAACGAGCCAGAAATGAAAAGGGAAGTATGGTAGAACAGGAGTGTCTGAGCTGGTCCTCTGACCTGCTGTGGTGTTGATAACTGCCTCGCTCCACTGTTCTGCACTGGACACAGAGAACGAGCGCTGGTGCATCCCCTCTTTACTAGTCCCCAAAGCCACGCCGGCCACAGAGCCCCCGGACTGAAGGGAACTGCTGCTGTTAGAGTGAGGAGTGCCTGGCAAACGAGAGGAGAGAGAAAGAGATTCGGTTAGAGAGACATTCAAATCACATTTCACAGTGCGGAGAAGTTACTTAGCACACAGATGCAGGTGAAATGCTACAGCATTATAGAGCTGTGACCCAGTGATTACTACTGTACGTGTGCTCATGCAGGCGACACCTCTTCTCTGCATCATTTTTGGTTTTCTGGCTAATATCCCTATCAATTAAGGCAAAAAAACAATCCAGGAGCATGATATTCCAATGTAGACAAGTACTCATGTTACTATAGTAAAAATTACTGTAGTAAAACCGTGGTACTTTTTAGTCAATAAAACTTCTAAAACCCGAAGTTAATCAGCAAACAAATCCAAAACAGCTATTTTGCTTTAGATCAGATGAGAACCACAGTATCAACTTGTAGGTAGGACTAAAGAAGTTAGAGATTTTGCGTATGCATTCCCTTTATCGTCACCGCATTCGTCTCTTCGTAATACATGAGCAGTCGACGCCTCACCCCGTCTCCCTACTCTGCTCCCTCTGCGTTTCTGCCACTAATTAGCCCTTAATTAACAAGATACACTCGGAACGGTAATTAGCTCTCCCCCACTCTCCGCCTGACACATCCATCTCTCCCGGCGGTGCTGACGGCTCTCCCTGGCTTCAATCAGCGGATGCCCCGCGTTGGGCGCCAATTCACCGGCCTGGCCGGGTCGCATGGGGTCCTCTCCTCCTGTTCTTGAAAAACAGGCTCCCTGCTTGATAGAGATGAGGGCTAATATTTAATTCTCTGCATTCGAGGCTCAAGGTCAGGTTTAGATGAATACCTACGTAATGATGTTTTTAGCTGTTTCTTCTTTAAGATCCAACATTGTTTGCGCTTCCTTCAATGCTAGTTCATTTTCAAATTGGTTTTATATTGCCTTTAGCCTAGTCTTACTAAAATGTTTAAAAAACAGCACATTACTAAAATTACATTTTGTAATGTGCTGTTTTATGATTTTCCCCGCTTCAGTTGTTCCAGAGGCTTTAAAGAAACATCAATCTGTAGATATAATCTATGCTATGAAAAAAAAATCCGCTAACTTAAACGTGGCATCAGAACACAGGAATGATTTCTTAAGTGTTAATGTAAACCGTATCACAAAAATAGAAATTAATTGAAAAGTTTTACCCACTTGCACGTCAACAAAACACCCGTTAACTGTTTAGCACAAACCCTGCGCACTATTAACTCTAGCACAAACTTAAAAGGCACACAGAAAACATTGATATTTTATTTACTAGGCTCTAATGCATTTCACAGTGGGACTAAACTTTTCTCTGTTGTTTTTCGCTTTATGCAATTTTGCCTTTTTCTTCGACACGTTTCCTTCGCTCCCCTCCCTCCTCAGCGCTGATTTGGAGCATGCTAATTTAGCAAGTACTCCACAGCGTGAGGTTGAAGCTCTATCGCTCTCTCCCTGCAAGAGACGCCCTTCCCCTATGGGGACCGCAAGATTAATATTCTCGCACCCAACAAGATAATTACTGATACTAATTAGACATGATTATGTGAATTTGATACACTTATTACTCTCGCTAATGGTTAGGACGCATTAGGCTAACAAGAGTCTGTTCTTCGCGGTTTACTTTAGCGCCTGGCAAAAAAAAAAAACTACAACAAAAAAACGCCTTGACACAATCAGTAGTAATTCGTGAGTAATTGAAAGAATAGAGGGTTATTCTTATATTTGTCTGTTCGGAGACATGTAATCACCACAGTATTGTTGAAGAGAAGATTTTATTAATTCTGTCATAATATTGCCCGTGACTAGATCCCTCACCAATGAATTAAGACGCCGCTATTACTTGGATCAATGCTGTATGATATTGGCATCCTGCAGAAGTGGTAATTATTGTTTTAGAGCAAATTGCTTATGAACTATGTCTTCATAAACCTATTGGAGTATCAGCTAGGTTCCTTTAATGCTCATGGAAACCTGCGGCAATGCACTTAAACATGATATAAGCCACTAATTGATTATTCAACAACACTGTAGACTAATATATAATATATTATCTTAGAACTATAATATGTAATAATATAACATTATATATTAAAAAAATTAAATAAACATTATAATTTTAATTAAACTGTAGTATCACCATACAAATAGATGGCTACATACCAATGTTTGATTTGACTTCTAACATAAAGTGGACAACAATTAAATGAATAAAAGTTAGCATCATTGCAAAAGAAAAAGTAATCTGAAGTCTATTAGCCATTTAGTCAGAATTGCTGAAAAGCAATTCGGTTCCGACTTAAGGCAGACATGTCTCGAAATCGACTAAATAAAACAACAGTCCAATATTCTCTCGCTCCAAAACAACTCTTCAAAGACATAATGCCACACTGTTATTTATGATTTTATTTAGCTCTCTCTGTCTTGGCTGGTGCAGAAAAAAAAAAAAAAAAAAAGACAAAATGAGCCCCTAACCATGCCTCATCTCCATCAAGAATTCAACAATCATCACTAATTGTCAAATTTGATGCTAATGATTGATGAATTAAACATGTCTCCATCAATTAGTCCCCAGAGAACAATTCTGCATAAAAAGGGGATAATGCAATTACAATGTGGAGAAAATCAGAGGAGAGTGCAGGGCAGAGACTGTACACAAGATCTCCTGCCACTTCACACACGAGCCGAGAGTGACACGATGTGCGGATGTGGAGTTAGAGGTGACCATGGGCACGTCTGGGGGGGGGGGCATAATCTGCGAAATAGTGTTTGTTTGCGCGATTGTGGCTTAATCAATGGTGTGGGTTTGGGGCAGATGGGCAGCAACGTCTGTCTATCTATCTATCTATCTATCTATCTATGGTATCTATCTATCTATCTATCTATCTATCTATCTATCTATCTATCTATCTATCTATCTATCTATCTATCTATCTATCTACGGTATCTATCTATCTATCTATCTATCTATCTATCTATCTATCTATCTATCTATCTATCTATCTATCTATCTATCCATCTATCCATCTATCCATCCATCCATCCATGTTATTTTTACAGTTCTGTTTAGTGCCACTAGTCATACCTGTCAACACTCCCGTTTTTCCCGGGTTTCTCCCATTTTTTAGCCCTATCTCCCGGACCCCTCCCGGTTTGTTATTTCTCCCGGGAAACTCCCGTAATTTGCATGGCCCAAACTCCTTTATGAATAATCGGACCAGTATGTTTGTCTAATGTTGACCGGTTGCCAGATCTTGTATTAAATGTATTATATTCACACAATCCACACATCATATACAATTTCAACCCGTTTGTCATCTCAACCTGGCAACCTATACCCCAGTTGCGCAGTCGCAGAAAGCTCAACCCGAAAGCGAGCACCGTCCCAAACCGTCACCCCGCATAAATCTCCCGGATTTTGAAAACCAAATGTTGACAGCTATGCCACTAGTGTCACAAAAACGGCACTCTACACTTTTAAAAACAAACGTTTCACAGTCAAGAATCTTGATGATTATGTGTTTTGATTGTTCTTTTGAGCAAGTGTGCATAAATGGCCAAATCATTATCGGATCACGTCTAGAAAAAACATCTAAATGTCCTTTGCACTTTTCTTGCCATCCGTACACGCTATTAGGCTAAGTATTAGGGTCCTAGTGAAGGGAGGCCTGAGGTTGTGGTGTTAAGTAGAGGCGATGGATTAGCAGGGGGTGGTGATGATTTCTCCTCATCTCTCCTCGTTTCTCTCGCCGAGCGCTGTCAGATGGCTGATGAGCCGTGGAGCGAGCCCTGACCCTCTGAGCCACCGCTGCCATTATATACAAGTGCGGAGATAATGAAGCATCAATGCTAATGTCGAAGGGAGGGCGGGGGAGGGGTCAGGGTGGAGGGGGGTTCTGTTAGATCATCTGCTGTTCAGGTCAAAGTGAAACGGCACCGCGACGCCCTTACAAACTGAGAGTGGATTTCTGCGACTTGGAAAGACATACAGATTACATTGTGTTCGTTTGCGTAAACTGCAATGATCTCGGTGCCGACATTTGAAACGTGGCAGGTCCGACGGAAATGCTGTGACAACCAATAAACCGATATTTTAGCCACAACTTCTCGCTTTCAGAGCGCATGACTCAAGCTCGTCGTAAGGAGAAGCGGCGTCCATTCGATTTCAAGCGGTGTATTGGATAATAAGCATCTGAAACTGTTTTAGAAAGACTTGCGACGTGATACAAAACATCTTATTTCCTTCTCACATATAAAAGAGCATCCGAAATGATTGTGTCATTATTGAAAGAGGCTGTCATGAGACTAACGTATGTGGTAAAGTGTCATTAAAGGAGACTCAGTCATAAAAGTGCTGGATGAGGACATTTATACACAAACACATCAACATTGCTCATTTAGGATTTACTTAAGGTTAGTGGTCGACTATGGATAGCTAGATAGGAGGGTGGCCCATATACATACACACACACACTAGGGGTGTAACGATATTTGAACCGGACCGAAAAACCGCGATACACCACCCACGATACATATCGCGATACTCTCATGGTGAACCGAACACGCCCCACCCCCTGCTGCCCCGCCCAGCCCCGGCTCATTGCACCTCATGTGTTATGTGTAGGCTACACAACGAATACAGGGCTGTTGCCTAACCACCATTAACCACATATAAATCGCAATAAGCTCAGTGTTTTGTTACTTTTGATAATAAGCAAGGTGTAATCTTTCAAATTATGTCTATTTGATCACGAAATGCAAACAATAAATGCCGTTTTGGCGCTCTTAGATGTGGCGTGACAGATATCACTGTATGCATGCGGCAGCGCGGAGCGCGATCATCTCTTCCTCAGTTACAGAATAAACATGAATGGACACCCGAAGGTATGTTGAAAGATACAGTATACTTACTGAAAGGCATCATAACTCGTGTAAACACTCAATCAGTGTTTCAACAGCGGAAATACGTCAATAAAACGCTTAGTTTTTCACATAGTTTTATATTTACCTCAGGCAAGTCATTCAGTGTCCACAGCTTGCTGGTTTGCTAACTCTTTCACTAAATAAATGCTATATATTAGCCTATATATTATATTTTACTTAACCTGTTTATGATATCTTGATTATTTAATGTATGTTTAAAATAGTTGTCATGAAAATAACAGCAACTGTGTAAATTATTATATAACAATAACAAATTAGAGTAAAAACATGTTAATGCAAAAATTGCCTTATGTGCAGTTTACATGTTTTCATACAATTTGTTATTTGAGTGTTGATTATTATTATATCATTTAGGCTAAAAGTCTAGGCTCTGTTGTTAAGCTTTAATGTTATAGTAATGTGCAAGTAAGGGCTGTAGTTTACAGCATTAGCTGATAATTTTGTTATCCTTGAGAAACGTTTACTTGTAATTGAATTAATTTAAAGACAAGGACACAATTTGTTCATTAAAGCACTGTTTATTAAAAAATGTTTGAAGAAAAAGCTTTCTAAACCCCCCCACCCCACCGAAATGAACCGAACCGAGACCTCAAAACCGTGGGACGAACCGAACCATCAGGTTTGTGTATCGTTACACCCCTAACACACACATATATATATATTAGTGCTGTCAAACGATTAAAATATTTAATCGCGATTAATCGCATTAATGTCATAGTTAACTCGCGATTAATCGCAATTAATCGCACATTTTTATCTATTCTAAATGTCTCTTGATTTCTTTTTGTCCCATTATTTTTTTCTCATTTTAATGCTCTTATCAACATGGAAAAGTGGATCGGCTTGCTTTGTGCAAATGTTTTTTTTTATTGAAAACAACATTGACAATACTGTGTTCAATTTCACACTAACATTCTCACTTGGAGCAAATAATCTCTCACACAATGTAACACTGTCCATCAATAAAAGGGTGAAAGAATACTGACGAGGTCCTGATATTGACGAGGGGGCGGAAAATTCGCATCAGCTGTGTGTGTGTGCTGGCCATCAAGTGGTATTTCAGACTGGACGTGCTGCGATGGTGATAGCTCAGTTCACAACGACAAAACACACAGATCACTTTGGTCTTGTCAATGGAACCATTTGGCAACTTTTTAAAAGTAAACTTTCCATTCAGAATCTTATTGGCATCCATTTCAGCATCTCGCGCTCGTCATCCACTCAAAACCTAACGTTAACCTACCATTTGGCCGGCTCGCAAGCCCAAACAAGTGTGTGCGGCGTGCCTGTTGTTTTGTTTCCGGTCTAGCTAGATCTGCTTGCGCTTTCAAAACGTCCTCGCGCGGCGCAAGCCATTGAAATGAATGGGTTTCATAGCCACGTCCTGTTGCAAAAGCATGTGAAAAAAAAAGACAAAGTTTTTTTCACATGCCAAAAAGACCGTTAATCGCGCGATAAAAAATTAACGCCGTTAAAATGGGTTCGCGTTAACGCCATTAATAACGCGTTTAACTGACAGCCCTAATATATATATATATATATAAAATACAATTAAATAATAAACTAGATGGATTCTCACAGTACATACTAAAAACTGTAGTGGTCAGGAGTTTTTCAATGGCCAAAGCAATTATTAAAATCTACTTATTTTTGCATATAAGTAAATCTTAACAGTGTTTTAGTAACTAAAAAAGTAAGATAAGGTATTCAGTGCACACTAGATTAGTCAAGGAGGTTAACTATAAGAGTATGTTGTATTGTATGTTGACAAAAAATGTCAATTAAACTAGTGATCTGTTAGATAAGAGTACCGTTTGCATTCTTGTTTACCTCAACCAATTGCACAACAAAAATGACAGTAAATTTTTTTTTTAATCCATTGCTAAAAAATATTTTTAACATTAAAACGTTTGGTAGAAATTATGCATGGTAGAATGAACACTTCTCTTTAAAGTCCCTGTAAAGTCAAAATTAAGTATGTGTTCTGAGGTTGTCACACCACAGAAAAATGTGTTATTAGCCACCCAGCCAAATTTGAATGATAAAAAAAGCCGGCAAGTACATAAAATAAGCTATCAAAATCTTGAAAAAATGAGCAGTATTCTCTGCTCTCAAACGCTGGGGGCGTGTCCGCTGGCTGCGCTGAAACCACGCCCACTCGCGGGAAAACTGCCGACGGTGATATTAGGTGATACTGCTTTCGGGACGGGGAGATGAAGGCCGAGGCGGGAGACAGTCGGTTCGGCCCCATTCACCAGCAACAGCGGATTATCAGTG
Organism: Rhinichthys klamathensis goyatoka; assembly: GCF_029890125.1. Classification (NCBI taxonomy): domain Eukaryota; kingdom Metazoa; phylum Chordata; class Actinopteri; order Cypriniformes; family Leuciscidae; genus Rhinichthys; species Rhinichthys klamathensis. Next base: position 9,707,259 of record NW_026606604.1, read on the forward strand.
AATCCCAGTTGTCTCCGACAAAAGTTTATAAAACTATCCCGTGTTAAATGATCACTACAGAGGCGGGTGTTGGCGGTGATCCTCAGCTCTCCATCAAGGTTGCTCTTCCAACAAAATTAATCCACCTCTTCTTGATGTGATCGTTTTTAGGAAATTTAAATAAAGACACCGATCTGTTTTGTACATGATCGCATCCAGGAGGTAGCCTACGCATTTCCGTGTTGAAGGCATAGCTAGCAAACTGTAGGCTGTAGTAACTAATAGTACTGACAGTAACTCACGATTGAGCGGTGAACTGATGCGAATGTGCTCTATTGTTAGGGGAGGGGCCAGCCTCAGTGCGTCATCAAGTAGGGGCATGTCCAGGAGCTCAGGGGCTCCAGTGCGTCATCGAGCCCTGTTTTAGCCCAGCCCAAAAAATACGGAAAATAGCAATGGTGAAAAACTGTTTAACGGTCTAACTCCCCAATTCAGTACTTCACAGTTCACAGTCTTTGTAATATGTTTTTGCAATACATTTCTAACATTTATAATGGGTTTAGACATTTTTTTTTAGAATTGCCTTTACAGGGACTTTAAGTTGGCAATTGGACACAGAAAAAAACCCAACTCTAAATAATAAAAATTCTAAATAATATTTTAAAACCAAAAACTATCCATTGACAAAACTGCCAGTATATTTAAAAATGGACATATGGCGGGAAAAAACAGCTCATCTCTAAAATAACCTATCATCAGCTGATTTAATTGGTTTATTTCAACTAAAAAACTTTTTACTTGAAAACAGAATGCATACATTATATATTGACAAAGCTGCTAGCGGATTTAAAAACTGACATATTGCGCGAAGAAAACGCTAATGCGATCAGCCAATGCGATCATCTCTAAAATAACCAACTGATTTATTGGTTTATCACAAAAACTGTCGATATATATTGTCTATCACTGCACAAGTTGCGTCTTAGTTCACAAGGACAAGTTGCACAACTTTGAGAAGCTATTCATAAAAGAAAATACATCTGCATCCTGTGTACCACATGTAAATGAACACAAGTACCACGGTGTGAATCTCTCTGTCTCACACTCTTATAAACACACCTCTAGAGCAGATGTCATTGATTAAAGCTGATGGGCAGGCCATTAGCGCTTTGATATTATATATCTGTCAGCGGTGACACAACTGAACGCACGCTTGCAGAATGATCATATTTAAAACGGTTCCGGTGAATACTTAGCAGAAAGATTAGACCGGGCCTCATCGAGACAGACTCTTTTACTTGCGGACACATGCGTTCATTCATTTGCGCTCCTTCACTCCCTCACACACTCTTTCTTTTTCTCATCCTCACCCCCTCCCCAATCCTACACACCCCCCAGAGTTCCTAATGGTCTTTAGATCAGGAGGAAGTGTATGAATTACAGACTACAGAAAAAGACAGGGCTCAGCTAGACCGCCATGAATGAAAAATTACCCCTTTGTTCCTTCGCATCAATTGCATGCCTAATGAAATCAAAATCAGATTGCATAATCAAGTGTACGTCCTCCACTCGGCGGAGGCCCACTGCGAATCGTAACCTTTTCCCTCTCGAGTGGAAATTAACACAATTTTCCTCTAATACGAAGCAGAGTGAAATAGGGAAACGGGAAAAGCGGCCCGTGTCAAATTGGGACCCGAGCGTTTCAGCGTAAATTTGTGTTAAACCGAAGGTCAACTGGCGTATCTACAAAATAACACAGATAAAAAGCCATCTCAGACCTGTAAATGTTGTATAATACATGTAAAAACAAAACAAAACAATATAATATAATATATATATATATACAGTATATATATAAAGCTCTGTCTATAAAGATCAAAACTGGTTATTAAAATGGCTTGAATGATTAAAATCAACATGAATTTCCATTTACAACACATTTAACAGTATAAATAAAAATGAAGATTGCGTTATTGAGATGAGAGAATTAAGGAGAATTAATTGTTTTATTAAGGAGAGAAGAGAGATACAGGATCCCTGGACTAAAAACAACATTACCTTCCAAAGGATCCTAATGCTAGGAAAGTGGCTATTTATTTTCAGATATGTGATCGTCTCAGTAGGGCATTATTTGTTAGTTCGGTACATCTCACTGTGGATTTTTTGGTAAATCAGTCGCAATTTCAGCGCAGGCTTTGCAAACAGACTTTTACTGCAAGATATGAACCCGACAGTAATGCCACAACATGGAAGTAACCATGTTAATTCTAATGCCTAATCTGGGATCTACATGAATATGTATTGATTCATGTACAGTTAGACGTTCTTTGCCTCAAAATCATTGAAATCAATGCGCCAGTAAATCAAGCCATTGACTAAATAGTCAACTTCACAGTTTTTATTAATAGCATGAAAATAATCTGTTATTTAAATTTTGATTACCTTATATACAGAATTAATCAAAGAACCCTCCCTTTATAATCGCTGGAGATGTCAATCACACAGCGAGGGTTTATCAGTGACTGAGTTCTGGACACTCGCTTAAACTTCTGTTACAATCAGTGACACTGTCTACACTGCACAATGAATCTCCTCTTATTTACATTGTGTTTGAACTGTTGAAACGGCAGAAATCGAGCTGCAATGGCAACATCACTGCATTCATGTCTGTCATCGGCTACAATGCTCATCGCTGCAACCTTTCATGCGACGGGAGTAGATCTAAATATAATGCTATAATCAACACATTTCACAATTAGTTAATCTCGACAGCTGTAATAGTAAAAACTTTTACTAAAGTAAAGTTCAACATGTATACCCATTTCATATGCAAAGATGTTAGCCAATCACAGCAGGGGGCGTTTACATTGAAGTCTCACAGCAGACATGCCCCTTCAAACAGAGCGTTCAAATCAGAGGCTAAAATAAGGATAGAAAATGGCCTTTTATTTCTAAATTATGAAAAAAAATTATGTAAAAATCATACTAACATAATAAGTGCACCTCAGGAAACAAATGCAGTTCATGACCCTTAAAAATTAAATTATTGGATTAGTCGATATCTGCTAAATAAATTTAATATTACATCCACAAAATAAATTTAACATTTGGAAAGAGTGAATCGAATGCACTGCTGAATCTGAACTAAGTTTTGTTGTAAATACGCAGTTACAGTAACAATATACTACATTTAATTCAATATCCAAAACATTCTCTAAAATATGCTAAATAAGTCTCTAAATCATGAAGAATTCATAACACAATAACACATTTTATGCCGATAAATCATGTTTGATTTATCAAGATGTTTGATTTTTTTTATAGTTTGACAGATAATTTAATAATTTTTCACATTTTCATTATAAACTAGACTATTTTCATCAACAAAATTCAATAATTTTAAAGCAAAATGGACAAGTTAAGACATTATTAAGAGAAATATTATCTAAATTTTCATTAAAAAAAAAAAGTGTGATTGATGACAGCAGAAAAGTAGTCACTTTTGAGGCTGAGCAAGTAATTAGATTAAACCACAAATATGTATGAGAAAAAAAACAAAAATATTTCCAATATGATACATAATACTACAGTGATATATAAAACTATTTCTTTAATAAATAAATATTTGCTTATTTGAGCAACTATTCCTAAGCAACCTAAATACAGATGTAACCAGTCCTAACTAATACTGTAATCTGTGTGTATTAGCCTCCTGAGGCCATGTTTGAGCTCTTTACCCAGACATCTCTATTTCTGAAGCTTGAATAAAACAGGTCCAGGTGTTGTGACTATTTCAGGTCCAAACGCCCCAATATTCTCCCTGTTCTAACCTCTGCAGTCGACTGAAGGTTAATTAGTTGCCAACCTGAACGCAATCTCAACTTTTGTGGTTTTCCGAGCAACCCCATTCATCTGGCCCAGCAACACTGACAAATGCTCCTCATGTCTCTGTGACCAATAAACCCCGTTCCCTATCCAACACAAGACTGGACACAAGCCAGAAAACTGCAGTTCCCAGAAGCCCTTGCTGACCTGTCTTTAATGGTGCAAAAGCAATTAGCCCAGGCTAAGTGATGCTGAGGTCCTGGCCGGTTATGTTTCCACAGCGGTCATGCCAGCTTGCAGAGCCCCTGGAGAAAGTTGCTCCTGTTTTTATATTAATTACACTAGATCTCAGCTCCCTAAATCCAATTATACCTTCACAGACCTCCCAAACTCTCTCTCTCAGAGTAAATCTGGTTCTTACAAGGCACAAATAAACCGATGTACAGCCAAATCCGAAACCAATGCTACTGTAGTCGAACATTTCCTGACTTCTAACACACATTAGGTAGAGCTACGAGAGGTTTTTCATGAGGAATCGACAATTTAACGCTGTTGCAATGAATAAATTCATTAATTATAAAGTATAACACTGCTGAATCAGTTCACACTTACTTGTGGCGCCGATACCGAGTTGTAAAGTGCTGCGGTCTTTGGTCAGTCCGTTGGTTTTGGGGCTGGCTGTAGGGGCGACCGTGGCCACCGCTCTGGGCGGCCTCTTCCCGGGAACCTTCACCGTCGTCCGCAGCAAATCGATTTCTTTACCGTGGATGTTCTGCATGTAGTCCTGAGAAATAAAAATATGACATTATGTACTTCTAGATCTAGGCTGGGAAATTGGTCAAAAGTAAACCCACATCTGACCATCGTAAATGAGGAGGAGGCTTTGAAATGAAAAAATCACAGGCCATTCAATATGCTCCCGAAATGTAACGTTTCTAGTCACAATTAAATTCCGCTTAACGATTGTTTTCTTAATGAGTAGGGCCAAAACAATTTTAGTACAGTATTTCAGGCTCATTTTTGGACAAATGCAAATTAAATGAGTCAAACAAATGTCATAAAATTCATTTGGTTGCAGTATTATTTAGTTACCAACTCTAGTATTAAGTTTTGGGGTATTTAATTATTTTCTAGTATTTAAAGTCAGCATGATAAGGTAGCTGCAGACGTCTTTTCTTCCCTATTGTGACGTCTATCTGAGTGAAACGGCTTTTCGATCAAGAAAAAATGTAGGGCGGGGCTTGATTTTGTCCATAGGGAACTGATTGGATTGTATTATCCTATTGTATGTGGCTTGCTATTGGTCGAGTGACAGGTTGCCCCGCCCCCGTGTCAAGTCAAGTCAAGTCACCTTTATTTATATAGTGCTTTTTACAATACAGATTGTATCAAAGCAGCTTCACAGTGATAACATGAAAATAATATAACAAAGATATAGAATATAACAAAGCGTCAGTAAGAGAAGAGATGTCGCTCCAAGAGGGGGTTTTGATTAAAGATTACTAAGGCTCATGAATAAAAATTAAAAAAAAAAGTATGTGCACAGATAAACAATTTATAATAAATACTGCAGTATTCAATAAAAAAAAAACAAGAATTGCCCATTTTGATTTCATTGTGACTAAGTATATTCTAATATTTTCAGCATTTTACAGTATTTAAGTTTTTTTGTGAACTTAAGACATATTTTCAATATTTTCTAAATAAATCAACTTCTAACAACAGCATGACACATTGAACTGTCTGTACTTTTATTATCCACTGCCTAATTTGCATGAAATTAAATATGCCTCAAGTTTACACAAACACACAATGAACAGATGCAGCGCTTAAGCCAAGTAAGAAAAAAATAACCCAAGTAAGAAACTTTTTAGAGGTCCCGTAGCTTTAAAAACACACACAACGATGAATAAAAGCAGCCTTGGACAATCAAACCAGCGCCAGACCCACGCAATCTATTTCACCTGTTTCCACGCTGCCGCAGATTAGCAAAGTTAGCATTAATGACTGCGAGCAGACTCATTCCAATTTAAATCGGGCTATTCCATTTTCATGGGAGTTTGCAAAGCGCAAATGGGCTAAGCCAAGGTGCAAATCACCCTGCTCAGCACAAAAGAGGCGAGCAGAGATTTTGGCCTCGAAAGTCTCCCGCCAACTCCTCTTCACTTTTATTGCGCCCCATAAAGCACTAATTTCTTCAAAAGCCTCAGTACTAATTACCCAGTGAGCGCTCTCATTCCATTTTATTGCTGGAATTAACAGCCAGTTTGAGGCGCAGAAAGCTATTAAGATGTGTGATTAAGCCATATTCAATTAGTTTCTACAAACAATTTAATTGATGTAGCAGACAGAATTAACAGAAGGGGATTGTGGGATAGCTCGGCTGGCTGCGGCGCAAAATTAAACCGTCTTCTCTCTCCCTGTCTTTCTCGTTGAGCTAAACGAGTGGTCCACAGGTGTCCAAACCCAAACGTCTCTAACGATTATGACGCCCATGGCATCGCGTGCCTATTACACACATCGCTGGCATGAGATGCGCATTATATCGATAATAAACATGCAGTTGATGTGAGAGACGTGAGTTTGGCCAAGATATTAATTTCGGTCATAGTCCGTGGAGACCGCTAAATGTCTCATGTAACTTGTCTGGACGGTCAAGGTACGCCGCTTCTCCAGTGGATCTTAATTAGGAAGCCCTTATTAATTACTAACCTATGTTACAAGTGTCGTAGAAACGCAAGAACAAAGATAGGCGTGAGCGTGACGCATGCAAATGAGGGGAACGGAGGAAAAGGGACGCGTGAGAAAGCTGGGGAACGAGTGAGAGGGGATTTTAGGAGGTATTAAGGCCGCGCGGGGGTTCTGACAGAGATAAATGTTCCGCGCGGAACGGCCTGTGCTTTTCCCGAGGCGACTGCCGTAAGATACGAGAGCTGCTTGGAAGCGAAGCTGACCTGTCCGGCTCTCGTCTGTATTAGTAGAAACCTAGAAAATACCTCCAAAACACCCAAACAGTCTCTCATACTGAATCTGAATCTAAACTATAATATCATCGTTTCAAATGTTCATCATTCAAATAAGATGTATAGAAATCATGCTAGTGTAATCACGAAAAATCCCTTCGATACGTCCCGTTACGTCAATGTTGTAATCGATTTCATGGTGTTTTTAACTGGAACGAGAGGTCTGATTCGTGAACAATCCTCTTATTATGCTAATTTGGTTACAAGCGAAGAAAACGTTTGTAGATCACTTGACTGTAAAGGATATCAGAGGAACATTCTCCAAACCTAAAATGAACATTCCATTTTCTTAAAGGGATAGTTCACCCAAAAATGTATATTCTGTCATCACTTACCCTCAAGTTGTTCCAAACCTGTATGAATTTCTCTCTTCTGTTGAACACAAAAGAAGATATTTTGAAGAATGTCGGTTACCGAAAAGTTGATATTCTTCAAAATATCTTCATTTGTGTTCCGAAGATGAACGAAGGTCTTACGGGTTTGGAACGACATGAGGGTGAGTAATTAATGACAGAAATGGTTCTATTTCAGAACGCCGGCTCACTATTGGCTAGCTCCTGCGACAGCATCACACGCATATGTCGTGGTGCTCATGTGACCAGCGTCGGCCAATAGTGAGGCGGCGTTCTGCTTACACTACATCAACAGCATTGGATTTCATCAAAAATATCTTAATTTGTGTTCCGAAGATGAACGAAGGTCTTTCAGTTTGGAACGACATGAGGGAGAGTAATTAATGACAGAATTTTCATTTTGGGTGAACTATCCCTTTAAGAAAACATTCCTGGCTAACCAACAGAGAACCCTAGACTGTATATGAACAAAAATAGAATGTTCTAGGATCCAAAAAGTATTAGCTGGGTAAGCAACATCAAATGCAGGAATTTACACCAAATGAATCATGTTTGAATCAGTTCATTGAATTGAATCATCTTAATGAACCAATTCAGCTAAATGAACTCTAACAGCAGAGGAGACGCGTACTTACATGTAAACTAGGGTGGTAGGTGAGCAGGCCGTTGTCACACAAAGTTACATACTTCTTCTTCCACTCCTTATTAAGTGATTTCCCACTCCTTTTTAACAAAATCCCCTGTTCAAGACAAAAACAATCAGTAATGAGAAGATTTCAGATCAGAAAACATTCACAATACTCTGAATACCAATCAGCAGGGCCATTTTAATAATACAGAAACATTCAGGTTCAGGTTGAAGAAGATCAGCTGGTTAACTTCTGAGATGTCAAGACACATCCCTCAAGTTTCCCCAGCACTGTGAAGATTCATGTACTCATTCACACTTGAGTCACACACACACTCATTTGCATAAATACAAGGCCTATTTACACACAGTGTAGCTTTTCACAGTCCATTTTCACATTTGAAACCACTGAATGGCTTCTTCACACCAAACATTTGCTATTAATGTTTTGTTTTACTTTAAGTAGGTACATTTTTTTGTTTTGCCCACATTTGTTTAATGCAAATTTTTGCCACTAACCTTCTCCAGTGATTTACATCAGTTTGTCATATCGTTCTTGGTGTGAACAGACCTTTCTATTTATTGATTTAGCAGATGATTTTATCCAGAATGACTTACAAGTGAGAAATAGTACAACAAAAAAGAATAACTGCATATCAGCCATAAAAACAACATTACTCTGTTTTCTCATAACCTCTCCACAAACGTCATGTTTCACACTAATTAAGTAATTAAGTAACTTCATTCAGCAACTGTATGCCATTACAAGCTGCCTTTGATATAACTATCAGGTTATAAACAAATAAAATATATAATATATATATATATATATATATATGTGTGTGTGTGTGTATGTATGTATGTATGTATGTATGTATGACATTAGCGATTCCTGCTTCAAAACCAGTAGGTTTAAGAGAGGAACCAATTTTTCCAGGCCAGGACCACTTTTTTCTTGGACACCCACAGGAGGAGGCCGGTTTGGGCATCGGCACCGTGTCTGTGCACATCAAAGACTGTGAGGAGCACATATCAGTGCTGTGGGGGGAGAGCAGAGGCTAAATCCAATTTGTGCACAGACTCAGTGTGTATTCTTTTGCCTGTTGCGCCGGCGAACTCTCCCAGACCTCTGCTAGCACGAGGATTAGAGCCTGTGATCCCGAGCTCTTCAAAAGCTTCCAGCCTCCGTCCCGTCCCCTGCTCAAGGCCTCACCATCAATCTCCCGCTGTTCTTTTAAGAAAACACTCACTGAGCATTTATCCCCTAAAGTCCAGCCAGGACAAACACTCCCCGGCCAGGGCTGGAAGTGCACAGAGGTGTTTAGGGGTGGGCGGCAGGGAGCACAGGGGGTTTGGGTGGCCTGTTTTGGCTTAATTAGGGGATTAGGGAAGATTCCTGTGCTCTTTACCACTTCCTGTTGGGAGTGAGAGAGTAGGAGGGCTCTGATGTGTTAACCGGCCAGCCTGACACTGAAGGGGACTAATCCACGTGAAGAATACACTACTTGCTTAACATCAGTTGCTGACCCGGGGTCAACTGGGTATCATGGTGTTTACCCGACAATCAAGTCCTAATCCTCTCCTCGCCTTGATCTGATCCCTTCACGGATATTCTCTCCTAAATACAGCTCTATCAACTCAACCACTCAAGAAGTAGTATTTAAAAGCAGTTGACATTACTACATATTATATTAACTACAGGAATGTAATATAAAATTATATATAACAAGTCAACTTTTTACATTTTTTATATATACATGCATATGGCCATATGTTTTTTTATTTATTGTATTTCACATTATTTTATTTTAAGCATCTGGCTGACGGTTTTATCCAAATGCTCTACAGGCCATGTGTAGTAGTATTAATATATATATGTAGTTAAAACAGTAAATCAAATTAAATTAGCAAAGACAAAGCAGTGAAAAATAGCTCAAACAATACTCTGCCAAATGCATAATAATAAAATAAATAAAATAAAATGTAAAAAGTTGACTTGTTATATATAATTGTGTAAGTGTCAAACAATAATCTGACAAAAGCGTCAAATAAAATATAATGTGAAATAATACAAATAAATTTAATAGCAAAAAAGCTAAGAAAAATCTCAAAGAGTTGTCTGTCAAATGCATAAAATAATACAGCAAAGAAATGTAAAATAAAATATGTAAAGAAAATTTGACTCGTTATATATATTTTTAAATTACATTAATGTAGCTCAAATAGTAGTCTACCAAATGCATAAATACGAAATAAAGATAAAATAAAAGTGATATATATATATATAAAAGTATGCAAACATAGCCATCATATTTACTTATACATTTCTCCAGATTTGCCTGATTGACTAATCCTGTATAAACACTGTAAAGGAAGCATGCGTGAGTGCTTTGGCCAAGCTTGTATTCTTGCTTGTATTTGGTGTTCACAATATATTATGATCACTATGCTGGAACTGTCATTTCATAAGAAGCAACCATCTGTTATCTGAACTGCCCTTTCATTATTCATTCAATAATGCATGTGTTCCTACAGAATTCCTATCGGTTTGCCAATCAAATAAATGAAACGGACAGCCGAGTGACCTCTTCTGGCAACGGCTTCTGTGCACGTACATGCGCGTCACACTAGTCACGTTTGTTTCCAACAGTCATGGATGCATAAACATGATCGGTGAAGTCACACCCCACAGTGCTGAAACAGATCAATGCTAAAGGAGAGAAATATGAACATCTAGCATCAATAAAAAGAATATAAAGCAAGATGTTCAGGGCGGATTTGTGGATCTTGGAAAATGACCTCTATGTACTTTGATACTTTCAGATATTTCAATGAGAATGTTTGTTGAAATGTGTGCAATCTATTCCTTACTAAAAAGTACCATTATAAAACGTACCAGGTTAGCATGTTTGCCAGGACATATCACTAAGGTAATACCACGTTTTTGAAGATAATGATGGTAATATCATGATGGTAGTATTTGAAGTTTTCCTTCAAGTACCAATTAAATACCATTAAATATGGTAAATAAAATTAAGTGTCATGGTATTACCATCTGACACCCTCAGTATACTATGGTACCACCATAGTACTTTAAGGGGAATATATTACTATCATGAATGCAATTTTTCTTTCATTTCTTTCACTAATTTAGAAAATTTATTTACAGTTTAATAAATGTATACTTTAAATTATTTATACATCATGGTAGTGTTTGTTGTATTGCCTTTATGTAAATAAATAATTAGCAGTACAGTAAATCTTGAGTATAAAATGGTACAAATAATATAAGAAATTTCGGTAACGCTTCCTTTTACAGTCCTGTTACCCATGTACTTACTATAGTAATTATAATTACTGGGTAATAACTAGGTACTAACCCTAAACCTACCCCTAACCCATGTACTTACCTTATATTAGCCAGTACTTTCTAGGTAAGTACACTGTAAGTACACGTAAGTACTGTACTGTAAAAGGAAGCGTTACCGAAATTTCAATGAAAATAACCAGTGAATAATGGGAATTACAGGAAGAAAAAAGGTAAAAAGCAGCATTGTTAAATGCACATTTCACTTAAATATAAACTTTATATAAAATAAATTAAAACTTAAGTAAAAAAACAACAACTCTAAAATCCCCCCCAAAAAATCACCCTAATGCAAAGGGTGGTTATTTACATTAGACTTTTTTTTTATTACTTTTTTACCACAACCTACAGCCCAATAAGCCAACATAAGTATACAAACGCCATGCTGAATGCACACGCACCTGTCTGTCTTCTATCTCCTAAACCAACACACACACACACACACAGATCCCTCTCTTCCTGAAGCTCAAAAAGACATGTCTATCATCATGATGGCCTCAGTTCTGTGGTCAGCGGAGGAGAGGAGGGGGAAAGAAAGAGGAACTTACTGGGATTAAACACAAAAGCCTTGTGTTGACAGTCTCCCTGTGTCACCCCTGAGCCATCACTGCTATTGTTGTCCTTATTTACCATTTTTACTGATTAGGAGGGATGGGGGGGTCCACAGTGTGTAATTTGCCCAGTGGGAGGTAATTATACTCCCATGGCACTTTGATCTTCCTGACTGTGCATTTGACTGGCCGGGCAATCAGCTCCATTGAAAGGCGTCCCACCATGGCCAGCGTCCCCCCTCTCCTTTACTCTCTCTGTGACTATCCACTACAGACAAACAGATTACAATGACTGCTCTTAAAGGGATAATCTTTAAAGCAGGAGTGTAATTGATGTACAATGGAGATAGAGTAAAGGAGGTTGACTAAGAGGAAATAGCTGTGTGATATGTTAACTGTGAGAGGGACGCGTCACCCCCATCATGTTAATGCTATGATCCATATACATTTATATGTTCCTATAAATACATTTTCTTTCAAACTGTGCATTCTGACTAATAATAAATACATAAATACATATATTTCCCCCCTAACCTGCAGCAGTCCAGTGCTCGTCTACTCATTACCAGTGTTTTTCTCTTACTGATCATATTTCATAATTGTTGACTTTACATTTTTAAATGAGTTTGACTTGATAAGAAGGATTGCTTGTGTGCGCTGTTATTCCAGTCTTTTAAAATATTTGAATGAATGAATAAGCGGTACGTGCCTTAAATCAATTTAACCATGTTAAATATTTCAATTAATCTTAAACAGAAATGATCTCAGCATAGAGGAGAATGACAGTCAACTATTTTTAATATATTAAGATTTTTAAGCATAAATGTAAATTATATACAGTAAAATGATTGACAATAAAAAATGACAATAGTTATTAAAATATGTAATGCAAATAAATAAAGGTCTCGCACTCTTTAGCATGGCGGTCACTAGTTTAGACGAGCACTGACACCCTGTGGTGAAATAATGGCGTGTGTTTAACAGACGCTGCTTTCTCAGACCGGCTTGGGTTGGATTAAAACTTCATGTTCTGTTCATCTTTACACAGTAATCATCAGATTATCTCTTCTCCTGTCTTTGAACATGTCCAGGTTTTTACATATTCTTGCAGACACTCATGTCAGGTGGTGTTTAGTCAACTGGGTGACTACAGCACATTGAAAACATACATAACCAGAAATAAATGAGCTGTACTATTTCAAAACGGAAGTGCGTCACAAAGCTCAGTGCAAGTAATCCATTGACTGAGATTAATATACTCTTCAGATCTACAATTTAACATGACATTGCCTCAGGCAAATTGTACTTCAGGTACTTATACACAATTTATTTGTACATTTATTCTCACAGCACACAACAGAAACTTGACTACACGTGACTACAATGAATCACAAAATGTACTAAACTTTTTTTAAATTACCTTATTTGTAAACTATTTTTAAACTTTATTACATAACTACTTTCAATGATTTCTAAACTACTTTTGCAAAACATTTTGTTCAATATATGTGAAATATATATTACATGGAAAGAATTCCTCAAACACTTTTGTTAAACTATATCTAAACTACATTTGTTAATTGTGTCTTAATGTCTTTCAAAATACCTTATTTGTAACTATTTCTAAACAAAAATCTTTTTTGTTATTTTGTTATAAAAAATTTTTTTTACCTTATTTGTAAAATAGTGTTTAAAAACTCTCTAAAATACTACAAGGAACGAATTTTGTAAACTACTTTGAAATGAATTTATTGTAAAATACTGCGTGGAGACTATTTCTAAATTACTTTTATAAACTACCTTATTTGCAAACTCCTTTTTAAAAACTATTTCTAAATTGCCGTTGTTACCTAATTCTAAAGTATTTTATTAGAAAATGACGGTGTAAAATACTCTTGTAAACTAATTTGAAATTACTTTATTTATAAACTATTTGGAAGCCATTTTCTAAACTACTGCAGCAGGATTTGCTTAAAGTCAGAGGTTGCATGTGATGCTTGTCCTAGGAATGACTTCTGTTCAATGTGACCATGCTGATCTCTGGCAGGGGTTAAAGGTTAATGCTAGGGTTCATTTGAAAATTGAATCAGAGGCTCAAAAAACAACAAATGAACGAACAACTCTGCTAAAGAAAAATAAATCTTTGACAGCTACTCCATCAAGTACTCCCGCCAATTACTAAGATGAATCCTTTCAAAATCACATTAGCTCTTTCTGACGTCAGACGAGGTATTTCACTAAACTGAGTTTCATTTCTGTTCAAACACATACATCAAAAACTGACTGTAATGTAGAATGTAATGATTCTTAAACACCTGTTTCTACTGAATGCTATAAGTAGCCAAAAGTTCTTATACATGATTAAACAACATGAAATAAAAAAAGCAATGGATACTCAATAATTGCACATTTCCCAAGGGTGGCCAAATCCAAAATTTGTTGGGAAGGCTGATGATTATCTAAGAAAAATAAATTATGAACTAAATAAATGAAATATATCCAACATAAAACCTAAAAAAGAAATGTAAGGGTTCCAAGACCATTTTTGAACATGTAAGTTCATGGACATTCAAATACATCATGGCAAGAGCAGACTAAGTATAATTATCCAATATTTTGCAACTAATTCACAAAAGAGATTTTGGAGCTGAAAGTAAGTCATTGTTTGCCAGATTATTGTATATGTAATTGCATATCATATAAACTGCCACCATCACTGCCAACAGGTTACTATAGATAAAACAAGAATATGTAGACTTAGCTAACATTGTGTTGTACTGACATCTGTTGGTCGCACAAAGAAACTGAATGAGAAAGCCTAAAACAATCAAGTTCATTTCAGTTTCAAAGTCTTGCCCTTTTAGCGCTGATACACACATACACATCAAACATACATAGTAAAACACTACTTAAGATATTGACATTTAAAAAAACTGTACAATCCTATCCTATAACAGTGTACTTACCTCATATAATGAGTGTACGAATAAGGTGACGTACCTGTTTGATGGGTATGGCCCTTCCACTCCCTATACTGTCAGTTTTACTCTCAATGCTCTTTGTCTGATCACTGGCTTTCCGTGACTGCAAAGAAACAAGACAAGATGTCAGTGCAAAGAACAAACTGGGAACATACATGGAGGTGGGGAGGGTGTGTGTGTGTTGTGTCTTAACTCTAGTGTGTGTGTGTGTGCGCAGGTGAAATGTGTGTCAGTGTGTTGTGGGGGACAACAAAAAATTGCAAGAAAAAGGCTCAAATTAACGCGCAAGCAGAACGGTGCAAACATACAGCAGCACATTGAACGTGCAGTATATATAGATACATATTTACACAGACCAGGACAGACACACAAAACAAAACGACAACGGAAAATATCAAGTTCGACCAATAACGAAACACAGGAAGTCAGAACTAAACCCCCTCAAGAGCTCTTTTGCAATCTTTGGCGCCTCCCTGTGGCTTTACCAACCACAGATGCAATAGATTCAAACAATTCAAGAACAATAAATGCAGTTTTATATACAAAAGTGAGGAAAAACACCACAGGTTAGTAGGGGGGGAAAGGATTCAATTAATACAGTGCATCTTTCCGACGGCCTCCACCTGTCAAAACATTTGATAAACACTTCCAGGTCAGACGAGAGAAAAAAAGATGCAGAATTAGGGTTAAATTCACAAACATTTCCAACAAAGCAAATTCAAAACGTTAGGGAATTAATTGATACATTTCAGATCTGGATTACAAGACGTCTTCGCTTCCAGGAAGTGGCTGGAAAATGGCATTAAGGAAAGAATAAAATGTTAAACAAGGAATTTTCTCACACAAAATGAACCAAAAACATCCACAATGCACTCATACCCGACAGACAACATCATGGTCTCATACGAAACAAGATGAGGCGCTCATTCGCAAATGGAGAGAGATATGGTTTCATCTGCTCAAATAAACTAGGCTGATGTGTATTTTTCAACAGTTTATTTTCGTTTGGATATATACAGACACCATACAAATCAAGTCACAGGTTTACGTGGAAATAGTCAACAGGCAGAGCCACACATTGCAGTTCCCACAAGAGAGAGTTTGACTAAAGAGGCGCTGTTTCATATATCTCATATATGTATAGAATATACTTTCTATAGAATACCATTGGAAATCAAATTCAATACAAGATATACGGCAGTCTATATTTGTCCATTATTGAATGATATAAAAAACGAAACAGTGTGCAACGCATGGAACAGTTCATCTTACCACATTGTCATGAAATAAAAAAATGAATAAGCAAAACAATTAAATAAAAGAACTAAATAATGGCTCTGGGTCACAAATAGATACTACATTCATACAAGTCGGTGCATTTCCGTCACGCTTCTCTACGTTTATGAAGGCCTTCATATTGTTCAGACTTCACACCGAGCGAGCAAACCGCGAGCGGGCGTCCCCGCGACACCTGCATCAACTAAACAAGCAGCTTTATAAAGCATCACAACGCAATGTGACGTCTCAGGGTGTCATGTGACATCGTGTTAGCTTCACAGTTAGTTGGTGGTCAGCATATCGCTCGGCACGAACAATTAAGCTATGTCATCCGGAATCCGGATTCACATCTTTTTATCGGTGAGGGATCCGTCGCTATGCCGGCCGTGCAGCATCGGGACCTCGACTAGCATCACATTCGAGTATGACGTGCTTTACAAAGCCGCAGTCTTGTTAATAAAGATGAACGGAGACGCGAGGTGCCGTCTGTGGCGCTCGGTGTGAAGTGTGACTAGCTAAACTAACCCATCAGACACAGAACTCAAAAGAAAAACAGGAAAAAAAAATTGAAAAACAAAAAGAGAACAAAACAAAGAATATCTTGGCAAATCTCCTAGCGTTTGGAATTACCGCAAAAGTTCTGTCCTTTTGAATTGCGAAAGCATCCTTTTTTCTTTTTTCTTTTTTTATTAAATTTTGGGTCACGATGGTGTTGTCGATGGCTATAGTCCGAGATTGTTCAGTATACAGGATAAACATTTAGCAGTAAAATGACTGATTATGATTCAGTTCAATGTGTTCAGGTAACGAAAGTTCGAAATCTGTCTTTTTCTGTCCAACCAATGTCCTTTAAACTCAACCATGGCTGCCAAGGGGCATGTGTCCAAGAAAGCCATGGTGATACCCACGATGCAATGCGGGCTATTAGGGGGAATAAAGCAGCGCTTGTTTGCTCCTCCTCACGGAGGACCCCCTCCCATAATGCATTGCGGTCGTACCACCACCACCACCACCACCAAGGGCTCATCTAATTGAGGAGAAGCTGGAAAGCCCTTTTAGTTGAAGATAGGTTGGAAACAGAAGAACAAATCTGGAAATATCGACAAAAACAGTTCAACACTTTGGTCACGGGGAGCGTGGACAGAAAGGTTGTAGAGTGAAAAAAAAGCAATGGATCGTAAAAAATGCTAAGACATCTACATTGGATATGATGGCAGATGTAGTATGATTATTGGCTTTTTACAGGGCAAAGAGTGATGATGTGTCGAGAAATAATAAAATAAATCAAACCCCTTCCTGTGCTCTTGTAGAATGAAAAATAAACAGACGCCACAACAGACCAATGACAAAAAATGGTCGTTTTTAAGTATCATGGAAGCACTGTGCTTGGTTTCCTGTCCTCTGGTGACATCTAGTGGCAAAGACACACACTTATGAAATGATAATAATGAGGGAATGGTATGAATTATGAGGTGATAGGAAATATTACTAAATCGGCAAACTGTTCTTTTTATATGATTCAATAATATTTAGTCTTTGAATTTTTTTAATAATATTTTTAACAAAATATTTCATTTATGGCTTTCTTTCAAATGTAAATATTTAATATTTTATTTTTTATTTAATATGGAACAAATGCTTCATTCTGTCTTACCTTAATTTATTGGCACTGATGTGTGTATGTATATATATATATACATAATTTAGTTTCTTTTTTCTTAGTAGATGACCATCCAAATGTGGTTATATCTTATAGTCTACTGGTGGTAACAAATTTACTCTTTCACTATGATCAAAAAAGACTATGATTATAAGGCCACTCTTGACTTGGAACAATAAAATAACATCAAACATAAATTATATTTACTTGATTAAAAAAACAAAAAAAAAACTGCCGAAAATTCTGGTGCTAGCTAGCAAAGACAAAACAAAGGCTTTCCTCATTTTTCGCATGCTATTTGGAACATTTTGCTAAAATTTGGCAAAAAAGATCCAATTGGCAATGAGATGACTGGTTAGAGATGTCATCGAAAGGGTAAATTAGTGAACGGTCCAGATCTCCCAGCCGTCTTCTGAACGTTGTCGAGAGGCTGCGTGGCCCCTCCCTCTGGGTATGGCTCCTCCCACACTCCCTCCCCGCCCTCACCCTTGATCCCGCCCACACGGTAAGTCTGGTTCACGGGGCTCCTCAGAAGGTCATGAGTTGAAACTCCCGTTCGCTCTGCCACTCGGGCACCCAGACGGGGTAGGTGGCGTGCTTCGGCTCCGTCACGCGCACCGGCAGAGCGTCGTGTCTCGCGTGGATGGGGTTAGACACGACCTAGCAGGGAGGGAGGGAGAAACAGGACAGGGGAAGCTAGCAAAAGAGCCGGCACTGCTGCAGCCAATCACCTTGCAGGATCCTTTTGATTGGAGGAGAGTTTGGGGCGAACGGGGACAAATTTAATTGGTTATGGTGGGGGGGATGGGGGTAGGGGTTGATTGGTAGTGGATCTTGATAGGTTAGATTGGAGATGGTGGTGTTGCTAGTACAGTAGTACAGTGTGTGTGGCTCTGCCTCTCTCTGTCTGGCTCCAGCGGAAAGACACGCTAGGTGAATGTCTGTTAAAGAAGAGAAGGGGGCGGGGCTTGCTAGGGAATTTTGCTGATTGACACAGTGAAATTAGGAAGGGCAAAGGGAAAACTATCAGTATAGAAGAGGGGAGGTATTCAAATCCATAGTAGATAAAAAGCTAAGTTCCCTTGGTGTACAGCTTTCAAAATTTACAGTGTATAAAGGACGAGGCAAATCAAAATGGCGGAAAAATTAGCGTAAATTGAAGTGTCTTGCCTTTTCCTAAACATCTCTCATGTTTTAATGCTTGCCTCCCCGCATTTACTGAAATATGTAGCTATAAAAAGCATGTGGGTCATGCGCTTCTGTGGTAGCAGAGGCAGGAGGGATTCGGTTACACTTAGTTCTGTACCTCCCTCTTGTGGTCAGAGATGGCATTACTCTCTCTGGCTTTGCCCTCCACTGCCCTGGGCTTGAGGGGAAGGGGGTGATGAGAGGGTACCTAAGGGCAGATCCACTCACTGCAGACCTAGAAACAGCTTCTCTCTTGCTCACTGGCCGTCTGAAAGCAGCAGGGGCTGCTGGGAGATCTGCAGTCAGGGGAAGTCCAGCACTCTCAGTAGTGGGAGTGCGTGGTGCTCTGCATTAGCTGCCTCATACTTACTGTGAAGATATTGGAGCGTCGTTTGGACTGCTTGCGGATGGGCGTGGGAGTGTTGGAGGCGGCCACTGTCTCGATGCGCATCTCCCTCTGGCTTATGCTGGGGGTGGAGGGAACAGAGGAGGAGTAATCGCTGAACGCACCTCCTCCATTAGCAGCCTGAAACAAACAGAGGGAGGGAGGAAGGGAGGGAGGAAGGGAGGGAGGGAGGGAGGGAGGGAGGGAGGGAGGGAGGGAGGAAGTATAGATAGATAGATAGATAGATAGATAGATAGATAGATAGATAGATAGATAGATAGATAGATAGATAGATAGATAGATAGATAGATAGATAGATAGATAGATAGATAGATAGATAGATAGATAGATAGATAGAGATGGATAGAACAACATTACGTTAGATAAACAGATATAATGACAGATAAAATGAAAGATTAAATGAACAACAGACATAACAGACAAAAACAGATATAACGATATATATAAGGATAGATAGATAGATAGATAGATAGATATAGATACAGACAGACAGATAGATAGATATGAAAAGAACAAGAGAGAATTGTAATATAATCAGTTATGATTTCCTGTGCACTGACATTCAACAAATTTTCATTTTAATTCATAAAGGCTTGTTCTTGCATCCTGATTCTCATACTTGCATTATGCATACATAAATATGGACTGTGCAGAGGGTTGTGGGCAATATTAGTCCATTATGCAATAAGTACTTGTGCTCACTTTAAAAATCAATTTATGTAACTTTGGAATTCTATTTCCAAGGTACTATGATTTGGGACAGACCAATTCTAATTTGACACACTAATAGTATGTATAGTATGCAAAATGAGATGCAGCCCAAGCCATACTATTAAATTAAAAGAAGCAGGCAAGCTTTAGTTATTTTAGACTGATCAGAGTTTGTGAGATAGTAGAAATCTGAATGCTTAAAGCAATTGTTGTAGATTCAATCCCAAGTAGACCAGCCCTGGTTTTATAGTAGAATAGCATTTACCTTAATAGTTTTTTTGAGTCACTTTATCCCTTATAATAATGTACCGTGGTAAACCTATTTCTGTATTAAATAGCATAGCTACTACAATTACTGTTGTAAAACTATAATAAATAATTTTGTCATTTTATTTAATTTCTTTTGTGATTACAGTTGTTTTTAAGTACAAATTACACTGTTTTGGTGAAAATATGGTCCATTTTTGGAAGGCATATATATAATACTGTATATCATTTTTTCCAATTCTCTTCTCTGAGATTCACCTTGCAGTTTGAGGCTGACCCCGGATCAGAACAGATGGCCCAGACTCACCTGATTAATGTGTACAGAGGGGATGGATGCGGCCGGGACAGACGAGTGGCTGGGAGAGTTGGGCAGAGATTTACACGGACCAATCGAAAGCTGCTGTTTTTTCCTCAGCGCCACCACTTTCTGAGCAACTGCAATCACATATCATAAACATTTCAACTTTGAAATCAATCTAAAATATCTAACATCTACATGTATCTAAATCACAAACAAATATTTGACACGTCCTACAGATCGTAGGGTCGGTTTTAATACTGGTAGAGACATTTTAAAATGAAAACGAATAACATAAAACAATGTTTTCACCTATGTGGTGAGATTGCCTGCCGGGCTAAGAGTTTGGAGTTTTTATATACACTACCTTTCAAAAGTTTTAGTACTTTTAATCAGCAAAGATGCATTAAATAGATTAAAAGTAACAGTAAAGACATTTATAATGACACAAAATATTTTTATTTGAAATAAATGCTGTTCTGTTGAACTTTCTATTCATGAAAGAATCCTGAAAAAAGTTGTTCACTGGTTCACAAAAATATGAAGCAGACAGTGCAACTTTTTTCAACATTGATAATAATCAGAAATGTTTCTTGAGCAGCAAATCATCATATTAGAATGATTTCTGAAGGGTCATGTGACACTGAAGACTGGAGTAATGATGCTGAAAATTCAGCTTTAATAACAGGAAAAGAAATTCACTATACAATATATCCAAACAGAAAACCGCTATTTTAAATTGTAATAATATTTCAAAATCTTTTGATCAAATAAATGTAGCCTTGGTGAGCAGAAGAGACTTCCTTAAAAAAAAAAACTAAAAAAAACTGACTTTTACCAACTCAACACTTTTGAAAGGTAGTTAAAGTATGCAAGTATTTGTCCAAGATGTATGATATTTATAAGATGGTATGATATGAATATCATGTATGATATTTACTTTACATTCAGTGCTTATTATTTTGCAGGGAGATGTTCATAACATATGCATGTACAATTTTTCAGTTGTAATTCGATTGTAATGACGCACACAAGGTTTCGTCCACAGCAGTGAAATGTTTTCGTGCAGATTAACTGCATAAAACCGGGAACCCTGGAGACCGACAGTACAGTGTGCCTACAGTCATTGAGCAAGTGACTCAACATTATTCACTTCTACTCCTCACAGAAACAAAGAAAGACAGGAAGAAAGAAGGATGACTTCAATACTACAGACAAACGAGAGCTGCATAGAGGAAGACTAAGCGAAAGGAACCAGCAAAGACGAGATGATGTTTATCCGTCTGTTTTCAAAAAGTCGAACGGATCACCGTCTCCAGACAACAAACGCATCTCTGTCTTTTAATTATTTCAAATGCAGCCCGAGGAGGCAATTACACGCAGAAGAAAACAGCAACCGTCAACACACCAGCAATAAACGCAGGGCCGAGAGAAATCCATCCTGACAACCATGATATTGGAGAGCGCGGAGGAAACTGAAACGCCGCGGAGCAATAAAGCTGCTGGAATTAACGCGAGGGAGGAACTCTCATATGGATATATGGAGCAGCTACACCAGAATACATGTGCGGATGCTTGATAAATACTTATGTAATGTGTATTTCTAGGTGTTGTGAAGCCACTCTACCTCTGGCAGGCGGCTAGAGGGACACAAAAGAGATGTGTGGGCAGATCTCTGTTGCTTACTCAGCAATACATTCATGCCACATGACGACAGTGGGCGGAAGAGAGAGCGCTATCAGTGAACTCAGAGTGCCGCTGATATTCCAACCGGTTTTTAGGATTGTTCGTAAATGCACTAACCGCTACCGACATAAACACAACCGGAGAACACAGTTCTTTGTTAGATGAGAAGATAAAAGCAGAACACTGGACCATAATGCATTCAGAATGTCTCACAACAATACTTGATGTGTGTATATTATATAATACAATAAGCAAATAATGTCATAATAAATACCCATTCATGGTCATACCTTAATGCATTATGATCAACACTGGTGTTTTATGATGAAACGATGATACAATGATTGTCTTAACAGCTTTTCAATTATTGCGTTATTTCTGGTTTTTGACATCATAAAAAATTAACTACTAGACTACAATAAAACATAACATTCATTATGAACATAATAATAGCAGTAGTAATAATATCAATAAAAAAATTATTATTATTTTTGGTAACATTGAGGGTCCAATTCTCACTATTAACTAGTTGCTTATTATCATGCATATTACTATGATATTGGCTGTTTTATTAGTACTAATAAAGCAAATATTAATGCCTTCTTCTGCATGACCATATTCTACATCCCTTAATCCTAACCAATACCAAAACTTAACAACTACCTTACTAACTATTAATAAGCAGTAATTAGGAGTTTGAGGCAAAAGTCATACTTAATTGTTAGTTAATAGTGAGAATTGGACCCTAAACTAAAGTGTGACCTTATTATATTATTCCATTATGTTTATACAGTGTATGTCATTTTTGTTTATTAAAAATGGCTTCAGGCTGTGTGTAATTACTAATAATAGTAATAACATTTTTGCTATTCCATTATATTTATACAGTCTATATGTGTATATACACACACACACACACTCTCTTTCTGGAAGTTGTTGCAATGCATTAGTTTATGGGCTAAAGACATTCTTACAACCTCTTCAAAAACTACAATCATAATTAATAATGCATTCACAGGATTCACAAACAGTGTTACCAAAGATTTTCATCAGCATCAAGGTACTCCAGTTCAACACTGGTCCATATTTATAAATAACGGACTCGAAGAACAGGGAATATTACCTGCGACCCAGGATGATAACCTCACACCTGAGGATAATATCTTAACACTGCATAAACACTGAAAGTGTGTTCAGAGACACTAGTTAACACATCAGGCATCTCACCATCTTGAAAGACTCTCTCCACGTTAAGACCATAGGTGGAGCAAGTTTCGTAATACGTGGAGCGTTTCAGGTCGTTGGACAGTTTCCGAGCTCGGGCGTCATCTATCACTCTGGGGTTGGCGGCGCTGATGGCATCTAAAAGACATATGATGTCATTAAGTGAAGACACAGCATACAGTATTAATTAGTGTGCGTACTATTCTTTTAAACTAACTCTTCAGCAAACATAATGAGAGTACAGCATCGAAACGCTCATCATTGTTAATTATGCGTCTCATGAAAATCCAATTTTAATACAAGTAATGGGCAAATGCGTAAGAAGGAGTATTTTACAGCAGATGAGACTTCCTAGCCTGCTGCTTTGTTAAAACAAGACAAATGTACCATTTCGTCACCTTCAAGACTATGACTAAGTGCGAGACTTTCATGGCAGATCTAATAAAAACTTCAAATTCTGTGTATCCTGTGCTCTACTGTAGAAGAATGATGGTGTCGTGACTCACCCTGCGTCCCCACCAGAACCATGGGAACCTCTGCCGCGTTCCTGTAGCTGGAAAGACGCAGGAAGTAGTTATAAACCGTCTGGAAGCTGATCTCATCCTCCAAGCTGAAGACGAACACCACCGCGTCCACCCAGGCAGCAAACTGAAAACAAGCAAACAAAACACTATCAATCTGTGCATCTTTAATCACCTAATTAGGCTAACAAGCTTTTGCAGTTTATATATATATATATATATATATATAAACATAGTACCGGTCAAAAGTATTTTAATGTTTTTGAAATAAGTCTCATATGCCCATCAAGCCTGCATTTATTTGATCAAAAATACAGAAAAAAATATATAAATTTGTGAAATATTATTAATAATGGTTTTCTATTTTAATATACTTTAAAATATAATTTATTTCTGTGATCAAAACTGAATTGTCAGCATCATTACTCCAGTATTCAGAGTCACATGATCCTTCAGAAATCATTCTAATATGCTGATTTTAAACTCGGTTATCATTAATGTAGGAAACAGTTGTGCTGCTTAATATTGTTTTGGAACCTGTGATACTTTTTTCAGGATTCACTGATGAATATAAATAGATATCATTATAGATATTGAGCAGATGGACCATTGTATTTGCTAGTTAAATTTTGCAGTGCAGGAAGAAACATTTCAGACATTTTAAGCAATTTTGGTTGTTTACGAAGCCTACGTGCATGTTATTCCTATTTTTGTTTTCCATTACCTGCAGGAGAATAATTCTAATCATGGATCAATTTCGTGACCAGTAACTCAAATTGTTCCAGAGCCCTGAGACACACTCACTGACGTCTGCTTGAAATTTGAAGGGCCATATTACAAATTCTTGTGGTAATTTGCATTCTAATCAATTACGCATTACCATAAAACCAGCTAAACGGAACACAGACTAACTGAGAATAATTATCACTGCTATTCCACTAGGAGCTACACTGGCACAAAAAGTTTCACTCGAAATCCCTGTTCCCACAACACAGGAAGCGAGCACTCATCCCCGCTCGCCATGAGAACCATCAGACTATAATTACACTGAGCCGCAGCAAAATGTGAAAATAAGGCCACCATGAAATGGGTCCCACGGGGCAAGTACAGCCGTTCAAAATGACACGGCACCACATCCCGCTCTCTGCTGTGGGAATGGGGACTGGGTGACACATTTGTGGAATATTTAAACAGCTTTTTGGACAGTTCTCTGCTTTTCTCAACTTGCGAACAATCTCACTTTCTCAGATATCATCAATTATTGTAGCGCCGCGTCAGCATGCAGCCCTGGAGCTGCAAAGTGAACAAGATAATTAAGGTGTTTGGGGTATTACTACTAGTACTTTAGTAATACACAGTTTTTATCCACACAAACTACAGTTAGATGTCCGTACATGACCAGAAAACGTCCTTAAAGGAACAGTTCATCCAAAATGTTCACGCTACTCTTTTCCATACAGTCATGAAAGCAGACATTGGGTGCACAACACAAGTTTTTATGTTCATTTCCCCTATTTTCATACTTAGTTTACCTTTGCCGCCATCTAACGCTCACAATTGAATCCACCATAATATGAACAATTATAGTATTTTAATATTAAAATTCGACCTTCTCTAGATACAAATCCTAATGACAACATTTATGGTGCTTTTTGGACTTCAATAGGCACACTGCAGTATATCATTTGTTCTATGAACAATTTTCTATGGAATAGAGCAGAGTGAACATTCTGCAAAAAATTAAATAAAAATAAAAATAATTGAGCAAACTATTCCTGTATCTTTTAAAATTATTATATAGTTTTAAAGCCTCATAAATAAAGGAAAAATTGGACATGTTATTGTTAACTAAAATTAAAACCATTTTAGTTCATTGAAATAAAGCTGAAATAAAAACTAAATGTTAGATGAAAAACCTAATTTTACGTTTTTAACCCTCTGGGGTCTGAGGTGTTTTTGGGGCCATTTGGATGTTCTGTGATGCCCTTACATTTGTGCTTTTTTCAGTTATTTATAAACATGTTAATGGCAAAGGTGTAAATTCACTCTATATAGCACAAACAGGGCTACCATAATCTGTGAGCAACTTGTATGTACATTGTTTGTATTTTTAAGAGAATATTGTTTATGCGTGGTTATTGAAAAAAATTAAAATGAAAGCTGCTGAAATAAGACCACAAAACAAATACTAAATATGTGTCCACAAGACTTTTGACAAATGGATGTTGACGCTTCGAGTTCTGGCTTCAAAATGATCTGAAAATCATCCTTCCTAATCATTCACATAAACCAATAGATTGTTTTAAATTGTGAAAAACATTTTTTTGTTTGCCAAGGCAATATGCAGATGGGCGGAACGGCCCAACCCCTATCATGAATATTAAGTGGTTCTCAGACAGTGACCCTACATAATAATGAGCCTTTCATTCAGGGGTGTCACACAAGAAATAATGCAAGGACAATATATATATATATATATATATATTGTCATTGCATTCTTTCTTGTATATATATAGCCTAAATATATATATATATATATATATATACACACACACACACACACACACATATATATATATATATATATATATATATATATATATATATATATATATATATATATACAAACAATCAAAATATAAATGAAAGCCAAAAGCACATTTTTAGTCATACCTGGAAACAAATTCTAGTCAAATGCTATATGGGCCATTCTACAGAATCTTGAAAAGAAAATAGTCTTTTTCCATAAATGTCTTATAAAGTATTATTTTTTAAAGTAGACCAATACAATAAAAATAAACCAGTCGCATTTCAAAGTCGTTCGCGAAATGACCGCCAGGTGGCGCAAAGGGACATTTATCAAAACGTAAGTGGGGCTAATGTCAATTAACAGTAAGGATGAAATTCTACAAGTTATGGTAATTTGCAAATAAGCCTACAACAAACATTTATTTTTAAACAAATATTTTTAAATATGCAACATGCACGTTTAAACAACAAACAATACAATCTGAACCAGCGCTTCTGCTCCTGTATTGAGACATGCAGCGCGTTGCAGTTACGATCCGGGTTCCAGTGGCCTTAATACATTCACGGCTTTTTAAAATGTCACAAAGCGTTTTGAGATGGTTTTGAATGAAATATTGAAGTTTATAATTAGGGTATTTTGGCACACCACGCCGAGTGGCTATGCATTATTCTAAAATCTGGCTTTATTCTGGCATGTTGAATTAGAGTTTGACAAACGCGGCGGCGCGTTCATTTGAATTTATTTTTCTCATAACAGCTAAAAGAACTTACTGCGTAATTGTTGGTCATACAGATAAGATATCATCTTTTAAAACTGTAAAAGGTCTACTTTTATTCATGTAGGCTAAAGTAGGCCTACACTCACAGGCTAACGACAAAACGTTTTCTCGCTCATGACAAACAAACGTTTGGGCATTTCTCAGTGAGAAAATTCATAGCCGAGTGGTAGAACTTACGGTTCGATCATCAAGATGACACGGGTTCAAATCCCGAACAAACATGGTCTATTGTAAATTTTATATTTATTAATGCAGAGAGATTTGTGTAGCTCTAAAACTCTGGTACACCATACAGTTTTTTGCTTATATTTATAAAATAAAATTACCATGCATTTCCATTTTACACTAAGGAACAATAGTATCCAACAGAACGACTTTGCATCTGTACCAATCGTATGAGGCCAATCGTAATTTCAAAAGCAGTTCTGTAAAAAAAGTAATTTTATATATATAGCCAATATATATATATATATTTTTTATTAGGCCTATTATTATTATTTTTTTTGATTCCCTACAACCTAGAGTTTTTAAAAACATGGTTTTAAGTAAAGTGTGATTTGCCAGGGGGACGGGGATTTCCTTCTGGTCTAAACATCCCTGCTTCTGCTGAATTATTTGAATCCCCACACCCCTCCCTCCACAGTAATCAATGCTATAGGCTACTTCACCAATAGACCATATCAAATATAAAATAGAGATATGCAACAGAACAAGCACGTTTAAACAACGATAAACAATAAAATCAAAACCAGCGTTTCAGTTGTCCATAGTTCAAGTGGCCTTAATGCATGCACGGCTTTTCAAAATTTCACAAAGCGTTTTGAGATTATTTTGAATGAAATATTGAAGTTTATAATTAAGTGTTTTGGCAGACCACGCCGAGTGGCCCTATGCATTTTTCTAAAATCGGGTTTTATTCGAACTTTTGCTAACGACAAAAGTTTATCTGTCGTCTCTGTCTCCGGGAACTGCGCGTCACAAAAATGAACCGAAAGCCACTTCAGCTCAGTCACTATAAGAAATCGGCTCTGTCTAATGCCTTTAAATGTCTAAATATTCAGGCTAATAAATGTTATCTGATTATGTAATCCATATGAAAACGAGAGGTACAGAGGATCTACTCAAACATGTAGCCTATGTAAGCGCTTCCCAATGAGAAAATGACAAGGGTGAAAATCTCGCTCTAATGAAATGTAGCAGGCTAAATCGCCCTGAATTAAAATGTAAAAACAGATCAAATAATGTATTTGTCGAAATGTTGCGATATTGTTTCATTTAAGTTCATAATTATTCTATAGGCCTACATGTTATTTAATTTAGCAGCATTACCACGAAGCACCGTGGTTCGATATTTATTTGAATAATAAAAAAAATAATAAAAACTTAATTCACAAATTGCATGCCTGGTTGAAAGGATCCAAAGATCCCTGTAGAATATAATATTAAGTTGAACATTTTGTTCATGACAACAAATGAACATGCGTTTTTTCAGATTATATTTAGTTTTGCTTGGAAAAAGCTGGCCCAAACCAGTTTTATTTCATCAATTATTGAAATAATGAAATATTTAGTAATAAACTTTTATGACAGAAATTTCACTAGGCTACATGTAACTTAAATCATTTAATTCCTTCATTATCAACACTGTCTAGAATAGCGATTTAAGTGTGAATTACGACTTCTCTTTGTGTTAAATCAGCCTCAGACTCCGATAGCCTGTGGGGGGTTGGGGGACAGTTCAGTGCTGTGCGCGCAGGACAATAGGCCTAGGTGTTAATGTTCCTCTTTCATATGGAGAGCGAGGGAGACTAAATAAACTTGTTAAAAAGAGATTCAGCGCGAGAGAGGCAAAGAAAAACGCATGTTTTAATTTAATTATGTTGCTTTGGACAATTTTCGTTTTGTAGGCCTACTGTTTTAATTGTTTAATGTCATTTATTTGGCAATACAAATTTAAAATGTCGCAAGAATAATATTAGCCTAGTGTTTCTTATTTTGCATCGCAAAAGAAATAAACTCTAAACCCGATGCAACCCTGTTTTAAATAAAAAAAAACACTTTATTTAAACCTTGAAATGTTCGAACTTGGTTTCAAACTTAAGTAATTTTAGTGTTCTTTTACATTACACAATAATTTAGCAGACTAAAGACGAGCTTCTTCATTTTCATTTTCTGATGCAATCGGCTGACAATCTTCCTTCATCAGTTTGTGTCCTTTGTGCAGCGGCTGCGGTTCTACTGGAATGTAGCAAATTTATGTTGTAATGATAATTAAACAAAACTCTTGACTTTAAATAAGTAAACAGTTATAAACAGTTAGCTATTTAAGCATCAAGAAGGTAAAATATAAACGCTGTTGGCCAACATCGGTTAACAACATGTATGCCACATTGAGATTCGATCTCGGGTCGATTGAAGCTCCCTGAAGCTCGTGTTGATGCGTTGATCACTGAGCCACCGTTTGTACGCTGTTAGAGTTAAAGTCTTATGCTTTTGTAAAGCTTCATTGATGTAGCCTAAATGTTTTTATTGCAATGTTTTATGTTTTCATTATTTATTCAATTTCATTTCAGTATTTCAGCCTAATTTCAGTATTGTGGTAATGAATTATTTTAACTACGTTTCACTTGTTGAATTCATCTGCTACCAGCTTTCAATCGCTCTGAATGAGCAGCAGATTACGCATTAGAGAGAATAAACGAACACTTTTCAGAGTCTATGATTGTAGCGCCTCTTAGCGGTAAAAGGTAGCAAATACACCCCACATTTTACCGCCGCGGTGGAACAGCTGATGTGGGCGTTGTCATGGCTTTCCTCTACATTTGCGTTTGAATAGCGCGCGTTCTCCGTGGGCGTGTCAGATTAACGCGTAATGAAGTGTAATGAGCTGGGGAAAAAAATTCTGACAGCACTCTCTTTTCATACAGATTACATAAACTGAGAATATTTGTTTTTTATATAAATTACTTCATTGAAAAGAAGAGAATTCAAGCTTCATAAAGAAAAATCTCTCGTGCCTGTGTGACAAGTATTTGCAGAGTTAGAGTTAATTTTTCGGACGCGTTTCAGAATGGACTGCACTGACAGAGAGAAGGCAAAACTCGCATCATGTTTATTTTTCTTCATTTGACAAAAAGCACAACACTTTGTTTTTATTGTGAGTATACAGAAAAATAATATACACTAAACAGGATCGACTGATGTATAACACTTACATGTAAGATTAAAATCAACAGAGTATTTTGAGTCTCTTTTGCACTGATAAGAAAAAAAGTCTGCCTATCGCGCCGGCGCGATAGCCGACCCCAGGGGGTTAAAGTATGTATTAATAAAACCTAAAATTAGAAATGTGGCCTTGGCAACTAAATTAAATGGGTTTAAGTTGAAGAACTAAAAATCCTAAAACTAAATTAAAATGAAAACTGAACATATAAATCCGAAAGCTAATCCAAAATATTATAATTGTATGTAAACAATGCAGTAAATCCCAGAGCTTTCCCAGTTTGGCTTGTGGCTTACCTGCAGTTCTGGGGGGCCGCCTTCATCCCTGATCAGCAAGAGATAACTTTGTCCATCCACCACAATCTCCTTTTTAAACCTCCCTCCTGCAAAAACACAGAATAACATTAATTATACTGTTTCTATATAACATGGTCCTCTGTGAAGCTCATTTATCAACGGGCAGTGTGCTGTTAACGTCAACGGCATCAAGATTAAGGGACTGAAGATACACCCCTGAGGAACACCCTCCAGTCCCGTCAATCTGAACAGAGAGACATTTCCAATTTTCAATTTACGTATACCTTCTGGCAGTTGTGAAGTGTTGGACAAAGGATGGAGAGAGAGAGAGAGAAAGAGCGGACGAGTTAGTGAGCGTGCAAATGAGTGTTTGGGATGTATGTGCGTGCATGTCTAAACATGACTAACGATTAAAGCCAGCAGAGGGCCGCCCATCGCTCCTGCTTCATTATAAAGCGCACAGAAACATGGGAATCTCTGTTAACAACGAGTAGAGCAACTGATAAAAAAAGAAATATCAGCCAACAAATGAAATTAGGCAAGCCTTATCCGGAAATCTGAGTGATTTCGACACCAGCAGTGAAAACTTTGATTTTTCACCCTTCATTTATTCTCTCCTCTACAAGTATTTTTCCTTCCTCACAGCCGCTGGCGCTGAAAGCTGAAGGAACTTTGATGCTACTGAGATTCCCCCCAAATTAAATCGCATTTTTTAATAGTAGGACAGTTTGTGGAGTCGACTGAATCGTGCCTTATGGTAATCTTCTAGGGGGACAAAAGAGGAAGGGTGATTTCTTTAAAGATTATGACAGGTTAAAAAGGCAAGGCAACGAGTGGAATCCCGCCTGGAGAGGAGAGGGCTCGATTTGTTTGAACTGCTAGGAAATTTCAATAAGCAGCCGCTGAATGGTACAGAATATAAAATGAGAACAGTTTACATATTTTAATTTTAAATGAAAAAAATTCACATAATATATAATATTGAAATAATAAATGAATATAACAATAATCATAATTACATAAATGAATCATGAACAAATTATTTGACATAATATACTAAATAAATAATATATAAATGTAAACACTATTTTATAAAGAATATCATATATATAATTTAAATAATAAATTAATAATAAATGAATACAAATTTGTAAAATACAAATTAGTATACAGCCTGATAAATAAACATGAAGCAATTACAGTGACAAACTATTTGACATAAACATGCTAAATAATAAAATATTTTATAATAATAAATAAATGAAAACCACATTATTTATTTATTTATTTATATATATATATATATATATATAAATAAATAATGAAACGTTATTAATAAATAAATACTATTTTAAATGATAAACTTACAATAATTATATATACTTTTAGATATATTATTAAATATACACAATTTTTAATTAAAATGTTTAACTATTTAACAATTACTCAATTATAAAATTATTATTAAACCAAGAAACAGATTAAACTAGGGGGCTATATTGTACATAATGCGATGCAATAAACTTGACTTTCCGTTTACAGCCTGATAAATAAACAGGAAGTGATTTAAGTGACAATTCTAACACTTGTTTTTGATCCATTATTTCATCTTACAGCTGGACACCTTCACAAGCAATGTGACGAGAACATGTGACAACAATCTAGCATAATGCACACAATAAAAAGAAAGCAGCGAATCAGTTCAGTTCATTCAGTGCATGACTTCACTCTGACAGTTCATTCAGTGCATGACTTCACTCTGACAACCAATCTATCGCAGGCTTACTTTACCTCTGCTTCCTTCTGGGTAATGCATGACGGAGCTTTGTCACTACTGAGAACCTCCTCGGAGGGTAAACATAATGACTGAATGCTCCTTCTACAGTGTATGACTGAAACCTGCTAAAGTTCGTGCCACATGGCCAGTCATTACTTCCAAGTTCAGTGAACCCTGGACTGAATGGCATTAAGAGGAGCGGTGAGGGATGGTAATAATAGCAGAACCAAACACTACATGGAGATTCCAACAGTGACCTCACATCGACTGAGAGATATCATCCATAGATCCATTACGCCAAGAACACTCCACTTAATAAGTTCATCTGTGTCCTGAGAATCCGTCCTAGCTATTTTTATTCCATAAATGCTTCCCTTCAGCCCAAAAGCAAAAAGGTACAGCATAATTTTCTTCCTTAAAGGAGAACAAAATGTTCATGCTGGTAAATATGAATCCACCAGATGAAATTGCAAGCATAATAAATATGCAGAAATAATTATTTACATCTACTGAGGAAAATGCAAGTCATGCTTGGATGCAAAACAGATCTGAAAATCAGAGTCACTTAGAAAAGTTAATACAGTAGTTTCACAATCCACATGACTCGAGGAATCAATTTGTTTGCTCAAATCTACAACCCTAAAATAATTAGTTGAAGCGCTACAAAAAATGGTTGTTTAATTGAAAGTAGTTCAGTTTTTCCAGCACATTCACTGAGGATTTTGCAGTTGTTGAAAAGAAAAGGGCACGTCTGAACACGTCATAATATGACAGAACAAAAATCCCTGCAGCAAAATCTCCTGCTCATTCAGACTTTGGCAGCAAGCCATATAAACATCAAAATAGATGGTTTCAAAATAAGGGGGAAAAAACAGAGAACTTTTTCAACTCAATATGTCTTACCAAATTGACTGAGGAGGAGGCCGATCTATTGACATGCCCAATTACAAAAGAGGAAATAAAAAACAGCATTTTAAAACTTAAAAATAACAAATCTCCAGGAGTGGATGGCCTCCCAGGTGAATATTATAAAATATTTGAAAAAGAGCTTACGCCTCTTTTAGATAAAGCTTATAATTATGCACTTTCGGAGGGGGATCCTCCTCAGTCATGGTCCGAAGCGATTATTAGTGTCATTCATAAAGATGGTAAAGACCCTACTCTGTGCACGTCTTATCGCCCCATTAGCCTCCTCTGTGTTGATTTAAAGATACTTACTGCCATCATTGCAAACAGAATACAAAAATATATAAAAAAACTGGTGAAACCCGATCAGACTGGCTTTATCGCCCATAGACAGGGGACTGATAATGTTCGAAGAGCTTTAAACCTCCAAATAGTGGCACAGAAAAGGAACATCCCATCAATGCTCATCAGCTTGGACGCTGAGAAGGCGTTTGATCGGGTGGACTGGGACTTCCTACAACAGACATTGAGGCACATGGGATTTAATGAGACGTTTATAAAATGGGTCCAAACTTTTTATAAAAGCCCAAAGTCACGTGTAAGGGTCAATGGGCACTGCTCAAAATTTTTTCAACTGGGACGCGGCACTAGGCAGGGTGAAGTTCTGTCACCCTCACTATTTGCTTTGAGTATAGAGCCGTTAGCCGAATTGATTAGATCCAATCCTCTCATACAGGGAATAAGAGA
Organism: Rhinichthys klamathensis goyatoka; assembly: GCF_029890125.1. NCBI lineage: Eukaryota > Metazoa > Chordata > Actinopteri > Cypriniformes > Leuciscidae > Rhinichthys > Rhinichthys klamathensis. Next base: position 9,741,462 of record NW_026606604.1, read on the forward strand.
TGAATCAAATGTTCAGCATAAATTGTCACTTTTTGCTGACGATATTTTATTATTCCTGGAAAACCCTATCACTTCTGTTCCAGCCTTGCTTCACAATCTTAAGGAGTATAGTATGATATCAGGTTATAAAATTAACACAAACAAATCCGAAGCCTTAATGATTGTTGGGACTTGGCCATCGCAGTTGGATAATCTTGTTTCATTCAGACACTCCAAGCAGGGGTTTAGATATCTTGGAGTAATTCTTACCCCCAGGACTACGCAGTTGTTCTCATCTAACTATGATAAATTGTTAAAGGAAATCAGAACTGATTTAAATAGATGGGATGTACTACCGCTTTCTCTTTTGGGTAGAATTGAATGTATAAGAATGAATATTCTTCCAAGATTATTATTTTTGTTTCAAAACCTCCCTGTTGTTATACCACAAGCTACTTTCAAATTCCTAGATAAATTAACGTCAAAATTTATTTGGCAGAACAAAAGACCAAGAGTGCGCCTTAAAATTTTAATGTCCGCTAAGGAGAATGGGGGCTTAAATTTACCAAATTTCAAATGCTACTATTGGGCTGCCCAAATAAAAGCTATGGTGGCATGGATCATTCGTGATCCGGAGTCACAGTGGGTCTCTATGGAAGAATATTCTGTGTCAGGAGTCTCTCTCTCTCAACTCCCATTTCTCAACCTGCAATCTCAGAAAAAAATTAAAATTACAAATGTATGGGTCAAACATACTTTAAAGATTTGGAATAAGGTCCAAAGGCAGTTGAAGGGAGAGACTGCTTTATCTCGAGCTATAACTATTAATGGAAATATTGAGTTCCTTCCATCTTTATCAGACAAAAGCAGCTTTCGGGGATGGGCTGAGAGGGGTCTCCTCACAGTGGATCAATTGTTTGACAGAAATGTAATTAAAACCTTTGCCCAATTAAGAGCAAAATTCAACTTACCCTCCAGTGATTTATATAAGTATTTTCAGATAAGGAGCTATGTAACAAAACATAATGATTGGGAACGGATCAGAAGAGAGCCTACAAATATAGAGAAGCATTTTATTAAGTTGATTGAAAATGGTGGTGTAATGAAAAAACAAATGTCCTTGATGTACAAAAAATTGTTGATTGACATGTCAGATAATACACAACACATAAAACAACAATGGGAAATGGAGCTGAATGCTTCCTTGGATGACGATGTTTGGGTTGACATTTGCTCTGGATGTCATAAAGGTGTGGGCAGTCAGGTTTGGAGGGAGTTTGATTGGAAGACAAAAATCAGATTTTTCAGGACCCCGTTAAAATCTTTCCTCACCAAGAGTACTATGAATGACAAATGTTGGAGAAACTGTGGATTGGTTGGTGATCAAGCTCACATCTTTTGGGACTGTCCCATCATACACAACTTTTGGAAGGACATTAAGGACATTTTGGAAAATCTACTAAAAGTGAACATCTCTTTTGACTCCCAAACATTTTTACTGGATATATTTCCAGACAATCTTTCTCAAGACCAAGCATTTCTTCTCCATCTCCTCTTAATGACGGCAAGGAAAATGATAACAATCTGTTGGTTAAAACCTGAGCCACCCACCGTTTCACAATGGATACAAAAGATAAGACAAGTTTATTTAATGGAACGGTTGACAGCACAACTACAATTAAAAACCTCCGTTTTTGAAAGAAGATGGGGTCCTGTTATTGACTTTTTGAAATAGGACATAAGCCTATGCCTTAAATTGTTTATGTTGTTGATTGTAAATAATGTATGAAGCCCAGTCTCAGGACAATGTTCATGTTTTTTTTTTTGTTTTTTTTTTTTTTGTGTGTATACACAATAAAGTTCCAAAAAAAAAAAAAAAAAAAATAGATGGTTTCTCATTGTAGTTTTCTTTTTAGCCTAACACAGAGCTAAAAAAAAAACGAGTCTTACTGAAGCTTTTGGCGACGCTGAAACTCAGCCCTGATTTCAGTCTTCAGGAATCCGTCGTTATTATTCTAATCTCTAATTTAGATTTCAGAGGGGCAGCTGGTGCCAAGAGGGCATAAACATTTAATCTCTCCCCTGTCACTCAAAAGTAAACGCTGAGGATTGATGACACGCTCTGGTGGCCTGACCCTCTGTTGCCATGGCAACACCTGAGCAACCACGGAGGCGGAGCATCGGCTTGGAAACTCACAGCTTCGTCTGTGCAGGAGCACATGACAGATGACAAATTAAAGATTAAAAGAAATTAGGGACATTTTCAATCAAGCGGTGCTTAATAAACCCAGAGAACGTCTGCAAACGATTCATGCACTATGAATCACAATAACATTAAATCACGCAAACGCTCTTCTGCCAAATATTTGAGCAAGTGTAAAACAACAATACAAATGTCAGACCACGCAGGAAAGAGTCTTCGCTTACATAATCTTTGGACATGATAACATGGTGAAACCGTGGCTTTTTTGGACATTGACTACAGTAAAATCATGGTACTCTTTGAGGTAGCTCCACTGAAATACTATTTTATATGAATATATAGTAATCATTTAGTCCCTTTATGAAAAATGTACCATGGTAAAGTAGTGGTATCAGGTGGTAAATACCAAGGTGCTTTGATACTGGTATATGACGAAAAACACATGGTAGTACCATGGTAAGGTTTGGTATGTTTATATACACTAAACGTTCAAGTTTGGTCAGTGTTCTTTTTTTTCAAGAAATTAATACTTTTATTCAGTAAGGATGCATTAAATAGATCAAAAATGACAGGAAGACATTCTATTTAAAAAAAAAATATATATATATATATATATATATATATATATATATATATATATATATATATATATATATATATATATATATATATAATATGAGGCAGCACAACTATTTTCAACATTGATAATGATAAGAAATGTTTCCTGACCAGAAAATCAGCATATTAGAATGATTTCTGAAGGATCATGTGACACTGAAGACTGGAGTAATGATGCTGAAAATTCAGCTTTGATCACAGGAATAAATTACATTTTAGGATATATAAACATAGAAAGCAGTTATTTTAAATTGTAATAATGTTTTACAATATTGCTGTTTTTATGGTATTTTTGATCCAATAAATGCAGCCTTGGTGAATTCTTTCAAAAACATGAAAAAATCTTATCAACCCCAAACATTTGACCAGTAGTGCATCTTTTATAAAAAATTTTTATAAAAATAAACCTTTTTTTTTACCACTGGATACCATTACAAACTTTTTTCTAAGGGAAGTCAGAGGACAAGGCTTTATTACAGACCATGACAGATGTTCATTTTTAATACTAAATCAATATAAACAATAATATTAACTATGTAATAAGAGTTAAAGAACACAATAATGTTCTGCCTTGATGCGAGTTATATATCACAGAAAGACTGATATTCGATTTCTATTATAGAACAACAAATATGTATTAGTTTAAGTTAACTACTCAGGTGTGTGTTAATACCAATCTCACAATCCCACAGCGATTCATTGATTTTCATTTTTCTCACTGCATTAGACATGAGCATTATTCCACATCAACGCCACAGTCTGGTCAGAGAGAAGCAGAGACTCTGACTGAATGAGACGCAACTGTGAAAGCTGCGTTCGAAACAAGTCCCAACAGGCGTGTCTTTTTCCTTCAAGAACACAATGTGCATACAGGCTTCCAACAAAACCCACTGGGCCAGAATACTGAACTTTTAGCCTGTTTTGAGGCATGTTCCGGGTTCAACGCAAGTAAAAAATATATCAGCAACAACTGTGTACCACATAAACTTATTCTGGCTCATCTCTAACTCTTAAATAAAAACGTACAAAAAAAACAGATTTGCAGTAATGCACTTGCAATGTGCTGCTAGTATTTTGACTAAAGCGCTTGAAATTTGTGTTATAATATAATCATTTTAGCATGGAACTATTGTTTATGCAGTACAGATAAATTCCTGCAAAATGTCTTTACATAAACAGTGTTTTTCAATAGTTACATTGCAAATATTTAGCTTTTAGTATACCTTTAATGAGTTTTTTATTAATATTGGAGTATGACATTTTTTTTTAATGAATGATACTCTAAATAAGAAACTAAACCCACCAGTAGGTGGCGGCAAATGTCTTAAATCATTATATAATTATAATAATAATTATCATAATAATTCGATTCGTTCGAACAGCCGATTCATTCAGGAATGAAATAAATGGCTCTCTTTATGAATGGGTCATTGAATCATGTTCAGCAGAAGAAAGAAATTCATACAGGTTTGAACTTGAGGGTGAGTAAATGATGACAATTTTAATTTTTAAGTGAACTACTCCTTTAACTACATCATGAGACAAACACTCCTATGGGGACATTTTTTGCCCTGATATCTTGAATTTTAGGCTAGGCTTCATCACATGTTCGTCTTCAATCAACTGTATGAAATATAAGATGACCTACATAGTTTTTGGGCAGGGCGGGTGCCTTACATGCATGAATAATTTTAACACATTATTTCCCCCCCATAAGTAATTCATTCAATTAACTTTTTAAAGGGATAGTTCACTTTGAAATTAATTGTTGGTATGTTTTAGCTTACCTCAAGGGCATCCAAGATGTAGGTGTCTTTGTTTCCGCAGTAGTTTCAATTTTGATATTTTTAGGTCAAACCGTTCTTGTCTGCCAGTCATATAATGCAGGTCTATGGTCACCACTAGTGTTGTTTTTGGCGGCCTGTTTTAATTTTAGTTTTAGTCTAGTCTTTGTGTCAAGCTGTCATTTTAGTTTTTATTAGTTTTAGTCACATTCATACTCTTTTTAGTCTAGTCTAGTTTTAGTCGACGAAAACTGATGACATTTTAGTCTAGTTTTAGTCAACGAAAACTGACGACATTTTAGTCTAGTTTTAGTCGACGAAAGACATAGTCTAGTTTTAGTCAATGAAAATTGTATTTTAGTCTCTTTTTAGAATTCTATTTAACCCAGTCAATATATTAGCCTATACCTATAGTATAGACAAAACCAAAATTTTCTTTTAGCCAAACCCATTTCAAACAATCTTATCTTCTGTTATCATTATATTATTGTTACCTTATAGACTCAAGAATACATCCATTCCAGACACGGAAAATGCTCTGATTTGAATTTACAACATATTTATTTTACCAACCAAACATGTTAGAAGTAGCCTACACACATGATGAATTGAAAGTTTTTCCTAATGTCATTTCTTCTTTTTCTCCCAAAGACGAATCCCTTTCTCTGTCTCAGACTTAACTTTGTTTGTTGTCGTTTATGCTAATGCCCGTTTCACACATACTACGAATTTTTTTTCCGCACCCATGTAGAGCCTATATGGTTACAGCGCTCACACACACGCACGCGGATGCGGTCCGTCAATGCGTGCGTGCATAACAGCAGAGCAGAGATCTACACAGTAGCTACCTCAACAACGCGACATAATGGATGTAGGCTAAAAATATTGATTTGAAATAAAAAATAGAGAATAAATGTTGTGATTCAGTGGTACAGCCGTAGATCAGTTGCGCACTGCAAACGGAGCACATGTGAAAGCAAAATAGCTCGTGCTGCTCATTGTGTACACATTGATGGCCTAAGACACAAAACGAGCGGTTTGTGTGAGAAAACGAACAGTATTTATATCGTTTTTACCTCTAGTAAACACAGCCACGTCCAAATGATCTGAGGGCGCGGGCGCTTCGGTCTGCGCAAGCGCCGGAAGTGATCTCTCGCGCGTGTACGTCACTCATACAATTGTTTTATTTTTTATTTTTTTAATTGTTTTCTTTTATGACGGTTTAAACATCCCCGGATAAGCGCAAATTAGTACCATTTTAATTAGCCGTCTTATCTACAATCTCTGTTCTGTGTAAACAATGAGTGACGTACACGCGCGAGAGATCACTTCCGGCGCTTGCGCAGACCGAAGCGCCGGCGCCCTCAGATCACTTCGACGTGGATGTGTTTACAAGAGGTAAAAACTATATAAATACTGTTCGTTTTCTCACACAAACCGCTCGTTTCGTGTCTTAGGCCATCAATGTGTACTTACATTTACAAGTCATTAAATCATGTTTAATTTGGACTTCTCTGTGCATGCTCTTTGAGGTGGTGACCATAGACCTGCATTATATGACTGACAGACAAGAACGGTTTGACCTAAAAATATCAAAACTGAAACTACTGCGGAAACAAAGACACCTACATCTTGGATGCCCTTGAGGTAAGCTAAAACATACCAACAATTAATTTCAAATGGAACTATCCCTTTAAATCGACAGCGCTAGTTCTAATAAAAATGAGTAAACAAATGCAGTGCACAGATGACCATACGAGACGAAACAAATTCATGGCCAGCAAAGTCTGCTCCGCGGCAGGAGGTCTTGTTGGGTGGCTGGCCCTGACAAACACACAGTATTCGGCCCTCCCCGCTGCTCACTCACCCTCAGGCGACTCCTCCTGGACATATGTTCCTGTCAGATACCGGTGAACTAATGCTGACTTCCCACTGGACAGGTTTCCCACGATGCCCTGCATGGAGAAACAGACACGCATATGACGACAGTGTTTGGGTGTATAATGCAGAGACAAAACAGAATAGCAAACAAATAATCGTCTGGAAGATAATCAGTGAGATATATTTCAGGATATTAAATAACTAATAAAACTCGCTGCAAGTCATTTTTTTTATATGAAAGTATCACTAAATCTCAATGAGAGTGAGGCTGAAAGACACCACCCCCTTCCTTCATGAGACTAACCAAATTGGCCTAAAAGACAATAATCAGTTTCTATAACTATTCACTACCAACAGATGGAGAACATCCGTTGTATCCAGGACTTCCCTCAAACGAGTCGAGATCCCTTCTGTCATCAAACAACCCCTCAACCGTGGAGAAAGCAACTTTCAGGAGTTTCCTCACACTCGACGCAACTGTTCCGCCTGTCAGTCCACAGGAGGACGGCTGTTCCTGCACCAATGGATCATAATTCCCTACCAGCTGGAGATGGACAGCTTTACAAACATGAGGACAGATACACCTGTCTTTCCCCTCAAACACTGGAGATGAAGAACTTCCTATAACAAATATTGAAATGAATTGACGAGGTGAGCACTGATAAAGAGAGCTTATACCGATAACAAAGCGTGCATTGAATCTACTTCTTACAGAATTCTGCAGAAAGATCAGAGGCCGGTTGCATAAACTGCTTCGACTAGTCTTACAAGTTAGTTATCTAATTTTTTTCTTCATGTATGGTCTAGGGCCTCCTTTTGCAGCCAATAAAGCAGGGGTGGGGAACGTTGATCCTGGAGGGCCATTGTCCTGCAGAGTTTAGCTCCAACCCTGAAAAAAACACTCACCTGCCTGTAACTTTAGCAATCCTGAAGACCTTGATTAGCTTCAGGTGTGTTTAATTAGGGTTGGAACTAAACTCTGCAGGACAATGGCCCTCCAGGATCAACGTTCCCCACCCCTGCAATAAAGCATCAATTCGTCAGCATGGAAATGACAGATGCAAGTTCTGCACAATGTCTAGAGGGATTTTGAGCCATTCCTCTTCCAGAACAGTGGTCAGGTCACTTCTTATGTGATGCTGGTGGAGGAAAACCTTTCCTGACTTGCTCCTCAAAAACACCCCAAAGTGTTTCAATAATATTGAGATCTGGTTACTGTGCAGGCCATGGGTGATGTTCATCAAACCATTCTGTCTCAACTCTTGCTGTGTGTATTGGTGCATTATCATGTTGTTGATACACGGCACCCCCTTCAGGGTACAATGTTTGAACCATTGGGTGCACATGGTCCTCTAGAATAGTTGGGTAGTCCTTGGCAGTGTATCAGTGTATCAGTCAATCAAGCCCAGTAGGGAACGCCATGATGCTGCAGCCCAAACCATCACTGATCCACCCCTGTGCTTCACTCTGGGTGTTAAGCCTCTTTGGGGCTTCTCCGCACCGTAACTCTCCCGGATGTGGGAAGGACAGTGAAGGTGGACTCATCAGAGAACAATACATGCTTGCACAACAGTCGAGGTCTGCATTTAATTCTGCCGTGATTTGGGCAGCTGTGGTTTTGTTTTTTGGATACAATCCGGGTTAGTACTTGGACATCCCTTTCAAACAGCTTCCTATTGCATCGACAGTTATTCCTATAGGAAGTGGTTCATCCTTCGTGGTGGCATGCCGACATTACCCTGGATAACACCACAAAGACTTGCTGTCCTGGTCACAGATGAGCCAGCGAGATGCGCACCAACAATTTGTCCTCTTTTGAATTCTCATATGTCTCCCATTATGTTGTGGATTGCAATATTTTATGTGCAGCTGCGCTATTGCTCTGCTAATTCAACCTTCACACTCTGCTGATAAAATGTAAAATCAGTGAAAATTGGCCACCAAGCCACGCATATATAGCCTAGGCCGTTGACAACAAGGTCGCCACATATCGAGCATCGCTAGAACCAACTTGACCTTCAATAGGGGACCAAATACTGCTTTCCTCATGGAAATGGAAAACCTATGTCCTTTCTTTTCACAAAAAACCCCACCAAACATTCATCATTTAAACACGAGGCTCATATTGAACACCGTTTTGGTTCATCAGAGGGTGGTGTGTGTTGTTAACGAGGTTCAGACAGTAAAATTTTCCTCCACAATAAAGCAGTTTGTTACCCAAGTGGCCACTGCAGACATCACAAACAAAGAGGGGGATAGAAACATCATTAGGAGAATATTGGATGTAAAAACTTTATGAGCATATGGTTTCATCGTGTTGCCTCATAAGCAGCTGTGTGTTTTTTGTTTAAATTGGATAATTATGATCATTGAATTGGATCATTTTTCCATGAGGTTCACTGATACAAAAACTGTGATTTTTGTAACATTAAAATGATCCAGTGTGGGGGTGTGAAGTAACATTACAAATGCTCATGTTACACGTTACTGTAATTAAAAATGGTGTACTTTTACTAGAGTATATTTTAAGTGATGTGATCTGTAAGATGATTATGTTCGCTGATCAATGTTTATATGTGAATAAAAGCTTAAATTAAATATGTCAATCATATAAAGCGATTGAGTCTCTTCACAAATTCAGTATGCACACCTTATTGATGACCCATGGTGTTATACAGCATCTCTTTCAGCGTGTGTGTGATATGATGTAATAAAAAATACAGCTCCTTTATTAATTTTTTTATCCATTTCATACAATCCGCCTTCATTTAGCGAGTACTATATCTGCAATAATTTTTACAACATTATTAGTTCCAGTTAGCCTGGTTAAAACCATACCATTCTCAGTTGTAACTGAGTTATGGTCTGGCAAAGCGTCATAGACAAATCATTTCCAGAGGGGCGTCACCAACGGACGTCGCGGATAGACCTAAACCCAATCAGAGCGATGAAGGAGATGACGTATGCAGAGCGGGGGAGAAACATCTCCGAGTGTTGTTCTTTGCTCGGTTTTTAACAAAAAGGAAACGTTCAAATCGCTTAAAACAGACGCGATAGCTGATTCGAACGAGTGATGTTCGACGGCGCCATCCATCTTTGTAATGTAGGCTACAAAATCTGCTTCAAAATCCCAGCGCTGTCGTCATCGTGTAAAGCCCGCCCCAACGTTTCTGATTGGTGCCTCGATTTCGACGGATTGGAAATGGGCTTGAATGAGCTCTTTGCCAGACTAACTTTCAGAGCAAATCTAAATTTGCCGGAAGTTGTCTGGGTTTTCCCAGGCTAAGTTCCAGTTAGTTGTTGACGATATCAAGAACACTAAAATATCCCATGTTGGCTAATTGCGCATTTAAGTTGAATATTGACAAGCATAATAACAGACAAATCATATTAAAGAGCTGTGATGTATCAGTTAAAGCTGCAGTCCGTATCTTTTCCTCTTTGTCGCCATCTCTCTGTTCGAAATCTGTAACTGCAGTGATTCGCGGAATTATTATCTTTACGTGGGTTGTAAATCGGCATGAAACAGCGCGGATGAACACAGTGCTTTGAGGCAAATGCTGCTGTCAGTCACCGCGCTGTGTGGATACTGTCATACAGAATCACAGATTCACTTTTTGAAAGTTTGACCAACATAAGAATTTTCATAAGAAAATGTCTTCTGAACAAGTAAAATCCATTTTTGTTCTGACCAACTAAGGGGGAAAAAGCATTCGACATGATAAGCTTCGTTAGATTTAATCAACGCGATTTACAGCAACCGTGCAAATTATAGCCTACTTTGTTCTCAAATTGTTCATGTTAACAACATCAGCATTGCGTGACTAATGTTAAATTTAATGTGTTTTATGGTTACCTTTGTAGTTCAGAATTCATATTCTCCATAATAGCAAAACGAGAAAGGCACAACAAAGGAAACTCCATAACTGTGTGAATTAAGAAAACGTACTGTACACGATTGAACTATTGAAATGTCTTACTTGTTCAGCAGAAAAAAGCCGTCTCTTCTTCCGTTTTGAACCCCTTCAAAACACGGAGTTCACGCACTTTTCAAAAGCCCCGCCGATGTTTAAATCCTTGTGTTCGCATGAGACGGTTTCTTTCTCTTTCTCTAGCCACCTTAAATCCGAAGTACGAAGTCTTTTGGGTTTTATAACTGCTGAATCTCCAGTTGACACTGATGATTGTTGTTTGGATCTTTCTGGATGCCAAAAGTTTAATTATGTAAAGTGCTGCGAGAAAAGCCTATACATCTAAACATCTCGTCACGCGCCGTATAGCCGGCTAGCCGAAACTCCTTCTTTATGTGTACGGGTGTGACGTCATGACGCAAAGACATGCTCGAATTTCCCGCGGAAACCCACCAGTACCACTGGAATTAAAATCATTATTACAAGCTAACCGTTTTGAATCTAGCTATGGCAAGCAGATAGTTTTGACCACTGGCAGAATAAGTTTTTTTTTTAATATAATTATTTTGGATTATTTTTAACTTAAAAAAGTTACGGACTGGAGCTTTAAAGAGATTAATTCAAAATGTTTTATGAATTATGCATCAAATACAATTGAATATTTTAAAGTAAAATAACCTTTTTTCCTCTCTGTAATAGCCTTTCCCAATTGTTTTGGAAGTGGATGCATTTTATCACTGATAAAAAGTTGGCAGTCAAAATGAAAACATGTTGGAGATAGATATTCGACATTCTTTCTGACAAACAGCAAAAGGAAATGTGAATTACATTATGTACATTGTTTTCTTCATTTTTTAACGCAGTGTTCAGTGTTTATTATAAGGGAGATATAATCCACAGCTCAGTACTCACTACTCATGAGTATTTTTAAATAAGCTACTCTTTTACTCTTTACTCAAGTACTTTTTACTCTACTCAGAATAAATGTTTTGGAAAGTAATGCTTCTTTTTCTTGAATATATATTTACAGTACTCTTTCCACCCCTTATGAAGTGTAAAAAAAAATTAATTCATACACTGAGTCATATTTTGACAGTGATATTGTGTATGAAATATCAGTGAATTTTCTCACTGGTGGCTATTCTGAGGGAACGTCAGCAGAATAAGTGACACTCCAGACTGTCTCAAGCTGAAATATCATTACAGAGAGTGACATACAGCTGTCAGTGTCTCTCTACTTGCTGAATAAATTCAGTGGTCGACATGTCATGTTAAGAGATAAAATGACAAAGTAAAGGTTGGGAAGATCACTCACCACTTTGAGCTCTGGTACTGATCGACTCAATGTCCATTCCTGACTGTTGACGAAGGAATCTGGAAAGAAACAGATAGAAAACTTTAGTAAGTGATTATGTCATTCATTTCACTCAATAAACTGGACAGACATGTTTGTATGTTATATACACACACCAATATGTCCATCAACCAGGAATGATTGATGAATTCATCAATTCATCAACAAAAAAAAAAAAACAGATTGAATCATTTTTTTACCTTAGCGTAACAAAAACATTTTGTTCAGGGAACTACAGTGCGACCAAAATGGTCGCATATGCGACCTTTTGAAATGCCATTGCGACCCTAATTTTTAATGGGTCGCAAATGTATCACCGTTTGATTATTTTTGTACCTATATGTTTTAGGCAATATGCTATGATTTACTATGAGCATTTATTAAAACAGAAATGTGTATTTTAAGAATACGTTTTATAACGTTCTCTGAGCATTCAACACATCAAGTTGGCTTCGCGCTTGTTTAACTGAGAGAACGAGAGAGAGTGAAAGCCGCGCGCGCGCACTCTCTCGCCGTCTTCACACTGTCTTGCTCTCTCTCCCGCCCTCGCTCATATTAATGAATTGAGTTGACTGAATATCTTTGAGAATACACGATGGTATTTTTTCCTGAACTACCACTGGTTGTGAATTGTGCTAAAATAACGTTGCCTCATCTTCTCTGAAAAGCTTTCCACACAAATATGACATAAACCACACTTTCAATAAACAAAACAAAAAAATCTATCTAGTGATGAAATGTTTTCTGTGTTGAGAGTGAGACAAATCTTGTGCGATGTCCTAAACTGCCTGGATAATCACACAACGTGTGCCGTGGTCCGTTAATGACACGTCCGATTCGCGAACTAATATGACTCCTTTGAACCGATTCACTTTAATGAATGGTTAAAACAACTGATCTGTCCAACACTGAACTCAAGAGACATAAATCAGAAACACTTTACAATAAGGTTCCATTTATTAAAGTCTAGTTAACTACATTAAAACATTCTATTAATATTAGTTTCTATATGGATTTACTCCATGACAAAACCACCCCAGTCATTCTAGAATGATTCATTCTTTCCAAATAGAGCTTTTTGTTTGAAATTGTTTTTATATCGCAATATATATCACAGAAAAATCAAATATCGCAATGTCATTTTTTACCAATATCGTGCAGCCCTACTGTAAATTCTGTGGGCCTTCAGGACTGTCCAAATTTGTAACTGCGTCAAAACAATTCAAACACAAATCATTGAAGCTTCACTATGACAGTATGAAGCACGCAAAGTGGATTATATTTATTTTATTTTTCCTTAAGAGTTCAGAAGTCTACCCATCTGTGCCTGCAATAGCATGTTGAAATCCAAAAGAAATTCATTTAGCACTTTATTGTGTAGGCCTACTGTATTTTCTATTGCAGTAAATCTATCCCAACCAATTTTAAAGAAAACAAGAAGGCATTTGGTTTAAAAGATGGCAAGTAAAATAAAAAGCACATCTGTATGCAATACAGTTTCATTATTGGTCATTATTATCCAGAGTAGCTTACTATAAATAATTTGTGCGACCAAATCATGTTTTGCGCTAGTAACTGAAAAAGTAAGTAGCGCAAGTGCCACCAGTGGAAAATGTTAGTGTAGTTCCCTGTTGTTTCAACAATGTTTAGAAAATATATATTAAAAAAGGAGTGTTATAAAAGTTGTTTTTTTGTATTCTTTGAATACATACATTGATAAGTGGAGTGCCACTTAATAAATGGAAGAAATAAATGGAAGAAATCAGTTTTATTTTTAACTGCCTTTAAAAAGAGCACCAACTGTAAAAGTATGTCACTCATGCAGAAGATCAGAGGCTAAGTTGCTACTAATAATCATGTTTGTCATATTGGCTACATGGACTGACAACAGCGAAAACACAAGCCTCATTGGCCAAGCGAAATCCTGCTCATTTCTGTGCCACAAACACTATCTGTTGTGCAGTGATTGCATCATCACAGCGGGCACATGGGCAGCCCTGTTTAAAGCACCACAGAGGTTTGTGGCACTGCATTGTTTAGTTCATTTTTCACTCCGCTGCTCATGTCCAATCTAATCAATTTCTATTCAAAGCATCTGAGGAACAGAAGAAAAAAAACTCTTTGTAGATTCAGGGGACAGTGAGAAAAATACACAAAGAAAGGGACCCATTTGTGAGAGAGAAAAAAATCTATGCGTGGTACCAAAAGGAGTCTCATTTGTGTGATGGTGGGAACATGGTGTGCTAAGTGTAACGCACGGCAGGTCAGGAGGTGTTTCCTTCCGTCCTTCATTTAAACTTGATGTCTCACCCTCCCTTTCGCACACTCAACAAACTGCTGAAGTGACTCAGATGAGATTCTTCTTGCTGCGCTCAGCAACGTGTCCTGATGAAACCAGGCGTTTTCAACTTGCATCCTCGCTCTCACACACGGATGCAAGGAAAAGTGGACCTACGCCAACATGGAAACACATCTGAACATGACAACCACTCCCCACAATCCCACAGGACAGCATCTTGCCATTTTTTCCACAAAGATGTTGAGGTACCACAAGTCAAAACAAATCAAAGTAATTAGACTTCAGATGCACTGCACATGATCTAAACTCAATGAGGCAGGTAGGGTATCAGGTAAATACTGCGGTATTTTGGAGCGACAGATGTGAATTTGTCAGTAAAATGAAACCCCATTGAGGTAAAAAGACATCAAACTGATGTTGCACTTCAGAATTTCAATTCGATGCTTTTCCTTCTGAAGGGTGAACTGCGAGCGAAGCGCTTTTCATGTCATATGGGAGCCGAAGCGAACTTTAGTGATATCTAGCTGAAGAAAATATGACTCAGAGTTTTAAGAGGGCAAGGTCATCACAATCGCATGGGAGAACATTTAGAAATGGCTCTTAATGCTATTTCAAGCCTAGAGGAACAGAGATGCATGCAAATCAATAGGCTTTTTAAGGCCTCATTTGGAAAATGTAGAGCCTTTTAGTTAATTAGTGGTTAGAATATATGAGATGTTGGTGTAGTCGTCCATTTCTTTTGCACATTTAAAAGAGAAAGGGAACCCTTTGTACCTTTATAACATACAGTACTGGATTCTCTCAAGCTACCCGTGATGCAATTTTCTAGCTTTGCACCATCTGAAGTGACCTCACACCATTTTCTAACCTGCTATTGAAACCCAGCATTCACGACCCGAAGGCCTAAAAGTCATCCGAATTCTAGCTGAGAAGACCTGTAAGGAGAGTCTGGCACTTTGTATTTTAAGCCTGGAAGGCTTTACCTTCCCTCACCTGCATACACACAGAACTCACAGCTACAGAAAACAGTCAAGACTCAGGAACGACCTGCTTGTCAAACTACCAGGGCATGTAGCGACAGGTACACGTAATCTACACACCTAAGCTTTGGTCCAAAAAGCTCAAGTTCAGTAAACACACCTACATTCCGGCTGTCAGTCAACTTTTGCAAAGAAAGGTCATTCAGGGAGTTTGGAAAGGACAGTTTCCTTAGTAACCAATGAACATAAACTCAAGCAGATGCCAAGGGTGTAAACGGCCCTTAATTTGTTATCTCCATTTGAGGAGTGACTAATGGTACTGCCTAAAAACAAGCCCTGTAAGTCATTTGTGAGAGCTTGTTGTGCTAAGGCAATCTTTCCCAGATACACTTAAGAAGGTAATGTGAGTAGATTGTTACGATAAATTCAAGTCCACTGATTGGATGATGGCCAATTAAAGGGCCGTGTCACTCTTTCTGTCCAAATACATATAAAATGAAACATAACATCAAATAAATCTAACATAGAAAATAAAACAAAAACATTAGAACAACCATATCTAAAAAAAAAACATAATTAGCATGCCCAACCCTGATGCCTCTGATGCTGATGATCTAGTCTTGCAAGTGAAAGCAAATGGTTACAATGCTAAAAAAAAGGAAATGAATCAAACGAATTGGTCAATACCATAAATGAGCTTGTTCATCATAAAATTTGTCTTTGCATCTTAATATTAAATGCAAATTAAGGGCATTGGATTGAAAGCTCTTCCTATATAGAGAATGATATAGGCCTAGATGCACAATTGAAATAAAAACCTTGAATTGTCATAATCTCAGTGTCACTGGTTCCTTCCATCTTTAATGGGAACGTGTTATTAAATGAGTCCAATTACATTGATGAATCAACAAAGCTGAATAAAAGTCTCAAAACTCAGAACATTATATAATTGTGTGTGTGTGTGTGTCTGTGTGTACACACAGACAGCTAGACAGAAAAATAGTATTTTTTTGTGCATTTTGATAATGTTACTCCATTACAATGAATTAAATCTGCTGTAACTTTCTCTCTTCTATCCAGATTTCCATTCCTTTATTTTTTAACATTCTGGTGAAATTTGTGCTAAAATGAGGGGTTTTATGACACTTTAAGCCTGTCAACAGTGCCCTAACTGTTTGTTCTAACTACGTAATAAATGCTCAAAACATCTCAAGGTGTGCTCCCAATAACACCATCTTCCATCCTGAAACATGTTCTCATAATTCAAACATAAGGACAGCTCTATTTCAACAGATGTGCTAGCATCTCTCCACTGACATTTCAGTCACCTTGCGTATGCAGACGCTTCATTCAAATTATATATTGCAAGTTGCAACCCTGAAGCTTTAAAGGCTAAAGATGTCACACTGCAAATGTAAGCCAGACTTCACTGATTGGAGACAAAAGGCAAAAGTAATTTCTGTTTACCTTATGCAATGCTGCACAAATACTTCTGATGAAAATTCCACAGGCAAAACTAATCAATTTTTAAGTCATCTAAATAAGGATTACAAAGGAGCTGAGGTGACATAAGGTTAAGAGCCTAGGCCTGTATACATCATCTTGTCACACTCTCAGTAACCTAATCCCCTTTCAAAAATCACAGTGTAAAGCTCTGCAACTACACTTTTTGTTTTGACTACCTTTGAGACGGTGCATGAGCTGCAGGCAAAAGAACGAGCAGACACGGAATGAAAACATGTTTAAAATATCATGAGGACTGTTGTCTACATGCTGGGTAATGATTTAACCTTCAGACCTTTTAAAGCAAAAACAAACCACAAAAAAAACCCAAACTCCCATCCAATGAGAACGTGATCGTTCCGTATTACCAGAGTAGTGCTTAGGAGGGATCCGATAGTAAAACAGCGTCATTAAATTATTCCCTTTCTTTATTCGTCTACATCATCCATCCTTGACTTATTCCTGCAGTCTATTTGATTACCTTGAAAGCGTTAATGATTAAACAAGATTTGATGGATGCTTTTTTTTTGCTTCCTAATTCAATTGCAGTGCAGACATACACTAGAAGAAAACTCCTCTTGGAGCCAATTAACAGCTCAAGCACACACACACACAGACACTCCAACAGAGCCAAAGCCTTCTGAGTGAATAATGCATTTAACCTCTTATTATGCCTGTTGGTGCTACTCAAGCCAGACCTTCAATATCATTTTAATATTTAATCAATTTGCCCTGCTCTCTAAGGCTACATCCAGGCACTCAAAGTCTGTCCTCTTCAGACAAAAAGCATTTTCCTACACAGACTGGGATGTGGAATGAAATTGTGCATTTTACACTACATACCTTGACCTTTGCGGAAACCACTGCCAGCTACAGTCTCTATAGCAACAGAATCAGGCTTTTTATTTCTCACCGGGGGATGGCTGCCAACTGCTTGGCTTTCAGTGCACAGCTCAGATTTGTTGCTGGACAACGGGTCCTTCCTCTTAAAACGATTAGCAATCAGCTGCCAAAAACTAGTCTCTGTTTGCAATTGTTTGGTGGGCTTGGTTAGTTTGGCAGGACGGAGAGGGATCTCCAAGACTGCTACCTTGCCACGAGTTTGGTACTGTATGTACTGTGTGGCCCCTTGGTCTTCGTCTTGCTCGCAAGCTGGCGTTAACGTCCTGCCTGTAAGGTAGGAGAACGGACGAGTGGTTTGCATTGATTTTTCTCCGATACTTGCAGTGCGTCTCCATTCAGTTCGGTCATCCTGCTCAAGTTGATTACGATTCCGCCTCATCCTGAGACTCAAACTCCTCCGCAGTGATCCGAACGTTCTCTTTTGTCCTTCCCCCTTGTTGGGTTCATTTAGCCTTGTTGAAGTTTGTGTCACTACGACTTCCTTGCCTGTTGCCTGTCGACCAAACCATCTCCATCGGAAGCCTGGGCGAGGCAAACTACCGGTGCCAGTAGAAGCGTGGCTTGCAAGCTCATCCCGGGATCCAGTTCGCTCTTTATTAAGCTCAAGCACAGTCATGCTAACAGGCCGTGGTTTGCTTCTGCTTTTAGAAGTCCGACGGATTGGTGGTTCTTCTAGTCTATGAGGAAGTAGGCTGACAGACGGCGGCATGTCTGCTTTTAGACCGTCTATGGCACGCAGCTCGGCACGTCTTGTCTGACACCGCTGGACCACATCTGGGCAACCTTGCTCATTGGGGGTAGAGGAAGGCAGAAGAACGTTGTTGTAGTTTGTAGCTGCCAACATGCAAACACTGCGGGGTCTTGTAGAGCTATCTTCGTTGATGGTTGTTGTGGTTTGGAGTGTCCTTTTGTCATCTGGGAAGACAAACATGCTCACTACTCTTCTGCTGCCCAGGAGCCGAAGCCCATGTGCAGGCCTTCGTAAGACCGCCACATGAGTTTCTGAGGCATTCTCCACAGATATAGCATTAAAACTTAGTTCCTTAATGGGAATGTGGCAAACATCAGCAGAGACTTCTTTGGTCCCAGCTTTCTTTTCCACAGCCAAATCGAAGTCTTCCGCAGAGGCTTGTTGCACACAGCTGTCCTGGAAGAAAGAAGGTAACCGGTCCGTCCTCATTCCTAGTACTTCCCCTTTCCTCCACCCCCCATTCCCTGTGCTGCTCAGGTAAAACCACCTATTGAGCTTTCCAGCTGCACTCCTCCTCTGCCCTGGGCTCTCTCGACGTTCCTCCCTCTGATCCGCCTCTTGTCTTTCGTTGTCGTCCTCTCCCACGTTGTTCTTAACAACTCCCAGCTCAGCTTCTACCCTCCTCTCAGGCCCTCCTGAAGGCGTACGAGTCTGCAGCTCCTCCTGGAGTCCCATTCTGGAAAACAACAACTTCGTATAGAGTTTTACCACCTTGGTCTTGGTGAGGAGATGTGATCTTTCCTTTAGAAATCACATTTCATATTACGGACACACCTCCACAAGCTTGTTCTCGGCAACTTAAGCGCTCTCTCTCTAACACTGCCGCACTCCGAGTCTTTCACCTCCAGGCCACATTCCAAAAGCAAGAATAATCCCTCACCTTTGACTTGTGAGAGACGGAGACAGAGTTAGGGGGGGAAAAAACTTCAAACAAGCCCCAGCATGACCTCACTGAAACTTTTACCTTGCAGGGGATTATGGGGGGTGGGGGGTGGGGGGGTGGGGGGGGGGTGGACTCGCTATGGAAAAAACAAACCTGTGCGCATTGGAGGGATAAATACAGTCACAGATTAAGGAGTCTTTGGTCTTCTCCTACTGTCAAAAACAGGTCTGTGCAACCCTGCAGTCAGCAGTGAAGGCAAATTCCTTAATGTTCCGGTTCTTGGCTTGAGTGAGAGGGGTCTGTTTGAACTTCAAGCTGCTCCCACATGTCCCAAGGATAACAGCAAACCAAGGAGCAGAATATTTTGTCTCCTTAAAGCGAAGGCATTGCCAAGGCACCTGTAGAGAAATCCCCGCGGGAGATACTGCTGTGACTGAAGGTTAAAACGGAGGGTGTCTGATGCTTGGGGTAGCGAGTATCTTCAGCACAGTTACCAACATTTGTACCATCCTAAAAAGCATCCAAATTAAAGGGCATTTTGTAGAGCTTCCCTTTCTTCGAGCCTCCCTAAATCATTCTCTCTCTAGTTCCCACATTCCCACCCTCCCTTCCTAAACTGCCCTCCCTCACAACTGCATTTCCTCATCCAACTGAACAAAGCAGAAATTGGCAAACAAAACTGGGGAGCTCATTGCATGGGGGGAGGATGAAAGGCCAAACAATTCCCCAGTTTTCTCATGCATGTCTTTGCCTATGCTAAAGTAATGACATGTAAAGTTTTCATACCACCTATGCCAACTCTAGGAGCATTGAATAAGCATTATGGGAAAGAATGTGCAATGAAAATAAAATGATTTCTCAGAAACACTAATTGTGCATGCAAAAGCGGTCTCCACAATAAAAATACAACAGGTCAAAGTATTTACCCCATAAACAAATGTTAGCTTTTGCTATCCTTCCTAGGATTCTGTATAACATCAATATTGGTTCCTAACATGGTAACTCTGACTGGCCATCGGTCATACTAGACAAAGCCATCTGGGTTAGGAAAACAAGGGAGCAGATTTGAGATTTTGTGCTTGCAAAGAGCACCCACAAGTGGTTTCAATGAAAACTACCCCACCAGTCTAGTTACACTACACTGTGATGGAGAATTTTTTTTTTTAGAATGATCCAGAGACTCGCTTGATGACATTCATGCTGCGCAAAGGAATTTATGAGAATTAATATTTTAGTTGGACTATGGTAAACTTACAGCTGTCATAAGATGGACAAAAAATGCACAATAAAATGCATCAATTTTGTCTAAGAACAGCAGCATATACATTACATATTCATTTATGAAAATATCAGCCACAAATTGATTGAAAAAGACTTCTAAAAGATGCAAAATAATACAGCAGCACTCTTTCCCCTTCTTTCTCTCTTCATCTTTCCCACTTTTATTATTTTCTTCCTTGTTTCCTTCTGAAGGTCTATCCTTCTGAAGGTCTATTCTTCCTTATTTGTGTCTCTTTCCTACCTTCCTTCCTTCTTTCCATCCTTTCCATATTTCTTTCTCGTTCTTTCTTTCTCTCCCTCTTTCCGTTCATTTGCCTATTTCTTATTTTCCTATTTTCTTCTTTCCTTCCCTCCTTTTATTTCTTTCCTTACTTACCTTTTAAATTCTTTCCATCTTTATCTTTCCCTCTATTTCCTTCCCTTATTTCCTTATTTCTCTCCTTGCTTTATCATGTCTAATTCCTTCCTTCCTTAAATATTTCCTGTCATTCTCTCTCTCTCTTCATCATTATTGAGATAACCATTGAATTATCCAGACAATACTTTAATCCAATTTACTCCTTTATGAACTCATGTCTGAAATCTTACATGTATGAGTCTGAGAACACAACAGAAGCCACTGGCTGCTAATCCCAGACTAGTCTTTTACTTTTTGTAAGTCTTTCTTATAAGAAAAACCACAAGTCCCTTGACCATAAGCCCTTTTATTTTGAGCTTCCACCCACTCAAGAGTAAAATCTTTGACAGATTTCCAATTTGTATAACCTAATGATTTTAATTACATGGACATATAGGCTTTTAATTTAGGCTTTTACTCACATATAAACATTGATCAGCGAACATAAACAGAAGCTCAACCAAACAAACCTCTTCCAGAAGCTCAAACGTACTGTGTAACAGGTACGTAACATACAAGAAAGAATGGTTACGCAGCACGTGTTCGGTTCTGAATCGTCAAGGTTTCAGTTGCATAAGCTGTACAGAAAGCTCTTAGATTTCATCAAAAAGATCTTCATTTGTGTTCCGAACAAGAATGAAAGTCTTATGGGTTTGGAACGACATGAGGATGAGTAATTACTAACCGAATATCATTTTTGGGTGAACTGTCCCTTTAACTTTAAAGCCACATTTAGCCAACAAAATGTATCCATTGCAAGATGTATGTCCTATATACTCTTGTTATCAACTCTCAAGCTAAAAACATACCTCATGCTATAGTTCTGATACAACGTTTCAATCAAAAAAACATTATACGTATGTCACTGATGACTCGCTTTTTATTCATCACAAAAATAGTTACACATAACTAGATTTATCATATGTGTGAAGCACCTTAATTTTTACGGCCTTCACCGCTTATAGATGATGTGAAAATTTTAAATAAATGTACAAATGTCTATAAAGTTAAATATAAATACTATTTTACAACACGTGGACACACACGTGGATATTTGATATTTACAATTAGCCTACCCCTTTTCAACACTATCCAAAATAAAATACATCAGACCAGAGATGACCTCAATTCTGGAATATAGTATTTTAAAAGAAACTATTCACTATACAGTTCAGCTATTTAATAATCAAAAGACATTTGTAAAGCAAGCACTAGAAAAGCCAGAAAACAACTGAGCATTAATCAGTACCAGTGTTGATAAGATGGAAGTTAACATGGTAATTCGCCTTTGAGGAAGTATTTATTACCTGCGTCGACAGCATTAGGGTTCGTCACCCCCGTAACAACCACTGAGATCAAACAGTCCTCAACGCCCCACTGCACATGGTTGTCTCTTGGCCGTCTTTTCCCTCCCAAACACATCATGATGAGTACTTCTCCAAACTACAGGAATATCCTTTCACCAGTGACATTATCAGGCCAAAAACAAACTAAAACCAAGTTCAGGGTCCTAATCATCTCTAATATTCCCATAAAGTTCTTCAGACGAGACGGTGTTGTTCTAGTACTGCTTTTGACAGATTGACTAACGACATGCTGAGATCATGAGCTTGGCTTTGTCAAATATCAAAAATGTCCCGGCAAGAGGGAGGAGGTGGCAGACAGGTTCAGGAAACATGTCGAACCTTTGTAATCCTTCATGAGAAGGAGGAGGGGACCACGGCCTCCCTGTCTTACCTGAACCTGAAGTAGGATTAGTCTAATCCTTAACCAATAGGAAGTCATTGGTGCATTATCCGTACCGGTGCGAACACGCACACGCAGAAATGCTACCGTGTCCCATTCTGTTTGAGTAAAGTACGGTCGTCCCTTTAAAAACTAGTTTAACTCCTCTTGGAATCTGTGCAATGCTCTGACGCAAGACGCCCCACTGATATTTCAAGTCCAACCACTGTCTGTGATGAAACTTGTCTGATTTAAAGTCAGATTAAACAAACATCAGTTAAAAAGTAGTGCTACAAAATGCAAAAAGCTCATAAGTGTGACAGAAATATGAATGCAGAGATCACAGCTAGAGGCATCAAAACGGTCCACTTCACAAACTATAACCAATATTCAACAAGTTAAACAAGTTGACTCGTTACAGAAACACACAGGGTTGCCCAACATTTTCGAACGAAACTACACATGCATTTACAAACTATTTCCATCCAATGAAATGCATTTAATTGACGAGATCCCATAGAAACGGGAGCACATAAAGACCATATCGACTCAACATCTCATTACGTTTTCATTAAAAACCACCGCGCCATCGGCGGTACCGTCTGCGAGGATAAATGAATACAAATACTGATGGATGAGAGAAAAAACACATTTTGCCCTTGCGAGGTGGTGTAGCAAAGACAGAGCATTAGATATGCCTTTCATTTATACCGATTTAATTATGCAGACCATCAGAAAGTGTGTTTCCGAATGCTTTTTTCAGCCTCAGGGCGCACCTTTATTACGCCGAACCCTTTGGAAATTGGCCTGCCAGTCTAATTAAAACAGAAAAACTAATTACGGTAAGACAATTAGACCTCTCGTCTTTTATTTTAAACACTTCTAATAGAGCAAGAAAGTGATGCAAGCAGCATGCCAAATCCCTCTCGTCTTTTTTATGAAGATGCAGATATTGCTTCAGGATCTTACAGAATTCAGTGAACATCTTCGGATCTGGAATTGGTTTAAAGAAACTTTCAGTAACACTGAGGAACATCTAAAAGGAACATTGTTACAGAAATAGTGCTATTATAAGAACATTTCTAGCATCTTTAATTGGCACGCAGCTGAGTGATATCGCCAATATTCACAAAATTTAGTTCAATTCATGTCTGTGAATCATTTCTAAGGTGTCCATTTAATTAAATGAGTCCAGTTTTACTCTGAAACAACCTTTTCTTTTCACACATTAAATGTTTTTGATAAAAATACAAGGCTGCATTTATTTGATCAAAAATGCAGTAAAAAACAGTAATATTGTGAAATGTTATTAAAATGTAAAAACCTGAAACCAGCTGTGCTACTTAATATTTTTGTGGAAACTGTGACATTTTTTCAGGATTCTTTATTAAATAGAAAGACATTATAACATTATAAATATCTTTACTGTCACTTTTGAACAATTTAACGCGCTCTTGCTGAATTAAAGTCAAATCTGACCTCAAACTTTTGAAAAGTAGTGTATATACCGCATATAATTATTATATATTATTGATATATCACTACATACAAATGATGAACACGATTAAATAATTCTTTCTTTAGTCAAAAATCATTAGTAAAGGTCTGTGTTTTTGTTCTTACAGACATTTTTAACCCACTTTTGATGAAAAGGAAACGCTTTTTAATCCATTTCAGAGAATAAAAATGTCATCTAAAGAATGAAAAATATTTTTAACTACATCGCCCACCTCAATTACCATGTCAGCGTCTCTTATTAGCATATCAGTGTGCAACAACTAATCCAAAAACAATGTGACTATCTTTTAACCTGTAAGCTTTTGCATACGTCTGTGGGACCTAAAAAAAACCTACTACTTACTATAATAACGTTAAACATAAGCCTTGAGCACATATGAAGCTGTTCTAATCATAAACAGATTCTAATCATAATTGCAACATTACAAGTTGTGTCCATAAACTAACACCAGTAGGGGGCAGTATGTCTTCTCTCACAGCGGACCACTGAACCTATTACTTCAGTTCATAAATCATCATTAAATCTTGATTTTGTCTGTATCAACAATAATATGTGAGCTTTCACATAGCTGCCATTATATTTCACCCAATTATATGCTACTAATTTTAAATACTGACATTGTTGCTTGACATGCAACAACAAATCTTTCCCTAATTATGAGAAATCGCTAAATTAGCTTTGTGTGCAACTTTAGGAAGGACGACGTGCAAAAACTCAAACCTCCATCGGCTCCTGAGCTCATTACCAATACTAATTAGGTTACGCAAGGTTATGTAATTTTCCAAGCTGCACTGCAGTCCAGGTCAAAAGCAGGGGGTCCCTGTGAGAACGTGATCATGTGGAAGAACACACGGCAGGTGTGCAGCGCTGTGGTGCAGTAGTCACGTTACGTAAGGGAAGACGCTCCCCGAGGGGCAGGAGCAAAGAACGAATCAAAGAATGTGTGCAGGATCCGCCGGGATGCAGATAGACAATTACTGCCAACTGAACTTTAATGAGGGTTCGTGATGAGTTGTGAACGCCTTTATACTCAGATAAAGAAAAAGCCATTGATACGGTTTACAATGCTTTCAAATGAACAACAGAATTTGATCGCTATAAAAACACACCATAAATGCTGTGCTTTCTAATTATGCATATGTTTTGTTTTACAATGATGCATGAATTGTTAAAGTCAACATGAAAGCAAAATTGCTCACCCAAATAGTTCACCCAAAAATATAAAATCTGTCCTCATTTAATTCCCCTCAAGTTGTTCCAAACCTGTATGAATTTCTTTCTTCTGAAAAGAACATATTTTTAAGAACGTTGGTGACCAAATAGTTGATGGACCCCATTGACTTCCATAGTATGGGAGGGGGGTAGGGCTGTCAACTTTAGTCGTTTAGTCGACTAATCGGTCGATGCCGTCTTGGTCGACTGACATTCTTATTGGTCGACCAGTTGCATTTTTATTTTTTATTTTTTTTTAATAGAAAGAAATGTTCAATGATTTACTCCTTGATATTTATTACTTTATAAGCAGTTATATATTACTGTATTCTAAATATAATTAACCTATGGTTTAGCCCCAACTTTAAATGCTTTAATTTAGGCTATTTTGTAACAGCGCCACAGTTTAGCGCACACACATAGAGCACTCGGTTCGCACCTGTGGCTGGCTGCGCTGCTGCTCGTGCTCAGTAAGGGATATAGGTAGTTTAGCTGTATTCATTCAGTTAGAACGCTACTTGTTTCGTTTTTTATGTTTTTATACACTATTATGTTTTTATCTCGGTGCGGCGTGGACGCACTTGGAAAAAAAAGTTGCTTCCATCATGAGCGCGCGCCTACATTTGAAATCGAACTTGAGCGCGCAAAAGACGTGAGCAGGCCCTTTAACGGCTTTATCATGCTGACTCAATAGATTGTGTTTTCTTGATATGTTTTTGTTTTTATTTGTACACTTGACCGTCTTGACGCATTTGAAAATAGCCTATGTAACAAAACGAAAATAAACCTATATGCGGTCCTACCGTACAGCCTATTATTATTAGGATTGTTTTTAGGCTCTTTGGGTTTTTTGTGTGTTTGTTTTAAAACTCCTATCGGCTGGACAAAAGTTAACCCATAGCTTTGAAAGTAAAGAAGAATATACAGCCTGTATAAACGAGAGCTTTTGTTAGGATTTTTCATTGTGGCAGATAGCAGTTATATTTTTTGTAGCGTGTGGTGTGGTCAGGTGCGCGATTGTGACTGTTACTGTTAACGACAGTGCTCCTCACTTTTTGCAGTTAAAAAAAATCACTTAATTTTCAAAGAATTGTATTATTATTATAGTTTTCGGTATTTTTGATGTTTTTTCGTTGTTGGTTTATAAATGCTCTATGACAATTGTTAAAAAATGTTAAATCAAAAAAGCGTTTTTTTTTTTTTTTTTTTTTTTAGTCGACTAATCGCTGCGCAGGACAAGACTTTGGTCGACTAACTGTGCGTTCACACCGCCGGCGGCGAGAGCGTCAAAGTGGCCGGAAGTCATTCATTTTCAATGAGAGCCGGCGGCGAGCTCCGGCGAGGGCGGCGCGGCGCGTCTTGGACGGTGAGAGCGGCGAGGAGCGGCGAGAAGAAGTTGAAATCAGCTCAACTTTAGGGAAATGAGCTATGACGCGGTTCGGCGGCAGCCGGCGGCAACCAATCGGAATGTAGATGTGCTCCGTTTGAGAGGATTCCAGAGAACGCAGTCAAGTAACAAAGGTTCCGACCACATTAGTTCTTAAGCAAAATAGAGGAGAGGTTGATCATTTGAATTTCATAAGAAGGCGCGCAACACTATTTATAGGCAAGATATTCGTGCTAGAACGCTTGTTTTTCAGCGGGAATGCAAATTAGAATAGCATTTAACCATGAACACAAAAGCCACACCAAACAAATGGCTTTTAATTTGTTTATTTCGTTAGCAAACATGTCACTATAATTAAGTTCTTTCCATCGATACATTTTCTGCAAACATAACGATCGACATGCTTGTTTGCTTCGCGGCCCCTTTAAATAAAGTTTTAAAAAAGACCAAGCATTCGATCTACGTCAGAGCATCAGAGCGTCCACGAATCTTTCCACGGCGTCGCTGACAGGGCGGCGAGAGCGAATTTTGCCGCTCTCGCCGGCGGCGGTGTGAACGTACGGTAAGGATTTCTTTGGTTGACTACAGCCCTAGAGGGGGGGATAGTCAATAGGGTGCAACTTTCATTTTAATATTCCCTATTTAATACTTGAAACTGAACTATTTTATCAGTGCTCATTATTTAAAATAATAAAATATATATTGAAACCAAAAAATTTACAATTACATGGTAACCGGTAAAATGTTAGTACAATTTAATAACAATAACAACAATAAAAAAAAAAAAGGAATAATAATTTCAGGGTTATTATTAACTAAAGCAAAAACTATTAGGGTTTTTTTGTTAATTAAAAATAAAGCTAAAGTAAAATAAAATAAAAATGAGAAATGTTGCTTTGGCAACCAACTGAAATAATAAAACAAGTTTGAGCTGAATTACTAAAACTGAAATAAAAATAAAATAAAGCTAAATAGAAATAAAGTAAAAAATAATAATAGTAAAAATGACAAAAGCAATAGCTAAAATTTAAAATATACAAATAAAAGCTAATTCAAAATAATAACAAATATTAAAATAATAATATAAATAATTGCTACAATAATACTCTTCACAATCCAATCAGTTCCTGTTGGGTGAAAGGTCCCGCCTTAAACTTTGGTTGTTGAACATACTTTATCACATCACTTATAGTTGTCATAATATGACAAATATGAAGGTAAAATGGAAGTGTGTATTTTCTGTACCAGTTGCGCCAAAAAAACTATCATTTCCAAACTATTTCTCCGAAACCTCCACCTGCCCTCCATCTTCCATTGTTCAGCCAAAGAGAAAGTCCCGCCCACAAACCCACCTCATTGGTTGATCTAAGAGTTAACACCACAAACAAACAGAGCACAAACAAAGGCTTGCTTATAGTTTTAGTCTGCACTAAACTGGGATAAAAGCAAGTACCGGTATTTAACATAAAAATAAATGGCACACTTCACCTGACTTAGCAGCTTCCTAAAAGTGAGCAAATCCACTTCCTGGTCTGAATCACGTCCTCCTGGCAGGGCATCATTCTGATGTGTCCAGGGTTCAGACGCCAGATTTAGCCCCACTACTGTCAGCCTGCTATTTGGGCCACGCTGATGACTAGGTGTCGAACGGGTGACTAAAGTGCTGGAAAGCATGTTAATGGAATGGAATGAGTCAGCGGAGGAGTGATCTCGCACACACACTAATGCAACGACGTCGCGTTGCGAAACCTTCTACCTCATCGGTATTGAGAGGCCACGTTAAGTTTCACTGTGATCTCTATGCTATGTTAAAGCTGACGTGTCTTTTCTTCGGGGTAGTTTGTACTAATTAAAGACTGTTCAGGAAACTTGTTTCAAACTATTTTGATACTGACCTCAAATGCATCCTGTGTGATATCTGAGAATAAAATGTGGAAAAACTGACAAGTTATCAAAGGGCCTCACAATATGATGAATTAGTCATTAAATATATTGTATAATGTGCAACAGATCACTAGTGCATTCAAATAGTTACAAATATCATGAAACTTAATACATTCATAACCGAATGCAAAAGTAATGGTACTGCATGTATGTATATGTGTGTGTGTGTGTGTGTGTGTGTGTGTGTGTGTGTGTGTGTGTGTGTGTGTGTGTGTACATAAGTGGTAATACCATGGTGGTTTGATCAATTTTAAATGACAATAAAAATAATGGTTTAGAATGTAAAATCTAGAGTGAGATTTTAACAAAAAAAAAGTACCACCATATTACCAAAACCACTGTGCGTTTGATTCTGCCATAGTAGTAATATCATGATATTTTTCTAAGTACCTTACAGCACCATTTAAGAAGCATTATATATGAATAATAATCGGACAGTATAATCGTGTATTATGGTTCCAGAATGGTACTGTAAGGTACTTCAAAGAATAATGGAATAATGGAGTACAAGTGGTATATTTTGATGGTAATCCCTTTTTTTTTTTTACAAAAAAAAATAATATATATATATATTTGTAAGCATAGTTTGCCAGGATAGTTTGACCGTTTTGTGCACTTATAAGGTCTAAAATGACACTATATTGTGTATAGAATGTACACACACACACACACACACACACACACCAGCTGAACTCTTCCTTCAGGCCATAACTGCTCCTCCCTGTCTCAATCACCATGACAACATGCATCAAAATGGCCGGCCGTTTTCCATGGGACCAACAAGAGAGTGTACCAGAATTTTAAGGACCTCCATTCGGCTCCTTAACTAAATGAGAGCTAGTCAAATCTTCATAGGTAACAAGTGTAACGACCAAATAATACGATGTCTAGAAATCAATTTCAATAGTAACGTTACATTGGGTTTAATTAGTTTTTAATGAGATCTACTAATATTGTTAGTGGCGAGTAAATGTATAGATCCGCAGATTCTGTTTCAGTTTCTCACTGGTCTAGTTGTAGATCTTTTGCCAAGCGTGTCAGAGTTCACGGGTTCTAATCCGCACTCGTATAGGTTTTTTTCTTCTCATCAAAACCGAATATGTTCATCAGTGGTTACAGTCTATATCAAGCAGGGACACGTTTGTGTGCATTTTGTTTTGTGATTTCACCGGAACGAATAGAGAGTCTCCACATCGGCGATAGATTGAAGAGCGCGTTCGAGTGAAGACTGTGCGCGAGCCACAAGAAAACACTGTATCCATGACACTGATAACCGCGGCAACCAGCGCTCAGCTTGATTTAAAAAACAACACATTTCTCTTATTTAATAACGAACTAAATTAATGCTCTGGAGATATTTTATTTATTTGTATTAGGTACATCCGTGCCTCATAATGTTTCAAAAAGTGGTGGGGGACAATACCGATCCTGAGAAAAAGTGGTGGGGACATGTCGCACTCGTCCCGCAAATTACGCCTATGCATCTATCATCTATCCATCATCCATCCAACTATCTATCATCCATCCATTATCTATCTATTCATCCATCTATCCATCCATCTATCCATCCATCCATCCATCCATCCATCCATCATCCATCCATCCATCATCTATCTATTCATCCATCTATCATCCATCCATCCATCCATCCATCATCTATCTATTCATCCATCTATCCTCCATCCATCCATCATCTATCTATTCATCCATCTATCCTCCATCCATCCATCCATCTATCATCTATCTATTCATCCATCTATCCTCCATCCATCCATCTATCATCCATCCATCATCTATCTATTCATCCATCTTTCCTCCATACATCCATCCATCCATCCATCAATCCATCATCCATCCATCATCTATCTATTCATCCATCTATCCTCCATCCATCTATATTCATCCATCTATCCTCCATCCATCCATCATCCATCCATCATCTATCTATTCATCCATCTATCCTCCATCCATCCATCCATCCATCATCTATCTATTCATCCATCTATCCTCCATCCATCCATCATCCATCTATCATCCATCCATCCATTATTCATCCATCTATCATCTATCTATTCATCCATCTATCCTCCATCCATCCATCATCTATCTATTCATCCATCTTTCCTCCATCTATCTATCTATCCTCCATCCATCCATCTATTTATTCATTCTTCCTCCACCTATCATCCATCCATCATCTATCTATTCATCCATCTATCATCCATCCATCCATCCATCATCTATCTATTCATCCATCTATCCTCCATCCATCCATCATCTATCTATTCATCCATCTATCCTCCATCCATCCATCCATCTATCATCTATCTATTCATCCATCTATCCTCCATCCATCCATCCATCTATCATCCATCCATCATCTATCTATTCATCCATCTATCCTCCATCCATCCATCCATCCATCCATCATCTATCTATTCATCCATCTATCCTTCATCCATCTATCATCCATCCATCCATCCATCATCTATCTATTCATCCATCTATCCTCCATCCATCCATCCATCCATCCATCCATCCATCCATCCATCCATCCATCATCTATCTATTCATCCATCTATCCTCATCCATCCATCCATCTATCATCTATCTATTCATCCATCTATCCTCCATCCATCCATCATCTATCTATTCATCCATCTATCCTCCATACATCCATCCATCCATCCATCCATCATCTATCTATTCATCCATCTATATTCATCCATCTATCCTCCATCCATCCATCATCCATCCATCATCTATCTATTCATCCATCTATCCTCCATCCATCCATCATCCATCCATCATCTATCTATTCATCCATCTATCCTCCATCCATCCATCCATCCATCCATCCATCATCTATCTATTCATCCATCTATCCTCCATCCATCCATCCATCCATCCATCTATCATCCATCCATCATCTATCTATCTATTCATCCATCTATCCTCCATCCATCCATCCATCATCTATCTATTCATCCATCTATCCTCCATCCATCCATCATCCATCCATCATCTATCTATTCATCCATCTATCCTCCATCCATCTATATTCATCCATCTATCCTCCATCCATTCATCATCCATCATCTATCTATTCATCCATCCATCCTCCATCCATCCATCATCCATCTATCATCCATTATTCATCCATCTCTCATCTATCTATTCATCCATCTATCATCCATCCATCCATCATCTATCTATTGATCCATCTATCCTCCATCCATCCATCCATCATCTATCTATTCATTCATCTTTCCTCCATCTATCTATCTATCCTCCATCCATCCATCTATTTATTCATTCTTCCTCCACCTATCATCCATCCATCCATCCTTCCATCCATCCACATTATAGTCTATACAAATACCAGCATATGTCATATGCTAGGAGAGATATCGAGAGAAGAAGGCACACCAGTGATGTCGCAGTAACGAGTGTGGCCTGTAGTAGAGAAGCGCTGTTTGCACTAGTGGTCTTGAGAACGCGTGGGTGTCAAGCTTTTTAAAATGCAGCTGCTCCACCAACTTGCACACGTCACAATTCCTCTACTGCAGAGAAAATCATAGGTTTGAGCGAATCGGTGGGAGGTGGGGGAGAGAGAGAGACATTTTAAAGACGCATCTCTCTCTCTCTCTTGCTCTCATTTATCCTCCGAAAACAAGCTCATGGATTCACCTCACGTTTGTGTCAAAAAGAGACCTTACGAACACAGATTATTAAATGTCATTTTTCAGAAAGCGTAACGTGTCAGAACAAAACATTACAAAAGAGGACAACCAGGCACTCGAGAGAAGAAAGAATTCCCAAAGGAGGGTCAAAACTGTTTGGAAAGATGTTTCTCTGACAAATCACTATTAGAGGAATACTTCACCCAATGTATATAGAGCCTAAATATAATATAAAATAGTATATGTACAAGTATAATATAGTATATGTACAATATGTATATGTAAAATAGTGCACATTATATACATACACATACATGCACACACACACACACACACACACACTTATACACAACATTAATTAACATTATATTATTTAAGTGATGACCTCCCATTGCTGTTCAATTTGGTCATCCTGTTTTGTAACAATAGGGTATGACAGAATTTACTTAAATTTGTGTGTGTGTGTGTGTGTGTGTGTGTGTGTGTGTGTGAGAACTATCCCTTTAAGCGGGATGAGAGATACGAAGAGTGCGAGAAGGGAACTCTGGGAGTCCAGCCAGAGGATCGGGGAGGAGAGCTGAAAAGCATTAGCAGGCGAGCGTGGGCTCACAGATCGCTCTTCAATGCTCTTAAGATGCTGTAGGCTGCTCCACTGCTCCAATAAAAGCAAACTGCAAGAAATCACTGCCCTGCATCCACACATATGACATGCCTCAAATCAAAAGGTCCCTCTTGAAATGACAAGTGCACAGATTTTTGGAAATGCCATAAATGTCACTGTACTTTGAAGGCACTCCATTGGTGTTGGTTATGGGCCACAGGAACAGACCGAATGAATCAATACTCACACAGAACATGTTCTGCATTGAAAAACAGCAAGATTGTGTTTTCATTATTTTAATAAATAGTTCATTATTGTGCGTAGTGCTAAGATAAAAGAACCGGTGAATTGTTAGTTTTTTTGATCCGTTGCATTCAAATGAACTGTTCAAACAAACCCAATTTAGCAAAACAAATCACTTTTCAATGTCTCAAACAAGGTGTTTGATAACATCAATTCACTCAAATATATGTATTTTTTTCCAAGAGGATCAAAAGCACCCAGGATCAAATTAATATGTTCATATTTTATTGAAGAATATAATTAAAACCACTGCAATCTGTCATAATAATTAATGCATAAATGTCAATAACAGTACTGTTTGAGATGAGATGTGCTCAAAACAGCTGAAATGCAAATTAAGCACATTTTACAGTAAATGTGAACAGAAAATTATGATTGAGAAATGTTGACAATCTCAAAATGGCAAAATATTGTCTGATTATTAATCAACCTGGCTATCTCAAAATATCACTAGTTATTAATGAGATCACATTGCATGTGTGCTTAGTTGTAGTAATAACAATGTAGTAAACGCATGTAGAGATGATTTGAAATACGATAAGATACACTTTTAATCAGATATATTCTTTCCTCTAACGATCGACTATAGAAAAGCCCCCAAAAATAGCCCTGTAATCGTGTACCAGCAACAGCGTAACTCTGCCTTTTCTCCAGAATCCTCCTCCACCCACACGCATTAACACAATGAAAATGGGAACCTCATTGTAGGCCTCAAGACAGCTTTCATACGCCACAATGTAGCTGGATCCAACCAGCAGAGCTCATTTACCACTAGCAGCAGCAGCGTAGCGCGCCTAAACGTTTCAGGTCATATACTGCTCTTACATTAAGTGACCATGATTACTCTGCATTTAAATCAAATATACACAATGTTGCTTCATACTTGTGGTCGAATCCAAATGTCCTTCAAACAATCAAAAAATCCTGTTGCGTAAACAACCACATCATGTAATTATAGTGCGGCGCAGCGTATGTTTAGCATTGTGAATGGTGTAGCAGTCAGAAACACAAATAGACCTCTTGGGGGCGAGGGGGGGGGGGGGGAGGGGGGGATGTCTCATTAAGCAATGATGCTCATTTGGAAGAAACAAATCTGAGCGTGGTTTGAAATTTAGATCACATGACATGACAAAAAGTTAAATAAAATAAATAATAAAATAAAATGAAATATAAAAGACAAAAAATAAATCAAATTTATTTTTAAAATTGTTAAAAAATAAATAAAATGTATTTTTTGTTTACTTTTAGTTTCTGTAAAATAAAATAGGAAAAAGACAAAAAAAATAACAAATGAGTAAAAAAAATTAAAATTAAAATAAAAGACTTAAAATAAAAAAGAGAATAAAAATAAATAAACCTATTAATTACAATTTTACTCCTGTAAAATAAAAACAAAAAGCAATAAAAAATAAGACACAAAAATAAATAAATAAATAAATAAATAAATAGAGTAAAAATTTTATGAAACAAGAGACTAAAAATAAAATAAATATGAAATAAAATAAGGAAAAAAAATCAAATGAAAAATAAAAGACTTAATAAAATAAAATAGAGAATAAAATAAATAAACCTATTAATTAAAATTGTACTCCTGTTAAATAAAAACAAAAAAACACAAAAAAATAAAACACACAAAAATCAATAAATAGAGTAAAAATTAAATGAGACAAGATACTAAAAATAAAATGTAAAGTAAAATAAAATAAAAATACTAAAATAAAATAACTTGGTCTATCAGGTGTTATAACTTGCAGATCTTTTAGAGAAACATATCAAGAAGACCTGGAAGGGCTAGAATGTTTAGTTATGTCTGAGTTTACAGATGACCTCTGTAGGAAAACAACAGAGATGATCTTAAAATGAATCACATGTCCCAAAGGAGCCATGCAAGCGGACCACAGACTGCTAATGTTATTATGAATCAGACTGACATTACGAAGTAAACCCCGCATCCGTCTGCGCTGAAGAGCTCTTCCCTTACCCACCATTAAAAAGTTTTCCGAGATGCTAAAAAAACAAATTGCATAATTTCCTAAAAGTATTTCTGAAAAGAAATAGAAAAATATCACTTGCGATGCAAGTCAACTGTCCAAAAATGACTAAAACCCCCCCAAAATAATGAGGTATTATTAATATCTGTAGCACAAATCTGTAGCACAAAAGTTTAACAAAGGTTTCTTGAAGTCACTAACCCCAAGTATGCATAATAGTGATGCTTGACTTAACACCAGTAAAGAACCGTGTATCCAGGAGCAGGAACACTTGGAAACGGACAGATATAGTTTCAAACTCGTCTTGCTTAAGAAGCGACTCATGTTTGTTTGGGGATATTATGTATAATACTTAAAGCTCTAAGTTAAAGGATTAGTTCACTTTTAAAAAAACTTTTGCTGATAATTTATTCACCCCCATGTCATCCAAGATGTCCATGTCTTTCTTTCTTCAGTCGAAAAGAAATTAAGGTTTTTGATGAAAACATTCCAGGATTTTTCTCCATATAATGCACTTTACTGGGTACCAAACGGTTCAAGGTCCAAAAGACAGTTTCAGTGCAAACTGCAAACTGTTCAAATGGCTTTAAACGACACCAGACGATGAATAATGGTCTTATCAAGCGAAACGATCGCTCATTTAAAAAAGAAATAACAAAGTTTAAGTTTTATAAGCTCACATGCTCGCCTCGCTCTGTTCTGTGTAACTCTCCTGTTAGAACTCGTTCATCAAAATGAACAAATCTTTTTCCGAGTCAATTCGTTCATTTCGGTCGTTAAATGAATCAATTGACTTGAAAAAAGATTTGTTCATTTTGATGAACGAGTTCGAACAGGAGAGTCACGAACGTGCATCACAGAACAGAGCAAGGCGGGCATTTGAGCTTATAAAACTTAAACTTTGTTATTTATTTTTTAAATGACCGATCGTTTCGCTTGATAAGACCCTTATTTATCGTCTGGTGTCGTTTAAAGCCCTTTGAACAGTTTGCAGTTTGCACTGAAACTGTCTTTTGGACCTTGGACCGTTTGGTGCCCAGTAAAGTCCATTATATGGAGAAAAATCCTGGAATGTTTTCATCAAAAACCTTAATTTCTTTTCGACTGAAGAAAGAAAGACATGGACATCTTGGATGACATGGGGGTGAGTAAATTATCAGCAAAAGTTTTTTTAAAAGTGAACTAATCCTTTAACACCCAACAACACACAGGCCTATGCATTATTCAGACAGTTTGCACTTTATTATTACTGTTACAGTACAGAAAGAGATATAGAACAAGTGTATGGTTTATTTCATAAACGGTAAAGACTAATATATATTATATTGCAATTAATTTTTTCAGTTTAATACACATAATCTGTTTATTTCGGTCATCCTTTGGCTACCGTTGCATTATGTTCCCCATTGACTTCCATAGTAGGAAAAAATACTCCAACTGTTTGGTTACTGACATTTTTTTTTGTGTGTGTTCAGCGGAAGAAAGAAACTCATACAGGTTTAAAACAACTTGAGGGTGAGTAAATGATGACAGAATTTTCATTTTGAAGTGACCTAATCCTTTAAATGTGACATTATTACAGTATAAAAAAATATTAAAAACTTTAATTGTTAGGTGCAATTAATCGCGATTAATTACAGTAAAAATGTGCGATTAATTTTTAATCGACTGAAAGCACTAATATATATAATATATAAACACTCACAATTGTTTTTTAGTGACTGAGAACTGCCAAAGGGACTAAATCTATAGCAGCTTACCTTCCCTCACAGCCTTGTAACACTATAAAACCTTAAACCTCCTAAAGAGACGGCTAATTGAGGCTTACCGTCAAATGTCACGACCTTAAATCAGTGAATTGAGTTGAATTTGCTGGGACGAGTGGCTTTGCTTGGCTAGACTAGCACAGACTCTCAGTCCAGATCAACAGGTCAGATACCCTGGCAACACATTATTACACTTACAAGTATTTATCATGAAATGGTACCATAAAGAACCTTGGTATCTATGGTATTCTTTTAATACCAATTAAATACTACATGAATATGGTAGCAATCACATAATCAAGTATATTATAATCAAGGATATAATGGTATATGGCCACAGTGTTATTTTGTGATTGTCAAACCTTACAAAAAAAGTACCATGGCAACTGGGTAAAGTGATAGTACTTTACCACATGGTATACGTGGTACTTTGATACATAAAATGGTACTGAATTTTTTTACATACTTCATGTTAAAATAGATTAATTTAAGAATTTTGTCCAAGGATCTCAAAAATATGGAAGCTTGTTTCCCGCACTGAATAAAACATAAAAAAGGTAATTGTGACTTTTATCTGGAAATTCTAAAGTTTAGGCCTATATATCGAGTTTATATCTCACAATTCTGATTTTATTATTTTATTCATGCAATTGCAAGTTTATATCCCGCAATTCTGACTTTATAACTCGCCATCGTGAGTTTATGTCATAAAAAAAGTCAGAATTGTGAGATAAAAAAAGTCACAATTATCTTTTTAATTTTTTGATCCCGTGGTAAACAAGCTTCCATACCAAAACATTCATGAGTTGATATATTTGATGAATTTGAGGTCTTTAAGTTTCTCCAGTATTCTGAGGTTCTAAAGCTTCATCAGGCTGGATTTGTGTTATCTGCAGGATGCTGTTGTGTCGTGACGCTGTTGGTGACTACACACCGCTGCGTTTCTAATGTGTCATTGCTCAGCCGTATCCTTCCTCCTGATCCAAACATCTCTCACAGGGAACATGACTACTAATTCATTTCCTCTTCACCAAATGACAAGAAACTTAAAACAGGCTCATTAAACTGAAATCTTAGGAAGGAGGGAATGAAGGAAGGAAGGAAGGAATGAAGGAAGGAAGGACAAATAACAGGAAGGAAGGACAAATAACAGGAAGGAAGGAAGGAAGGAAGGAAGGAAGGAAGGAAGGAAGGAAGGAAGGACAAATAACAGGAAGGAAGGAATAACAGGAAAAATAACAGGAAAGAAAGAAGGAAGGAAAGAAGGAAGGAATGAAGAAAGAAAGACAAATAACAGGAAGGAAGGAAGGAAGGAAGGAAGGACAAATAACAGGAAGGAAGGAAGGAAGGAAGGAAGGAAGGAATAACAGGACAAATAACAGGAAGGAAGGAAGGAAGGAAGGAAGGAAGGAAGGAAGGAAGGAAGGAAGGAAGGAAGGAAGGAAGGAAGGAAGGAAGGAAGGAAGGACAAATAACAGGAAGGAAGGAAGGAAGGAAGGAAGGACAAATAACAGGAAGGAAGGAAGGAAGGAAGGAAGGAAGGAAGGAAGGAAGGAAGGAAGGAAGGAAGGAAGGAAGGAAGGAAGGACAAATAACAGGAAGGAAGGAAGGAAGGAATAACAGGACAAATAACAGGAAAGAAAGAAGGAAGGTATGAAGAAAGAAAGACAAATAACAGGAAGGAAGGAAGGAAGGAAGGAAGGAAGGAAGGAAGGAAGGAAGGAAGGAAGGAAGGAAGGAAGGAAGGAAACACAAAAGGATTAAAAAAATAATAATAATGAAATTAAACAAGAACACGCAAATAAGAACCAAAGGGAAAAGAGAGAAAAAAATAGAAAGCAAACAAGAATTGAAGGAAGAACAAAAGAATGGATTAAATAATGAAAGGAAAAAAGAACAAACCAAACCAAAAGAAAGACATCAAATAGAGAAAGAAAGCAGTGTTCTCACTGAAACTCAGTCGTCTTAAAATGAGGAACGACTCAAACATCCAAACACGACTCTCTTTCGCTCATCACTATACATCAAACCGGACAGAGCGACACTTTGAAGGAGCGCTTGATCGTGAGTGTGTTTGTGATAAGCATCACAGGAGGATTCTTGGGAACACCGGGGTACACTGTGTCCTTTCATAGTCTCAAATTTTTTAATGCAAAAGATCAAACTACCTTCCCGTCCAGGGACGAACCACGCCGGGGACTGACTAGCTTCAGTGGCTCCGTTCCCAACACTCCCTCGACCACACGTAAACAAAGCACATCTGCTACGCTGTTTACACGGGCCAAAACAAGGACAAGGACACAATCCAAACGCTGAGCGAGGTCAACGGGACAACTTTACACCAAGAGACCACGTCTACAGGCATTCCCAAACATACCCTGTCATGCCAGATCAGGCAACGGGATCTATCCCATAGTGCATTTCTCTGCAGGACCAGACTATATTTGGCCAACAGTGGCCAGTGGGAGAAAAACAGGTGTGACAGCCAACACACAGTGACTCACGGTATGTGTTCTGCGCTGCCGGCCGCTAACAGAAGCGGGGCAGAACTACAGGCCATGGTAAAAACACAATCAGATGAGAAGCCGGGCTTACAGTCGGCAGGAAGCGGAAGTTGCGATAGTCTTTTCTTCCCTGTTGTGACGTATATCCAAGTGAAACGGCTTCTCAAACAAGAAACAACTTTAGGCGGGACAGGCAAACAAGACAGAAACACTGGAAGAGTGAAGCGACCAAGCAAGAGAAAAAAATCTAGAAATAAAAAAATAAAATAAAAAAATAACAATAATTATTATCAATATTTGTATGCAGTATGGGCCAAAATAATAAAATATAATATCAAATAAATAAAATTTAATATTCAAATGTAAGTGTGCGTAAATATATATATATAAAGTATATATATATATATATATATATATATATATATATATATATATATATATATATATATATATATATACACACACAACTTATCAAAGTCATTATTATTAAATTATTTCATTTAAAAATAATATATATTCCAATATTTAAAATATTCAAATCTCATCATAGCATAATTTATGTAATTGTAATTGCAGTGTAATGTAGATGCATCTTCTGTGCCACTTCTGCAGTGCAAAAAAATGCATGTTGATGTTACTGATTTCATTTGATTGGTAACAGCATATTATTATTGGATTTATTGACTAAATGTACGAATTTGGCATAAAAGACTATACATACATCTAATAAGGTTAGAAAAAAAATATGTTTTGTCAATATCGCACACCCATAACAGAGGGTCACGTTGATTCGGCTAATTGGATGCAAAAAGTATTGCAGTGTTTGAAACCCTCCACCTGTTGAGGACGAGCAGAGAGTGGTTGGTCTGACTGGTTTTCATGGGTTTAATTGACGCGCTGATGCTGCAGAGGGAAGAAGCAGGTGTTGTTTTAATGATGAGGACATCTTCCGGCCAGTGCTGCGTTTTATTCCACCCATCTGCATTCTCTGTTCATTCGCTCTTTCAGTGCTCGTGAGACATACCAATGAGTCAAGCGCTGTGCAGCTGTCAAAGCTAACCCTCTGACTGAGAGAGAGAGAGACTGAAAAGTATCCTTTAATTCCTAATTAACATTCTAAAAACATCAACATCATTTTACATCAATCAACACTTTGCATTATTGAAAAGATAAAACCATCTCTCCATCATCAACAAAGAACATTTGCAACAGACCATTTTTCAATAAAACACTGTAAATTATTTGTCAACTTAGAATTGAATATGCTTATTATAAGACGAGTAGGGCTGGGCGATAAAACGGTAACGATAATTATCGCGATATAATTTTTCTCGATAAAACGATATCAAGAGGTCGATAAATGTTCGATAATGTGTATGCGCCAAAAGCGGAACGAAACTCATTTTAACCGCGCGCCACACGGACCGTTTATCCGCTCCGCTCAAAGTCCAAATGGCAGCGCGAGCTCACTAGAGCAGACGCGTTCGTCTCGCTCACGAGATCCAGTGAGAAGCGCTTAAGTTCAGCGAAGAACACAAATGTCCAGTTTAAATCAGTTTAAAGGCAGATGAAACACCGCTGACAAACAGGAGAAACACTGTACGCAACGATACAGTCAGAATCTGAATTGAAACTGAATCCATTTAGCCTACCATGGATTTACTGTAACGTTAGCCTAGTAATATTAACTGCACCATGAAATGTGGGATATACATATTGAATTGTATAATATTATTAATGTAGACAATGTATTAAATGAGTAATGGAATATAATTACAGT
Source organism: Rhinichthys klamathensis goyatoka (assembly GCF_029890125.1). Classification (NCBI taxonomy): domain Eukaryota; kingdom Metazoa; phylum Chordata; class Actinopteri; order Cypriniformes; family Leuciscidae; genus Rhinichthys; species Rhinichthys klamathensis. Next base: position 9,782,604 of record NW_026606604.1, read on the forward strand.
ATTTAATAATGTATTTAACTGTTTGTAGGCTAATGTAGGCTACTGTTTTTCATACAAATACCATAGAAACCATAAAGTTAAATTTTGCCATGATAGTGAGGTGCTAAGTTATAGGCTGTACCTGGCTTCTGTGGTTATCATGATCTAAATGCATGATACTGGATGACCAATGGTTAATTTTAATAAAACTCAAACAGTCAGAATATTACATTTTACCAAATAAAAATGTGGTCCTTAAATAAAAATAAAAAAACAAACAGATGTTACTGTTTTTGTTAATGAACATAAATTTAACATAGTAGCATTAGCTTGAGTTTGGATGTAGATTTACTGTCAACTCACTGTCAAATATGCATTTCGAGACAAAACATGTAATTTGAATATTGCAGCCTGCACTGCAAACTGTGCTGAAGAAATATTTTTCTTTTCAAATATTTATTTTGTTAAGGAAAAATGACAAATGTTTGAATGTTCTACCTCAGATTTTTAAAACCACAACGCTCTGGTTTATACATCTTTCACCTAGGAGCAAAAATCTGCCTTTAAACTTGAAAGAAATAAAGATTTGACATTTATCGTGATAATTATCGATATCGACTGATATAAAAAAAAATATCGTGATATTTTTTTTGGGCCATATCGCCCAGCCCTAAAGACGAGCTGCCAATAATCCTAAAAAGACCCCATTAACATCTTTTGTAAGAGAGAGAGAGAGAGAGAGAGAGAGAGAGGGGGGGTTGAGTGGAGTTACATATTCCTGACTACAAGAAATCAATAGGAAAAGAGGGTGATATGAAACCGAACAGCTACTGTAAGTGAAAAGGCAAGTGATAAAAAAGATAATTCGTAAATTTGAGTTGTTGTCCTAAAAAGGATTGCGACAAGTTTCAGACCATTTAAATCAATCACTTGGTTTCTACTGGCAGCATTACACTGGTAAGCCCCGCCCACCGTCAAATATCATTGGTCCAAAATCATCCTCCAAGTACTTTCAAAATCAAGTCTTCTGATTGGCTGTGATTCTGTCATGCACAATGTGGACAACTTAAGGCCGTTTGTCCACCAAAGCGTTTTTTCACGCGCCTGGCGTATGTTTTCAATGGGAGCGCCGCGTTTTTTAAACGCCATGAGCGTAACGAGGCGCTGAGCGGTTTTTTTACGCTGAAGCAGCGCCGAGCGCCCGGCGTTTTTTACTGGTCGCCGAGTTTAAAACGCAGCGCTCATCACTGTCACCAGTCACCAGCCGTCCAATCACAAAGGAGGAGGGGCGGGGCTAATACCACACCGACCAACTGTCACAACATTCTTTCTGTACAACGACATCAACCAGCAGAGCTAACCGAACAAAATGGATAAAAAATATTTTTTAGTATGAAACAAATTATCTGCGAAATCAGTTACAAGTAAACTGTGCTGCAGATATTCTGTATCACAGCAACGAAACGTCTCAACGGAAAAAACGCTGCGCTGCCAAAACGCTCTCAAGCGCCCACAGCTAGGCGTTTTCAGCAGAGCGTCTAGCGTTTTCAGCTGGCTAAAAACGCTTTGGTGGACACACGGCCTAAGCATGCACTGATAGTGTTAAAGGTTTTCCCAGCGCCACTTCAAACCACCTTGAAAATCAACTTACGCTGGAGACATTTTGCACCTCAGCTTAAAGTCCCCATGAATTCAAAATTGACCATACTTACTTTGTTTGCCTAAATTGATCGTTTTGTGGTGAACAATTCATCCATGCAAGTCAATCCACACAAAAAAATGTTTTGGCCTCGTAATCTTTAATCAAAATCTGAAATTTCCCCTCCCCTCTGCGTTGGAGGACCTTGCCTGATGACGTAGGTTTCACGGTTTGGGCGTCTTCTTAACATCCATAACCACGCCCCTCCAACTGACAGTAGACAGGCTGAATGAAAACACCTACTTTTCTAGATCCAATCAGGTGCTAGTTGGGGAAAAAGCCACGCCCACCATTTTGCCTCATTTAGTATTCCGTTTCTCTCGGAAATACGTCACAACACTGGAGAAAAATCGTTTGCAACTTCCGGTTCACGGGGACTTTAATTTTCAACAGTCAACCCATGCTAATTCCACACCTCTGTTCAGATAGTGCCAGTTTGTGCCCTGTAGAGAATTTTATGAACACTCTTAAATTAGCACTTTCTCAATTAATGCTATGCTAATGCGATCAAAAGAACACGAAATTCAATTTATCTCGCAGCGGCAGATAATTAAATAGAGCTAGCATTCATGCCAGCCGGCTCTGTGACATGATGCGTCACGTATCCAGACCCAGACGGCATGGGTGATTCACAAACGTCTTCATCATAAGCTAATAGCATGTTGCAGCTTGAGTTTGAATGGGGGTAATCAAACTCTGGTTATCAGGGGGTATAATGGCAGCTAGGGGTGGCGTTTGTCAGCTAATGCGCCGGTTGTCTAAAGCCACACACGCTCAGAGGATAATGGCAGGCCACGGAGCTTTTAGATGTCACTGGAAGACTCCACTCCCACTCTCCACCATCAGAGGTAATTAACAACAACTGAATAAAGCGTTGAATTCTGACTGGATAAAGGATTTGAGGTAGTTCCTGGGAAAAGTTCAAATCAGGAAGACTGCCATTACTCTACATGTTAGATTATATGATGCCGCGAGTGCTACTGTTAACTGCAGTCATGCTACAGAAAAACAGATAGATAAACTGTCATAAGGTCACTGTAGAATAATAAAAAGGTACATTTTACATTATTTTACATTTAAAAATGTTTTTATTAAATTAAAAAATACAGTAAATGAATGTGAAACACTTTTTTTGCAATATTTCACATTTAAAATATATATTTTTAAGTGCAAAATTACAGTAAAATAATGCAAAATAGTTTTTTGCATTATACATAATGCAAAGTTTTGCATTTTTTTACTTTTAAAATGTATTCTTTTAATCAGTGTAAAAATACTGTAAAATAATGCAAAATACTTATTGCATTATTTCACATTTAAAATATATATTTTTAAATAAGTGCAACAATACAGTAAAATAATGCAAAGTTTTGCATTATTTTACATTTGAAATGTATGTTTTTAATAAGTGTAAAAATAAAGTTTATAAGTTAAAATTAATATTTTTAATTTTATTAAATAAATAAATAAATAAATAAATAAATAATATATATATATATATATATATATATATATATATATATATATATATATATATATATATAATTTTATATAGTTTTATTCACTTGACATGGGAGTTAAAAAGTCATTTTGGACCATGTTAATAGCACAAGAAATAATACTGACACTAGAAAATAATCCATAAGCATAAAAAAAAATAGAGAGAAAAGTTTGAAAAAGTTCACTGTATAAAATGAATGATTTATGCATTTGTGTCATTGAACCGTTAAATAATTTCCTAAATGAAATTTCACTTTCAATATGTAACACTCTCTGCACATCTACAACGGACTTATTGTATGTCTGTTATTGAGTGTGCGTGAAGTGGAATCAGGGCCGAATGACTTCAAACATAATGCTGAAATGACTTTGCATATAATTTATTCCACAATACTGTCACTGACACATATTGAATAAGAAAGGTCTAAATCGGCAGCTTGTTTTCACAGGATCTTATTTGCATACTAATTTCATAATGGAGAAACCAGTGTCAAATGGTGCCATAGCTAATTCGATTATGTAAATTAAGTTGAAGATAAATATAGAAAGTTTTTATTGAACAGCCAAGATCTAAAGATACCTGGAGCGAGACACAGGCATATTAGAGTTATGATCATGTGGGTGAACACTATACTTACAAATATATTTCCAGACGAGTAGTGCACGCCAGTGTATTGTTCACTACAACTAAAACTATTAAAAATCATTTTCTGTAATTTAAAAAAAGCTGAAACAAAAATATTTATTTTTAGCTTTATTTTTTATTTCAGTTTTAATTGTATTAAATTTATAACATATATTAATATTTAAAAAGAAAACTAATAAAATTGAGCACATAATTTAAAGCTAATTTAATTTAAAATATTAACAAATACTGTAATAGCATATAGATAATACTAAACTAACACTGATGGCACTGAATAGTGAGATTAAACTCCAGACTACAGTATATAAATGTGTTCATGCTCACTTTATATAAATAATTCTAAGGATGTTAGTTTGTCAAGCTTGGTTTGTTGTTCATCCATTTTACTCTTTAGCTTTGCCAGTTTCTCAGAGCACAAGGGCATGCCCCCCCCACCACACACACACACACACACACACACACACTTTTGTTTTAATCTTGGGAAACATGCACATTTAAACTTCTTACAGCCCAATCCTGACAAATAAGACTTAAGAGTATAGAGGCAGGAAAATGACAACAACATCTGCTATACGGGGTACACCAGTCTTAAACCTTGCTGCAATGACTTTTTCATAACCTTTCCAGTTGTTTGTGATTACAGTATAAGGATTGGCAAATAAATAAATACAGACAAAAATTAATTTACTAATGAATCATCCAAATTACTTTGTGATGATTTAACCAATTCACTGAAAAGAATAAAGTCAAATCAAATCAAATGCGTGCTCGCTTTTTTTCTCTCTCGATAACACATACTCAGTGTAACACAAACTACCACAGCAAGCCTACAAAGATGGTTTGTTGGTCTTATAGCTAACCACTAACCTGGTTAGTCTGGTCTAGTTTGATGGTTCAGAGGTGTTGGACACTAATCAGCTGGTCTGGCTGAGAGGTTGAACAACTAAACTAGCTAAAAAAACATCTTGATCAGGCTGAGAGAGTAGCTAAACCAGGTAAACACCAGCTTGACTAAGATGGGAGATCCACTAAGCCAAGTAAACACCAGCTTGAACAGGATAAGAAACCAACTAAACCACAAACACCAGCTTGACCAAGCTGGGAGACCAAGATAAACCAAGTAAAAACCAGCTTAAATAGACTGGGAGACCAACTAAACCAAGTTAACACCAGCTTGAATAGACTGGGAGACCAACTAAACCAAGTTAACACCAGCTTGAATAGGCTGGGAGACCAACTAAACCAAGTTAACACCAGCTTAAATAGACTGGGAGACCAACTAAACCAAGTTAACACCAGCTTGAATAGACTGGGAGACCAACTAAACCAAGTTAACACCAGCTTGAATAGACTGGGAGACCAACTAAACCAAGTAAACACCAGCTTGAATAGGCTGGGAGACCAACTAAACCAAGTTAACACCAGCTTAAATAGACTGGGAGACCAACTAAACCAAGTTAACACCAGCTTGAATAGACTGGGAGACCAACTAAACCAAGTTAACACCAGCTTGAATAGACTGGGAGACCAACTAAACCAAGTTAACACCAGCTTGAATAGACTGGGAGACCAACTAAACCAAGTAAACACCAGCTTGAATAGACTGGGAGACCAACTAAACCAAGTTAACACCAGCTTGAATAGACTGGGAGACCAACTAAACCAAGTAAACACCAGCTTGAATAGACTGGGAGACCAACTAAACCAAGTTAACACCAGCTTGAATAGACTGGGAGACCAACTAAACCAAGTTAACACCAGCTTGAATAGACTGGGAGACCAACTAAACCAAGTTAACACCAGCTTGAATAGACTGGGAGACCAACTAAACCAAGTAAACACCAGCTTGAATAGACTGGGAGACCAACTAAACTAAGTTAACACCAGCTTGAAAGAATAGACTGGGAGACCAACTAAACCAAGTTAACACCAGCTTGAATAGACTGGGAGACCAACTAAACCAAGTTAACACCAGCTTGAATAGACTGGGAGACCAACTAAACCAAGTAAACACCAGCTTGAATAGACTGGGAGACCAACTAAATCAAGTTAACACCAGCTTGAATAGACTGGGAGACCAACTAAACTAAGTAAACATCAGCTTGAACAGGATAAGAACCCAACTAGGCTAAACAACAACATTAGCTTGACCAAGCTGGAAGACCAAGTAAACACCAACCAGAATAGGCTGGGAGACCAACTAAACCAATTATACAACAGCTTGACCAAGCTAAAAGACCAGTTACACCAGTTTAAACTAGCAAAGGCTACCTTAAGCTGGTCTAAGATTTCAGCAGGGATGAGATTCCAGAATGTCATGACAGTCCAATCGGGGTAATTATGATCCTTTCTAATCCCTTTAAATAATATTCCTTTCCTATTATTAGCCTAAATCACCTCATCACCTTCACTTTTGTACTACATTACAGCCTCCACCACGTCTCAGAAATTGGCTACAATCAGATTAGCCCCCTGCCTCATTCTCCCACTGTCATACCTTATCGGCCTATAAATAGAGGCAGGTAAAGCCAGACCTCATTAATTCAATCACCAGGCACTGGGACTACCCGCACACTTCTCTGAAGGTGGAAAGTCACGAGCTTGGAACAAGCCTTCCTCTCCATTCCTCATTATCAACCTCCACGGCGTACCGGCTAAATTTAAACAATCACACACACAGGGAGTCTCCATGCCACCGCACCTGCGGAGAAAGAAGTCAATGGCCATTGTTTAGTACAGATGCATCCAATAAGGTGTGTAGGCCTATAAATGCTGAAATACAAACTTGAGCAAATCTAAAAGGTAATGTGTTACAAGACGACACTGTATGAATGGCGACAAGCACGGTTTCCTTCAACGTGTCATTGGCTTTTTTGAGACTGTTGTGCAGACAACAGCAAAGCCCATTTGTTTGGAACAAAAAAATGAACCATCGAGATGCAGAGGTGATAAGTGAGAAAAGCCGGCACAATAAATGTGCCCTTTGATGGAGAGATTTGAGAAGGAAAACAATGATCCATCACCCTGCTGAGATGAAACAAGCACATGAAGGTATGAGTGTCGCATGTATAAGTTTAGTCTGTGTTTGAGCCGCACTTTGGCAATAAACGCGGGGGATCCTGGGTTAAATCCCAACATAAGCTCTACCTACGTACAGCACATCAGCCGCTCAACAGAAGAGATTATCTATTTCTGCCAGACTACATCTATCGGTATTAACACACAACTGTATTGTACAAAAGCACTCACTATTAATGTGTTTAAGCAGTCATTTCGGTAAATAAGGTATTAATAGAGATTTTTTTAATATCACTAGGTAAATAGATTGGTGCCTAACTGTGCGTTCACACCGCCGCCGGCGATAGCGTCAAAGTGGCCGGAAGTCGTTCATTTTCAATGTAAGCCGGCGGCGAGCTCCGGCGAGGGCGGCGCGGCGCGTCTTGGACGAGAAGAGTTCAAGTCAGGTCAACTTTATGGTAATGAGCTATGACGCGGTTCGGCGGCAACCAATCAGAATGTAGAAGTCCTCTGCTTGAGAGGATACCAGAGAACGCAGTCCTGTAAACTCTGGTTCCGACCACATTAGTTCCCAAGCAAAATAGAGGAGAGGTTGATCATGTGAATTTGATAAGAAGGAGGCAACACTATTTATAGGCAACATTTTCGCGCTAGAACGTTTGTTTTTCAGCGGGAATGCAAATTAGATTAGCACAACCATGAACACAAAAGACACACCACATAAATCACCACATAAATGGCTTTTAATTGGTTTATTTTGTTTGCAAACATGTCACTATAATTGTTAAGTTCTTTCCATTGATCAATTTCTTATTTTCACATTTAAAAGATTCCATGAGTCTGCACAAATAACGATCAACATGATTGTTTGCTTTGCGGCCCCTTTAAATAAAGTTTAAAAAAAGACCAAGCATTCGATCTACGTCAGAGCGTCCACGAATCTTTCTATGGCGTCATTGGCAGGGCGGCGAGGGCGAATCTTGCCGCTCTAGCCGGCGGCGGTGTGAATGCACAGTAACTATGCAGAACTCACCACCACAATGTTAGAATGATTATATGGTTAGTCATATAGTCATATAATCAATAGTCATAATCAGCCGATAAATATCAAATAATGGCCATTATAGATAAATAATATATTATAAATTAAATTAAATATAATATAAACAATTTTTTTAGAAAATCATATAATAATAAAATAATACATTCAATACTGACCAATATAGACTAAAAACACATTAATAAATATAATATAATTCAATATACGTACACAATAAATAAACCCAAAATTGGCCAATAACATTTAAAAATAAAAATAAAAAGATAATACAAAAACGTTAAATAAAATAATATAATAAAATATAATATAATTTAAATAATTGTATATACACTATGAATAAATAAATAAATAATATACATGTAATATAATATACTTATAATATAAACAAATAAATACTAAATTGGCCAATACCAATTAAAAATATATTATATAAATATAGAATATATAAGAATTATAATTCATATAAATAAACAAATCTGCATATAATAAAAACATCGGCAATAGTCATAGTGATGCATGCCTTCGCAAACACCTCTAATAACTGCAATCAATTAAATGGGCTCTTATGGGATTTATGAAAAAACTGAACAGCTAACATTTACTGATAATCAAACATGCCGTTTAGAATTTGAATATTTCATCTTTAATTTGAAGTCCTCTGAGTAATGGCACTTAATAATTGAGTAATAGTGCACAACACTGGCATAATTATGCAAATGATGGTTTAAAAAAAAAAACGAGGATTTGAAGGTCAAAAAATACAATGTACTACACTTTCACAGAAATGATCAGTACCTTGACTGCGTATTGTTACGTGTAAACAGTAATAATGGATTCTGCTAGAAACTCTGACCCACAGGAGCTGCTAGACTTCAGTGGCGCTGTGCAAATTTCCCCTGGAACCTTTACAAATTAAGACAAGTCCTAGAATGACGGATATTTCCCTGAGGAAAGACGGTAAGCCTGCCTCCTTTCCTGCAGGGGCCGTTGTTACTGTCGAGAGCTGGAACACATTGTTATTCGGAGTCAAGGTTTTAAAAATATGACTATATAATATAAGCCTGATTTCACAGACAAGGCAAGAATTAAGCCAGGATTAGACCTTAGTTCAATTGTGACATTTAAGTAGCTTTTATAAACATGCCATAGAACAAAAACATTACCGGTGTACATCTTGAGACAAAACAATGGCACTGACAGATATTTCAGTGCAAGTTGCTTTCAGTTTAAACAGCTCAAACTTGCATTTTAATCTAAAATAGGCTTAAACCTGGTCTGTGAAACCGGGGGTTAGAATATCACAAAAATATAATTTAGCCAATATGAAGAAACTTTCAGAATTTAGAATCTATAATCATCAGTTTGAAGCCTCCAAGCTAGGGTTAATTAGCTACTTAAATGTCAAATTTATGACCAAAAATGTTCATTGACAACCTTTTTTTCCATAAGACGAGACTATATCAACATGCAATATTGTTGACGAAAAAAGACGAGACTAAAATGTAGTTAAAAAATAAAAACTTTTCTTGTCGAGTAAAAGAAACAAAACATGACATACTGCTTTTAACACGCTGCTACGAGCTTTTACGCTTATGGTTGCCAGATTTCAAGAATTGAAATCCCCCAATCACTTAATATTTGCCATCTAGCAACGCTCTCTCTAAACTGCGGAAGAAGCATGGACGATCAGGAAACACAGACAAGTAAGCAGGAGTTCAGCGATCTCCATTTGAGATTTTCTGCTTAAATGAAAGTGTCATTCAGTCAGTCTGTGTTTTTTCACGAGCCGCTGTTTGCTGCAACTTAACCTGCGAATCAACCCTTCTCAGAGATGAACTGTAATAATCTAAACATAGATCTCAACTATATTTGAGAGTGTAGTTGCTGAATAAATGCACTTACGCAACTACTGTGTGACAATACAAAGTCTTTTTTTCTGTCGTTTTAATAGAAAAACATTCATGTAATTTGGATTATTGGATTAGGAATTTCACTGTTTTAATTTTTAAGATAAGTTTCTTGTTTTACCAGTAGGCCTTTATGATAAATAGATAAATTGGTAAGGGAATCTCTTGATTTGTGCTTATAGGTGAAAGTGCAATAATTCTAATGAAACGTAAAAAATAAAATTTGTATTGATTATAATTTTGAGCAAAATAATCAGGATTACCAATTTAACCATTATGCAGCATGGCGAAAATGTGGGGGGGGGGGGGGGGGGGGGGGGAGTTTTCATTGACTAAAACTAAGCCATAATGCTCAGTTGACTAAAACTTGACTAAACAAAAACAGGTTGACAAAATATGATAAAAACTAAAAATTGCATTTAACACAGGACAAAGACTAAAAGATAAAAATAGCTGACAAAATGAACACTACTTCAGATGGAAGAACACTTCAACTGAATGAAACGAGATCTCTCTAAAGTTCACAGGGTGGTACACTAAAGCTGGGCACGATGAATGTTTCCCCCTTTATGCATCTTGTGTTGGTTACTGTTTTACACACTGTTCTTCATGGTACTATTGCATACACTTTAATTTCCTTTGAACTAACCCAGCCATTATGGAAGCATAGCAATATTCAATTTGAAATGTAATATGCAAATTGGCAATGCAATATGTAAAATGGCAATGCATTTCTGTATTTAAATGTACATTTTCCATACCATATGTGCAACTTTTTGAGCAAAATGATACTTCAAATTCCATAATATAATTACATTTACGATACACAACATATAATTTAAACATATGTTAACGTTTTATAAGTTGCAAAATGAAAATGAATTACAGAAATGATTAGATATGTTTATGTTGATTTAAAATGATAATTTAAAATGTTATTTTTCTTAATTTACACTCACAGTTAAGATACTTGTAATTGCATTTTCATCAAACACTGTAAAAAATGATCGTGATTTTAACGGTAAAAGACTGTAAAAATGCTACAGTGCAAAACGGTTAATTGGTTAACAAAGTTTCCTTACTATATACGGTAAATAACTGTGATAGATCTAACGGTACATTTAATGTAATTTTACTGTAAAATACCGTTAAATTTACAGTTTTTGAAAGTGAAAAAGAACAACTCATTGTATAATTTACAGTGAAAAACCGTAAATTGACATTCCCACAATTCCCTGCGTGACACTTCACATTTGATGTATTTTTGTTGAAATAATGTTTCTTCTTAGTTTTCTTAGTTCTTTTCTTTACTTATCAGTTATGTACATTAGACTTTTATGTTACATTTAATGTTGTTAAATTAATGTTTATTGCATTTTTAAAATTTCATGTGTTACCATGATGCTGTTTAGTGTTTGTGCGAATGAGACTGTGCAGCTTCTTTATATTAGTATTAACTTTTTTGTGGAGGAGCTGCTTGTGATAAGCTTTGATTTATCATGTGACTTTCATCACTGCTGTGATGATTGTTGGTTGTCAGTGTATTACAATGGTACAAAACAGATATTAATACATAAATAGGTTGAAAAATTAACATTATATCAGATAATGAAATACGGTTTATTACTGTAAATTTTAAGTCTGTAAAACCAATAACGTCTGTACTAGAGATGGGATTTATGGCTCTTTGAGGAGATCCGGATCTTTGCGATCCGTTCCTTTCAAAGAGCCGTTCAAAAGAACGGCTCTTTTGGCTCTTTTTAAATATTTAGTCAGTTTAAAGAAGCCAGCTTGGGGGAATCTCAGTTTATCCTGGAAATAATCACTGGGAGGAATGATGAGGTGAGATTTGTAGTCAATTAATTAAAACTCAGATATCACACACCAATATCTGAGTTTGAATTATTCTGAAATATTGATTATTACCTCATTTGTCATGTGTGGACTATATTCCATAGGGTTGCACAACATCCCTCTGCTTAGAAAGTGATATCACTATTTTGGATTTACCTTTAGTACAAAGTATGTGTATGTGTAAAGCTATGTTGACTTATGTTATTCATACAATACCACAAGAACATTTTGATAAAAAACAAAAACTATTTAAAGTTGTAAATATATACTGTAGATACAATAACATGAACACAAAATGCAATGTAAATAAATACAAAGCAGTTCCTTTGTATTTATTTACAAAGGAACTTAGTGTTACTTTAGTGGGGTTTTTTTTTTTTTTTTTTTAACTGGAGTAACCATGTGACGGCATAAGTCATTGGCTCTGCTCCTACCCAATGACAGCACGTAGGGTTTTTTCCCACTGGAGTACTCACGTAAAGGATGCGCGCGCGTGCACAACTATCATCATGCTGTTAGGCAGTAGCACCCCTGCGCTGGGTGCGCCCCTTCCTCTATAACTGAGGAGCTAATTTGTGTGCATCTGTGTGAAACACGCATAAAAAAAGAACGACAGAAAGAACGGCTCCCCTTCAGCCGCGACTCGGCTCCCATCGTTCATGTTTATGAGCCGTTCAAAAGAATCGGTTCGTTCGCGAACGTCACAACTCTAGTCTGTACCATATTTTTTACGGTAAAGTTCTGGCAACCACAGCTGCCGGTATTTTACCGTAAAAATGGCATTTTATTTTTTACAGTGAATGTCCCGCAATGAATGTAGCAAAACTCGATGCGGAATTGAAAATGCATGCTGAGATGATCAATTTACTGGCAGATGAAGTGGAGCGAGAACAGAGAAATGTCAATGTTCCTGCAGAATATGCGCGTCCGTCAGTGATAGAACCAGTACGTTATAGATATTTATGGTTAATATGTCTCGCAGAGAACGGGCCTGGCGCTTGTGCACCTTATCATGAGCGCAGTGTCGGATCTGTTAAAGTGCTGAAACAGCCGCGTGGAGTGAACGGTGCTTTACAACAGGTTACTTTACTTGAAATTTTTTGCATGTGCAAGTATCACATTTCCTTCCTCACATTTCCTTCCAAAAATCTGATTTGTAATGATAGCACATTAATTCATTGACAGTGTATTTCTGTAAAAAGACACATTAGCTTATAATGACATGCATTTTCATTTGCACAATGACTTGACATATTTTGACTCGAGCGTTAAAAGCCGCTTCAGCACAGCGTGTTTTCGCTCACCGAGGGGCAAGTTCACCCGGCTCTCTCATTTCAGTGTTTGCCATGAAAGCATTTTATCTGATTCTGTGGTACTGGCATCAAATTTGTTGATTTTCTCTTGAATCTCTGTGCAGACATCACACGGTTTACAAGGAAGATTGGATTTGACTGATCATGAGAACAAGCCGCAGAAAGATTTGTGATCCTCATCACAAATATCAGCTTCAAACAACTTTTTATTTTGAGATATTGATTCTGTTGTTTGCAGCCAGTAACATATGGCAGTCATCAAACCGCAAGGTTTGTTTTGCTCAGTTATGTCACAATTCATTGAAATGACGTTTCGGTTTAATCCCCAAAATTAGATCTTAACGCTAACGCTAAAAGTTGTCACTTTGAAGTGTCTTAAACAGACAAATACAGTTCATTTATAGTATAGTGAACAAACTAAACTAGTAAACACTTTCTTAATTCCATCCTTATTCCTCACAAACAAGCACACAACATGACCACACACCACAAACACCTTGTCAGAGTATATTACTACAGCATCAGAAGAGTTATGTTTTGCCTGTGTGTGTGTGTGTGGCTTTATGTTACGTAACAACCACAGCGTGGAGGATGCCCAGAATTCGTGCCAACAAAACCTAACCGGCTCCTGTCATTCAAAAACACATGCATAAAGTTTGAGAAAGTTTAACTAGAGATGTTCGCCTAGCATATAATAAAGCGCCCACAACATACTTACATTTTCTTCAGAAAATTGGTAATGTAATGGTTTTGACTGATATTGGTGAAAGTGAAAAAGTGACATGTGAAGGCTAAGCTTGGTAACCCATAATCTGAACTTGTCCTCTGCATTTAACCCGTACAAGTTAGTGCACACACATTAGGAGTAGTGAGAAGTGAAAACACACACACACACACACACAGCAAACTGTGACACACACCCACCCGGAGAATTGAGTAGACATTTTGCTGTTGCGCCCGGGGAGCGATTGGGGGTTACGTGCCTTCCTCATGTCATTTCCTGCCGGTATTAAGAATCAAACCCGAAACCTTCGGGTTACCAATCTGACTCTCTAACCATTAGGCCACGACTAGAATTTTTTTTAATTATATCTATAATATTATTGATAATATTAGCCATTTCTTCTAGGCCATAACATCTGAGTAATTGGTCATCACACTCATCTACACCCACAATGAGCTCACCCACAGTCCTTTGCACTTGAAACAAACATCCAACACATTCAGCTCTAGGACCAATAGTACAGTGATTGTACAAGGTCTCCCTTTACAGCCTCAAAGACGCTTTTGTTGCTCACTAAACTTTGTAACAAAACACGAAGACCATGCACCATGTCCTCACCAGACAAAAATCTCCACTTTTATCCAACTCCATTTGTTGTGTGACATCTCAGACTTGACAGATGGGGAGGAGTTTACAAGTTGCTCGTAAAACAAAGCGGACGTTTGTTGACAACAGCAGCTCAAATGCCCCGACAAAGCTTGCTGGATTACACTCCGGCCCTCGGACTCAAGAAACACTGGGAAACATGGTTTGAAAGGCTCAGTTGGGGGAAGCTGGGACAACTTTGGTTCAGAAGTGGATTAGATCCATTACTCTGACTGCTATTCGAACGCCTATACTTAATAAAACAGCATGGAAGAGCATACCTCTATTTTACAGACATTTGAAACCAAGGCATCCAAAATTCAAAGTGAACTACTTCGTCTCAGTCTGTCACTCAGGCTAAGCTTTTGGCAACTAAATCTAAGGGTTATTTCTGCGATTAAGAGGACTAGTGAACTTATTTTCACAGTCTGTCTTGATTCTCCGTCCAATATCTTTTATAATCCGAGACTAGGCTTAATCCATCTCTGACAATCCGGCTCCTCAATCACTCTAAATCACGAGCGATGTGTGGAGGAGGAATCCAGAACACCTTGTGCACTTTGAGTCCTAATGCCGTCCAGCGTCTACCCACTCCAAATGCTCAACCTTAACAGAAGAGTTCATCAAAATTTTTTAATTAGGTCTTTATTTACTCCAAAGAACATACAGACCTGCTCCAAACTGCTACTTTCCATACAATAGAAGTAAATGGGGACCCAAGGCTGCCAAGTTTCAAAAAGGATAAAAAGTACCTTAAAATGTAACATTAACATTAAAATGTAAAACATTTTATATCAAAAACAGCAGCCTAGACATCCTGGACAGCGTTCTTCCACAAAATAAGGGCAAGTTGATGACAATTTTCATCTTGGGGTGCACTATCACTTTAAATTTTTCTGGGTCCAATACAAGTTAGACTTTTTTTAAAGCATTTGTGGCATAAAGACAATTACAACAGAAAGTAATTATGACTTATCCTTCAACTTATTGAAAAAAAGGACAAAAATCTTGGTTGCAGTAAAAGTAGGCTACTTATGATAGAATTATACAGATATACTGAAAAATATTATCAATATTAAAAAGTGTGTTTTAAAGAAGCCTTAAATGGATAGGAAAACTGACATCATTTGCTCACCATCATGTTTGTTTCTTCCGTGGAAAACAGAAGAAGATATTGAGCTGAATGTCCAAGCTGCTACTTTCCATACAATGGAAGTAAATGGGGACTGGGGCTGCCAAGTTTCAAAAAGGCAAAAAATAAATGCCATAGATATAGTACATAAATCTTTAAATCTGGAATATAGTATAAGAGTTAAAGTGAAATAATGAAATTGATGACAATTTTCAATTTGGGGTGCACTTTCCCTTTAAATTAATTTTAGGGGCCCAATACATGTTAAACTATCAATAGCATTTGGCAGAAAATAATTTTAACTTATCATATTTGTCAGATATATTTATCTGTATACTTCCGTAATTTTTTTAATAAACTTAAATGTTAAGTATTAAAAAAGTGTGCTTTCAATGTAGCCTTAAACATTAAAGGGTCATGAAACCCTAACGCACATTTTTTTTGAGATGTTCACAGATATGTACTACAGGAAATGCATACTGACCTTGAGCTTGTCATGACCGTGCTGGTAAAGCCGATAATCCTAGTAAACTTTCACAGGATACAAGCCAGAATACCAAAAAGGGACGGTTTATATGGAGCAAATTCACAGTAATCACATCAGTTATGAATAAGTTAAATCAACGTAGAAAAGTGGTCCCACTTCAAAAATGACAATTTACACAACTATATAGCTATCATAACACATTTAAGCAATAAATAATGCAAAAGATTTCAAATCAAGTTTTTAATGTTGTTTATATGTCTATGAGGTGTTTTCAGACAAACCATTTTCAAAGTTATAGGTCAACACCATTGCGGAGTATTTTCTCCTTAAAACTGCAGTGAACCAAAGACAGGCTCAAAAACGCGGTTTATCATTAACTATGCTCTGAAGCAGGGGAGTCTCAAGAAAAGCCAGGTTATCCCAGTATATTTTTCTGTTGATATGAAAAATCGTGTACATTTAGCAATATAGCGGGTGAAAAATGTGTATGATGTATATTACGATGTTGTGAACTATATGCCTTTCTCCACTGACGTTCTAATAAGTTGTTCAAAGCGTTTCTTAGGATACTGATTTTTAGAAGGCAGACCGAGATGGCGAACTGGAACATGGCTTGTGTAACATTAGCAACACATTATTAGCTGTTTGATAACGTAGTCAAAGGCTAATCATAATTAGTCTCTACATTGTAGAGAGTAGGGCTGTCACTTTACGTTCGAAAATCGATTGCACAATCGATCGGACCAACCAACACAAGTATCGAAAACGAAAATAGGGAATCGATTTTAACGGCCTTTTTTTTTTCTTTTTTTTCTTTTTTTTTTTACCAAAAATGTGTTTTAGGTGGACAGATCAATACAGTACACAGAACATGTAGGATGGCGGAAAATAACAATGTCTTTTCTGTTAACCAAATGCTTTTTAATATTCGCTATTACTTCAATGCAAGTGACCAAGCGCGCAGTTTTGTTGCGTAGTGACGTGTGTGTTCAAGTAAGCCAGAAATGCGCAGATTCTGCTCAATACGCTGTATTTAATATATCATGAGGACTCACGAGTTACGTATTTGCGCTAAATCCGCGCAGATTTGGCTTATACGAACTTCCCCAGCAAAGAAAGTGAGTAAACATAGAAATACGCCAGATTGGCTCGTGATTTGACAGCGTTTCCCGCCAAAGTTCATTTTTACCCGCATTTGGCGAGTTGGAGGGTGTTAATTTCAATCTCTGAATGCTGCGCTCCTGTTTGTCATTGTGCACGAAACTTCACGCCAATAAATCATCAGAAATATTGCTGACTTTTGCGAATCTCAAGCGCCCTCGCCTCTTTACGTTCGTCCTAATGCCTTTTAGGTGTCCGTGGATTTGCCTGTATTTGGTGATGAAAATGGAAAATCGATTTTACAATCGATTCAATGAACACTTACATCTCAAAAATCGAACAGGATTTTTTCACAAAAGTGACAGCCCTAGTAGAGAGCGATACATAAAACGCATTACCATTCTGATAGACTTGTATATGAGCCTTTAAACTTCACTCTTCCACTTCTGAATCAGTTTCTGGTTCAAACATATATGGCTAGATTCAACCAATATTTCCACTTGCAATTGTGCAGTGTTTACTACAGTAAAGTTGAGCGAGTGGATCTCTGAGCTGGTGTTAGTGAGCGGACACTGGACTAATTTGCATATTCATGGGTCCACGTTAGGGGTGGAACGGTTCATGTATTCGTATCGAACCGAAACGGTACGGGCGTCACGGTTCGGTGCACGAATTTACACGGAGAATACACGGTATAAAAATAAATAAAACTCGCGTGCAAATTAATTAATGTAATGCGGAACTACTGTTAGATACGCGGGTTCTTTAGGGACACATAATCTGTAGCATCGGCTTAGCTCTGAACGCGCGTTCACTTCAAACGTTGGCTTTATACGCGCGTCCTATTCGCTTTGGACTAGCGTCGAACTAGACGCGAATTTGACGCTCTATTCGCGTTTGGTGTGACCGCATAATGAAGGCTGCGATGTCAAGATTGCAATGCTGGAGTGTGTGTGTGTGTGTGTGTGTGTGTGTGTGTGTGTGTGTGTGTGTGTGTGTGCGCGAGAGAGAGAGAGAGGCGCGCGGGCGCGATCGAACTGTGTGTGAGAGAGAGAGAGAGAGAGAGAGAGAGCGAGAGAGAGAGAGAGTCATTTTGTTTATACAGATCATTAAACCTGCAAAGTGTTTACTTATATTTGTGTACACTCGCAATAAAACACAACATTGTGCTTTTGTCACACTGTAAACTCTTGTCAAACTGTAACCTACAACTGTCACCCAACCAAAATCACATACACACTGTTTTAAAAGCAAAACATATTTATCCAACTCCATTTCAAAACAGTCTGTCTTTTGGACATTCGTCATATTGCATTGGTTTTCATTTCTTGTCCTCGGGGGACTAATCTTACACATTCTACATTGATTAAAAAAGAAAATCGAATGTGTTTTTAATGGTAGTATTATTTTATACAGAAATTATACATTGTCAAATATGCATTGTCAAATACATTGTCAATTAATAATGTTAATTAAAATTAAGGAAAACAAATATATTGATCTGAAATATAGCAAAATAATTTTAAATTAATAGTACAATTACCAAACATATCGCAAGGTCTTTTTGTCTTTTTATTAATTTAATAAATAAACTAATTATATAAAACTATTGTCAGTGCACTACAAATAAACTGGTTCTATGCCTTTATTAATAAAACTTATTTAAAAAATACAATGCCTTCTGCATTTTTGTTTTGCTTTTTCCCTCCATTGTACCGAAATCGAACCGAACCGTGATGTCTGAACCGAGGTATGAACCAAACCGTGACTTCGGTGTACCGTTCCACCCCTAGTCCACGTATAGTAATTGAAGTTAGGGTGTAGAGTTACATTCAAGCTATTTTAAAGCATGAATTTTTTTTTAAAGGAAAAACATTTAAATATCTTGTTTTGGTGAACAAAAATTAGTTTTAAGGGATACAATTATTGACTACAGTACAGGAGGCCTTTAATAAAAATACAAGCTGCAAATTTCTGCTTTTAAAGCCTTTTACGTTCATTGTAAGTACATTACTGAGAAAAAAAGGTACGAGTTATTCCTGTGGAAAATCGATATTATGCCACAAATGCTGCCAAATGATTTTCACTTGTATTGAGCCTAAAGCATTAAAGTAAGTGATGGCCGAAGATCTAACCACTTGGTTTTAATCGAAACAGCCTTGGCACGAGTTACAGGTGATGTGCTGTTTTTCACAATGCGCCACGAGTGTCCTGGTCTTTTTTTGAAGTACAACCGTCCAACAACTTGTCACTGAGATCCAACTGGCCTTTGAACTCTGTCTCGAGCCGTCACCGCAGCGAGTGACCGCGTACATGCGAGAGAGCGTTTGAATGCGTGCATGCGTCTGTGCGCGCCTGCCTTCTGCCCACACACTCCCTCTTCTCTTGTTCTGCAGCAGGCAGACTGTTGCCTTGGTAACACAACGTGCTCCTGTCTGTTGAAAGTGGGAAAAAATGCAGCTTTATTTATTTATTTATTTGTCTAATTTCTTTTCCTCTTTTCTTTCCGAGGGACGAGAGTACGCTCCACGCATCTTCTCTCATCAGGAGGAAGAGACAGAAATGACTTCAGATGTGACAAGATTAGAACACTATTGATATTTTTTTTCTCTTTGCATTTTGCAAATCCAAGAACTGAACCTCCTATATTCAAGACCTGCACTTCATTCCCACCTAAACAGCATCATGGCAGACTGTATGAAAATACAATTAACAGAACCACAAAGCCAAAAATATACATTGAACAGCACCATCTATCTAGACATTAATAAACAAAACTCACTTTCATAAAGCAGAAGTGTGCAATTTCTGCACTACTACGGTCACCAAACAGAATTTAAAAAAAAAATGACTAGATAATTTTTGTTTTTCTGTCATTAGGTTTCAGTGGCAGCTCATTTCCAAGCAGTTGCTATTATGTTTCGAGTGGTTGCTAATTGCTATGGTGTTTTAGATGGTTGCTAGGTCAAGCTTTTTTTCAGGGTGTTTTAGGCAGTTCTCTAGTCTGTTCATCTGTCACTAGAGTGTTGCTATGCTGTTGGTGGGGCCTCTAGGGTGTTGCTAGACTGTTGCTAATGTGTTCTTGGCAGTTTCTATGGTGCTATTAAGCTGTCGGTAGGGTGTTCTGGGGCATTATGCGATTCTAGGTGGTCACGAGGGGGTTGCTAGACTGTCACAAATGTGTTTTGTGAAACTAGGTGATATCAAAGGTGTTGCTAGACTGTTGCTAAAGAGTTTTTAGTGGTTGCTATGGCGTTACTAGGCTGTTGGTAGGGTGTTCTTGGACATTATGTGATTCTAGGTTGTCACTAGGGTGTTGATAAACTGTTGCTAATGAAAGTTGATGGCTGCTATGGTGTTGCTAGGCTGTGGTAGGGTGTTCTGGAGCATTATGTGATTCTATGTGATCACTATGTGTTGCTAGACTGTTGCTAATGAAGGTTGATGGCTGCTATGGTGTTGCTAGGCTGTGGTACGGTGTTCTGGGGCATTATGTGATTCTATGTGATCACTAGGGTGTTGCTACACTGTTGCTAATGAAGGTTGATGGCTGCTATGGTGTTGCTAGGCTGTGGTAGGGTGTTCAAGGCATTATGTGATTCTATGTGATCACTAGGGTGTTGCTAGACTGTTGCTAATGAAGGTTGATGGCTGCTATGGTGTTGCTAGGCTGTGGTAGGGTGTTCTGGGGCATTATGTGATTCTATGTGATCACTAGGGTGTTGCTAGACTGTTGCTAATGAAGGTTGATGGCTGCTATGGTGTTGCTAGGCTGTGGTAGGGTGTTCTGGGGCATTATGTGATTCTATGTGATCACTAGGGTGTTGCTAGATGGCACAAATGTGTTCTTGATGGTTGCTATAGCATTGCTATGCTGCTGTTAGTAATTCTGGGGCATTACATGATTCTTTGGTGTTGCTAGACTGATGCAAAAGTGTTCTTGATGGTTGCTATAGCGTTGAAATGCTATTTGTAGGGTGTTCTGGGGCTTTATGTGATTCTAGGTGGTCAGTAGGGTGATGATAGACTGTCACAAATGTTTTCTTGATGGTTTTTATAGCGTTGTTATGCTGTTGGATGGGTATTCAAGGCCTTGTGACTCTAGATGGTCTCTAGGGTGTTACTAGAATGTTGCTAATGTGTTCTTAATGGTTGCTATGGTGTTGCTAGGCTGTTGGTAGGGCCTTATGCAATTCTAGGTGGTCACTAGGGAGTTGCTAGACTGTCGCAAATGTGTTCTTGATGGTTGATACGGCATTGCAATGCTTTTAATAGGGTGTTTCAGGGCATTATGCGATTTTTGTATGGTATCTAGGTTGTTGCTAGACTAATGCAAAAGTGTTCTTAATTATTGCTATGGCATTGCTAGGCTGTTGGGAGGGTATTTTGTGGTGTTATGTGACTAGGTAGTCTCAATGTTGTTGCTAGACTGTTGTAAATGTGTTTTTGATGGTTGCTGTAGCGTTGATATGCGGTTGGTAGTGTGTTCTAAGGCTTTGTGAATCTAGGTGCTATCTAGGGTGTTGCTAGACTGTTGTTAATGTGTTCTTAATGGCTGCTATGGTGTTGCTAGGCTGTTGGCTGGGTGTTCTGGGACATTATGTGATTCTAGGTGGTCACTAGGGTGTCTATCTATCTATCTATCTATCTATCTATCTATCTATCTATCTATCTCTAGAGAGACAGAGAGAGACCAGTTAATAGGATTTTTTTTGGTAACATTTTGGGCGTGATGCTCCTCCTCACATACATGTGTGTTCCATTGTCATTGCAAAAGGGATACAGCATGACAGAGAGGACGAAATCCATCAGAAATGCATCAACATCTAAGATGAACTTCCCTTGGACAAGACCCCTGGCTGCGTAAAGTAATAGTTAAGTTCACCCAAAAATTACAATTCTCTCATCATTTATTCTCCCTCATGTTATTCCAAACACGGTTTTACGGTACCTGTTGTCCTTTTTAGTGCTTGACAGCACTAAAATCCTGGCTATATCAAGTCTGTCTACATGCACTTTAAAAAGCTATTTCATTTGGACTAAATCAATAACTTTTTAAAATTTCATGTAAATGCTTTAACCTGACTGAAACTGTACATGGTCTAAAGTCAAAACACTTTTTTTGGTGAACTGTTCCTTTAAGCATACTGTAAGCGTACATTTATCAGCTCCCACGAGGACTTTACACACACCTACATAGTACATAAAGAGAAAAACAAATACAAGCCAGTGCCACTCAGAATCACAGCAAGCCTCTTTCTAAAACATCTATCATATGAGTTCAATACAAAGATTATTGTACATCATGAGACTCAACATGACAGTATGTGTTTGGAATAGAGTTATAGTGATTTCATGATGTCTGAGGATGATCAAACCAATGGGAAGAGGGTCGGTGGGGAGCATTTGAACACATACAGATAATAAATATCAATAAAATGCAGGAACACACACAGAGGATTGCTCACCACAGGGATTTCATCTGATCCAACGCACACATACACCCGAAGATAACGTTCCCTCTACACTCCAGGAGGTTTGAAACAGCCCCTCCAGGTATTTTCAGACAAACACATACGCTCAAACATATGCGTATCCCTCTTCACACCACTAGATTTGCAACTGCACCTTTAGCCATTTAATAACAAGCACACGCACATGCTAAAATGCACACACAAACCCGGGAGTGTTTTGGGCTTCGTGATGCTCATTAGACAGCAAGGCTGCAGGTACATGGCACGTTCCCATTAAATCTGCCACAATACCTCACCGAGCACGCAAGACAATGGAAACGTGCCAGCTTTACCAGCTAACTAGATACAAACAAAACACAAAACCAGGTCTGTTTACACCAAACCAAGTAAAAAAAGAAAGAAAAAAAACACTTCTATTCAAAGAATCCTGAAAAATAAATGTATCACGGTTTCCACAAAAATATGAAGAAGCAACCATAATGGAAAAAAAATTCTTGAGCAGCTAATCAGCATATTAGAATAATTTCTGAAGGATCATGTGACACTGAAGGCTGGAGTAATGATGCTAAAAAAAATATAGCTTTGATCACAGGAATAAATTACATTTTAAAATATATTCAAAAAGAAAACAGGTCTTTTAAATTCTATTAATATTTCACAATATCACTGTTTTTACTGTATTTTTTATCAAATAAATGCGGCTTTGGGGAGCATAAGAGACCTCTTTCAAAATCATTTTTAAAAATCTTACCGACCCTTTTGAGGAGTAGTGTATATAGTCATCTCCTAAATGTTCAAAAAAATATTTTAACAGGCTCACATATAAAATTTACAACAGATAAAAACAGATAGTCTTGATGACTCATCCTGCATCACATAGATTTTTGACCAATCAAATGCTCTCTGAAATGTTCCTCACCCAATACCACCTGCAACCAATTAGAAAGTAACTAAAACCTAGTATTTACTTTTCTTAAAGAGGCGATTTAATCTGATCTCACAACAAAATGCAACTATTTCACAAAGTAATTTTTTATTTTTACAAATTTGTACGATGCAATTTGAAAGACAACTTACCTATAATGTGTAATAAATAACCTAAACATGAACCTGCATCCCTAAACCCACTCAAAGATAACATGGCATGAGCTGGCCGTTTAAAACTGTACAAGTGAGATTGAACATATTCGCCCAAATTCATGAATTATCAATTCTCATGAGACTGTGTTGAATGATAAAATGTTCCAATTAAAAATTAAATGATCCAATTAAAAGAATTGGAAATACATATGCACAGGACAGAAAACTGCACTTGTCAAGCTATTTGATGGGTTTTTCTACCAATCTGTGTTCAGCTGTTAATTTTTAATCAGACAAAAATCCATTTTAAAATAGAAACTCCGCTTCCGCAATTGAGGATTCTGTCACAATGTTGCAAATGGGAGAACAAAACGGAATTGGTGTTGCATCAGTTAGCCCCGCCCACAGTGAAATCTCATTGGTCGATTTTCCTGCTTGGCTATTGCTTTAAAGTTTTTTTACCCCATCTGTTTACAAATCACAGCGTTGATTCAAATTAAAGGACTGTAGAGTGAGCAGATTAAATCACTCAATTGATTTTACTCATAATACATGCTGTTATAGCTAAGCTTGCTTAAATGTGTCGGTTTCTTTTCCTACACACTTTTAAGCTGTAAAATGTTCTGAATGTCCAAAAAAGACAATCTCCCTCTCAATTAGTTTGACCCTCCATACTGACAAGCCGGGCTACGAGAGTATCCCCTTGAACTGGCACGGTTCCCGTTTCACACTTCTAAATACGGCGACTGGCATCCTCTCCAGATGGCAGAGAAGAGTGTGAAGAGGATTTTGATGAGGGGAAGCAACGATAGCCCCCTCTTTGCATCCGGCCAGTTTAATCCAACCTTTCCTCCTGAACAGGTAGGAGATCTGCGAGCCGGCTGCCCGAGCAGGATGTGGGCGCGCGGGGTGATCTACGTCACCGCTAGGGTCACATTCATGAAGCTTTGGCTCCTAGCGTGTGAAAGCTGAATGAAAAGGCAACAGAGAAGGAGATTTGGGATGAATATGACTCGAATAAATGTGTGCGGGTTGTATTGAAGCTGCAATCTGTCGTTGATGCCGCCAGCAAGCTACGAGCAGCAAAGCGGCAAAAAACACTTTACCGTCTTCCTTGAGGGACATTTTAGCAATTAGAGACTTTAAATGACCCGTCATTTTTGGTCAAGTGTGAAAATGATATTTTAATGCTTTATTTTTATCATTTGATTGTTCTGTTGTTTATTCTGATCATTTAGTAATAGCCAATTTTCTAATGAAAGTTTTTGGCTCAGGAAAAGCTTGACATGTTGCTCAAAGCCAACTCGAAAAAAAACATTTTCCAAACCGTGTTTTTGTCTTATCCTGAATAATAAGCGTTTATATTCGGACTATTTTAGACTGGTACGGGTCGTACCACTTGAGTAGCCCAGTACCTGCGTGACTCGTCATAGACATAAACAGAGAGAAGTAGCTCCGGCTACAATGTTCTTCCGCAAGATGCATGCAGTTCTGATTATTAACCACTAGAGCGCCAAAAGTTACAGACTGCAGCTTTAAGAAACATTTCTTATTATTATCAGGATTCTTTAATGAATAGAAAGTTTAAAAGATAATAATAATGAAACAAAGCAAAAAAGTAAATGTTAGGAGTGCACTAGGCATAACCAGAGATACCCTTAGAGCAAACAGACATGTACCGAAAGCAATACAACTACAATTTTGATTTCATGGCCTCTTCAAGGCATTTTTTCCTGAAAATTCTTCCATGTAGGCTATATACACGTGCACCACAACATGTCTTTTTCCTCCATCCTGCAGAGAAAAATGGAGATGCTGAAATGTCGAACGTAACTAGCGTAACTAGCGTGGAAAGAGTTGCGTCAGCTCCAAGGTCTGGCGGACCTTCAAGAGATGCTCCAGCCAACCCATGCTACACGGCTCAGCCCTGCCAAGAGCTCGGAGAAACCACAGGCAATGGCTTCCTTCTGCCAGAGTTACAGTCAAACAGGCTGCAGTTAACTCCTGGTTACAACAATTCACTTTTAAAGTCAACACTGAATCAAAATGGAAAATTTTAACCAATAGCCAATAGATATTTAAGCATTATTTTAGCAAACTCATCCAAAAAATTCCCGGTGGAAAAAAATAGTGCCTTCCAACATTAATTCTTGTTGAATATCCAGTGTCAAAGTAGTATGAAACATTAAGCAAAATGAGTTGCAAATGGTATCATGTTCACTTTAATGCTATAGGTTAGATAGTTGGGCTGTTGGATTATGGCAAAAACCATAATCACGATTATTTTTCAACATTGAAAATCACGATTATTTTTCAACATTGAAAATCACGTTTACTTAACATGATTATTGTTGGGCGATCAAATCAATCAATCAATCATTTTATTTTTGTATAGCGCTTTACACAACCGTCAGGTATCCAAAGTGCTTCACATCATAAAATAAAATAACACAACAAATAACAATAAAATCAAAAAAGAAATTGTCACACCACTACTGCGTATTAAAAGCCATTTTAAACAGGTGGGTTTTAAGTTTCGACCGGAAAATAGATTCATCTGTAATTGTGCGAATATCAGGGGGTAACTTGTTCCAGAGTCTCGGGGCAGCAACTGCAAACGCCTGATCACCCTATCGCTTATATTTCGACCGTGGGACTTCTAAGACCAATTGGTTTGAAGACCGTAACGACCGGCTGTGTTCACGCAGGGTTAAAATCTCAGTTAAATACTCTGGGGCCAGGCCATTTAGGGCCTTAAAAACAAACAGCAAAATCTTAAAATCTATTCTAAACTGCACTGGAAGCCAATGTAAAGTGTAGAGGACGGGAGTGATGTGTGCACGCCTAGAGGTATTTGTTAAAAACCGAGCAGCAGCATTTTGCACAATTTGCAGTCGTGAAATGGAGCTTTGATTTAAACCAACATAAAGAGCATTACAATAGTCCAACCTCGAACTAATAAAAGCATGAATCACCTTTTCTAGATCATGCCTGTTAAGGAAAGGCTTGACTTTAGCTAGAAGATGAAGCTGGAAAAAACTCATTCTGACAACATTGCTGATTTGCTTGTCAAATTTCATGTTGCAATCAAAAGTAACCCCCAAATTTCTGACAGCAGGCTTAAGGTATGGAGCCAGAGCCCCCAAACTCACCGCTGAACCGTTTGGGTTACCGAAGATGATACACTCAGTTTTTGCTTTATTTAAGTTAAGAAAATTGTGACAACCACAACTTAATATCCTTAATACAACTAAGTAGGGAGTCTAGTGCGACACTATCATTCGGTTTTAGAGGCAGATAAATCTGTAAATCATCAGCATAACAGTGAAAGGACAAATTGTGCTTTCCGATAATACTCCCCAACGGCAACATATATAAAGAAAACAAGATAGGGCCAAGAATAGAGCCCTGAGGTACCCCACAAGATAGAGGAGCAGCTGACGAGGAGCTAGGGCTGTTTTCGACTAAGGATTTTCATAGTCGAATCTGATTCGTTAGATTTTGCCGTAGTCGACTGATAGTCGGGTTTTTTTTTTTTTTTTAGATAGCAGCTAGACGTTCGGTTGAATAACTGTTCGTCTGTTATAGGACAACTCGCTCTACGTTTATTTAAAATGAACAGCAAGACAACTAGAAGTGAATGTGCTTTCCATTAAATGAATCCTTAACAAAAAAAAAAAAAACGTTGCAATGAACGTGCTTTGTTTTAAATAAATCACACACAGTAAACAAAACCTTAACAAAAAAACTTTGCAATGAACTTTGCAATTTAGACGCACAAACTGCGAGCCGGTGCGGTGAGACGTAACCTACATGCTCGGGCAGATTCGGCTTGAAGTCGTTCATCCTCGGATGCGGCGTCGCGCGCGCTGTTACAAAAAAAGCCGTGCACACAGCCAAGCGAAATGGGGTCTTGCCGGTCTTGCGCACCCAACGCGTCATTTTTTGCCGTGCGCACCTTCGCGCTCCTTCGCGCTCGTGCGGACGCGTCGAGTATAAACAAGGCTCCGTGTCAGCGCGCGCTCTGATCGGTAGGTGCACAGACCTCTCCCGAATCATCTCCAGCACTCAGCCTCCGATGCACCACTAACTCCGCCTCCGCTTCCCTCATAAGATGATATTAGTATTTAAACATTCTCTATGATAAAAAATGTTTGTAAAAAATATTTGAATAGCACGGTTTTGGGGGTTATAGAGTTCTAATGACGGTGTTCACCTATAACCGTCGACTCACGGTAATATAATACACCCCTATTGGTTACGTAACATAACACTTCCCTATTATTCGACTATGAGGTTCACAGTCGAATCAGACCTCTCCGAATCGAATCGTCGAATCCTCGACTATTAGAAGTCAGCCCTACGAGGAGCATTCACCAATCATAATAGAGAAGCTCCTATTTGCTAAATAGGAGCTAATAGGAGCTTCTCTATTATGATCAAAGTCTTATTTCATGATATAGCTACTTTGAATGAATGATAAGCTACTTCAGGAAGATGTAGGCAACTAACAGTGGTATTCAGATAGGTAATAGCCTATATCATAAACTGAATAAAGAAATCAAATGTATAATAACACTGCATAGTCTTTACTGATATAGATTAATCCTTATTAAACCTAAAAAAGTTATTCGTTCAGGAGCAGTGAATGATTGTATCTTTGAATTTTGTTGTTTGATTAACATTAATGACAGACTGAAGCAGTAATATTGGGCTGCTGTATTTAAGACTGAATGCATGGATCCAATATAGTATACTGTTACACACGCGTTTTCTTTCTCAACTGTTTATATATTCACTGAAGACATAACTGAAAGTGTTTATGTCATGATTCTGCCCTCTTGTCATTTCATTTCTCTAGTCTTGAGGCAGGATCATGACAGACCCATGTTTTGTGTGCAAGCACATGGTCTTGTGTTTTGAGCCATGTGCTTGTGTTGTCTCGTTATGTTACCCCGCCCCCTTGTTATCCTCGTCTCGTCATTATTGTCTAGTCAGTTTCACCTGTCCTTGTCTAGTCAGCTTCACCTGTCTTTGTCATTAGTGTTCCCTTTATTATCCCCTTGTGTTTGCTGTCCTGTGTCGGTAAATTGTCAACCTGTGCGTGTTATTCTTTGTGAGAGTCCTGTGAGTACTTTGTCTGAATATTGTATTAAGAATTGTGAGTTTATGTAGCTGTTTGTTTTCTTCATTTTATCTTTATCAGTCAGTATCAAGTCCTAGTTTATTTCCTGTCTTAGTCTAGTTGTACTGCCCCATCTGTCCTGTTTTGCCCCCTCGTGGGTTTTTGTTTTCTGTTTTGTGCCTCAATAAATCCCTGTTAGTCTGCATATCGTCTGCGTTTGGGTTCGCTCTTCAACCACATGACAGAATGTACCGACCAAAGAAGAACCCAGCAGACAGTTTGTCTTTTTCTGCCAAGCGACAATCTGATCCCCTTGAACAATGGTGGCTGTCGACTACCTCCGACATGAAGAGTGGCAAGGCACCGTTTTCCCCCCAGGGAGAGAGGTCGTTGAGAGAGTATGCCCAGGCCGTGGAAGAGAGGAGGAGGTTCTTGCCTGAGATCCTACTCAACTCATACTTCATCGCAGGTCTCAATGGTCCTCCTCCTTTGACTGAACGGGAGGGGCTGATTCGCCGTCCGTTTTGGGAAGTGGTGGACCGTTTGTGTCAGGAGGAGCTGCAGGGCTCCTCCACGAGGTCTTCACCTTCTGCCTGTCTGCCTGCCATTCGCGAGGGTCGAATGATAGGCGTCGTGACGCTTTGGGACCAGGCTGGCTCCCTCACAACTCCTGGCACTTCTTCTACCTCCTTCGGTCTTCGAGGGAAACGAGGGAGGCGAACCTCGTGGGACTCCCCTTCAGAGTCCTCAGCGTCGGAGTCTATCCTGCCAGAGATAACCCCTCCTTCGCACGACACCGTCCCCGCCGTGCTTCCCCAACCCGTCTCAGCTCCGGCGATGGTCTCCGCTTCTCGACCTAGGAGAAAGAGGAGGAAGAGGGGAGCCTCCCGTTCTTTAAGCGCCATCCCAGAGCCGCCCGCTGCAGTCACAGAGCCGCCCGCTGCAGTCACAGAGCCCGCCGCTGTGAAGGCGGTCCCAGCACCCGGTGCTGAGAGAACAGTTCCTGAGCCAACTTCTGAGAGAGCTGTTTCCGAGCTCGCTGCTCCAGCTCCTGAGAGTGCTGCACAGGAGAGCGCTTCCGAGTTTGATATGAGCTCTTCATCTGAGTCTGAGGTGAAGAGCGCTGATTCTGTTTCTGCTACAGGGTACACAGATCCCTTTGTGATGGCTCCGCAGCCAGCCACGTTGTTGTCCGTCTCTGTTCCACAGTCGCCTACTTCTCTCCCTGTCTCCTGTCCTGTGCTGTCTCCTTCCCCGTCCCAGTCAAGTTCCCCCAGCGCTACTCCACGTGTCACCCTGTCTCAGTCTAGTTCCCCTATGGCTTCTCCTCGAGTGCTCCCACCCAAGTCCGCCTGGAATCCTCGTCCCAAGCCCTCATCCCGTGGACCCAAGACCCCCAGCACTCCTACCCACCCTGGACAGTTCCCCAAGAACTTTCTTGTTCCCCCGCCCCCCCTCCCTTGTTTGTTATTTTTATTGATGCATCCCAACCCCATTATTGTATATTCTTGTATGCCGTTGCTTTTATTTGTCATGTTTTGTTGGTTTGTGTCTGTTTCCCAGTCTGTCATGTCTCGTGTTTGATGTCCTCTTTTGGAGCGTCTGGTAACCGCTCCTTAAGGTGGGGGTTCTGTCATGATTCTGCCCTCTTGTCATTTCATTTCTCTAGTCTTGAGGCACCTGTCTTTGTCATTAGTGTTCCCTTTATTATCCCCTTGGGTTTGCTGTCCTGTGTCGGTACATTGTCAACCTGTGCGTGTTATTCTTTGTGAGAGTCCTGTGAGTACTTTGTCTGAATATTGTATTAAGAATTGTGAGTTTATGTAGCTGTTTGTTTTCTTCATCTTATCTTTATCAGTCAGTATCAAGTCCTAGTTTATTTCCTGTCTTAGTCTTGTACTGCCCCATCTGTCCTGTTTTGCCCCCTCGTGGGTTTTTGTTTTCTGTTTTGTGCCTCAATAAATCCCTGTTAGTCTGCATATCGTCTGCGTTTGGGTTCGCTCTTCAACCACATGACAGTTTACAAGGATACTTACCAAAATGGCATTTTGACATTTTTGTGTATAGGCTATTTGACCATTTAGGCGAGAATCCGAAGCTCCATTGCCTTCCATAGTATGGGGAAAAAATACTATGGTAGTCAATGGGGTCCTATCAACTGTTTAGTTATCCATATTCTTCAAAATATCTTTTGTGTTCAGCAGAAAAAATATTCATACAGGTTTAAAGGGATACTCCACCCAAAAATGAAAATTCTGTCATTTACTCACCCTCAAGTTGTTGCAAACCTGTATGAGTTTCTTTCTTCTGCTGAACACAAAGGAAGATATTTTGAAGAACGATTGGAACCAAACAGTTGTTTGGCACCATCGACTTCCATAGTAGGAAAAAAAATACTATGGAAGTCAATGGTGCCAAAGTTCCAATCATTCTTCAAAATATCTTCCTTTGTGTTCATCAAAAGAAAGAAACTCATACAGGTTTGCAACAACTTGAGGGTGAGTAAATGATGACAGATTTTTCATTTTTGGGTGGAGGATCCCTTTAAGGTTTAGAACATCTTAAGGCTGAGTAGTACTCTCTGTTGTAAAAGATAAAATAGTTGAGACAGGGAAAATAAATGACAGGGTAAGACAAAAACATGCAGAGAGAGAGAGAGAGAGAGAGAGAGAGACCTAAGGCAGAGCAATAACACATAAGACAGATGCTCTTCGGAATCTATGGTAATTTATTCTAACGTGACTTGGATGATTGGCTACAGTGGTAATACATGCTAACGTGACTTGCATGATTGGCTGCTGTGGTAATATATGCTAACGTGACTTGCATGATTGGCTGCTGTGGTAATATATGCTTACGTGACTTGCATGATTGGCTGCTGTGGTAATACATGCTAACGTGACTTGCATGATTGGCTGCTGTGGTAATATATGCTAGCGTGACTTGCATGATTGGCTGCTGTGGTAATATATGCTAACGTGACTTGCATGATTGGCTGCTGTGGTATTATATGCTAATGTGACATGCATGTGACTTGCATGATTGGCTGCTGTGGTAATATCTGCTAACGTGACTTGCATGATTGGCTGCTGTGGTAATATCTGCTAACGTGACTTGCATGATTGGCTGCTGTGGTAACATATGCATGTCTGAATAGATTTACAGTCTTCAGCCTTACATAACACCTTACAACTGCAGTAAAGAGCATGAGCCACTTTACAAACAGAAGAAAAAAGGACTCCTGCCCCTGGTACAGTATATAACTCCATTTATCCATGCATAAGCCTGCTACAAACCAACAAATCCAAATGGCTCAATCTTCAGACAGATGCAAACACTGAAAAAGGATGAAAGTTGGAAACTAGAGCCGTTAGTGCAGAAATGGCTAACTATGTGAAATGATGTGCATACAGTCAGAATTGAAAAAAGGGAAACTGGATTAAAGGCAGTAACTACGACACATGACTGTAGGCTGAAATTGCTCTTAATAACTTTTAACCCATTACAATGCTTTGATGGGTGAAAAAAAGAGCCATTTCTACTACCTGAACTGAATAGAAAATAGGACCTGAAAATTTCAAAGTATTTGAAGGGAAGATGAAAGGCTATTTCAGAAAAGTTTACATCTTAAGGTGAAACAGACAGTCTGGCTCTGAGTGAGACAGCAGAATCTGGGTTCTAGAAGGTTCAGGGTAGCATTATAAATGCTTTTAAATATTCATACCTGTAATCATACTAACTGACAGCACTCTGAAAAGAAGAACTAGCCAACGACTTATTAATAATAGAATATTTAAACATATCCTCAAAAGACAACAGTAAAAACGTTATCTAATTGTTTACAATCAAGATTGCAATCTAAGATGACTATATAAAATTGTAGCAGGCTCAAAAGTTCAAGTAAAGTAAATAAAATCATATTAAACTTTATATTAAAATATTAATATTTAAGGCATTTATAAGGAATGAATTAATGTAATACAGAGTTTCAAAATTATAGCTACAAAACTTTAACACTGTACATGTTGGTATGAAGCCAGTGTGACAATGAAGACACTGACATTTTTTTATGTTTAATGTTAGACGATTTCTAATCAATTTCAATGCCATCCCCACATAACTCCAGTAAACCCGGTAAATTTCACAGGATACGGACATCAGAAATGCATACTTTAGTCACAGAAATAATGTCGGTAAAACATAACCAGAGGTTCAGCAATAGAAACATAATCTAACTACAAAAAGGGCCATTTTAAATCATTTAATAGCGCACAATATGAATTCAAGTGTGAATTTATATTAAAAGTACATTACTGTAACACCATATTAACTTTTGACTGAACTATGAACATTCCAAAGCCGCTATGATTCCAAATGACCAATGTCCTTCAAATATATACACGTCGTTGACAAACATTTTGCCAAAATTTGGTAAATTAAATTAAATATAGCTAGGTCACTAAAAAACATCAATGTTACACTTCCATTTTATTTCACTTTCACAATGCGAATGTCATCACAACGGCTCAAAGTTTGGGAGTGTGTGCGATCAAATCACAGTAGTTGCTGAAAACATCTGATCTGTAGAAGACTACGTCACACTCACCCGTGAGAATTCACAAACACACCAAACTCACAGCTGTAAACCCTGCAGGTGACACTCGGGGCGAGAGACCTCACACACCCATATAGGTGGAAAATCACAATGTCTTCATCTCAGTTATGGTAATTCCACTTCAGTTCATAGTATGCATTAAACGCATAATTGCATGTGAAACGAAATGTGTGTGTGTGTGTGTGTGTGTAGATGTGTACGTGACAGAGACACCCAGTGGGTAATTGATGCACCAGCTCAAAGTGACAGGTTCGACTACACCCCCTGTGCCACCTTCCTCCTTCCAGGAGTGCACACACACACACACACACTAACAAGCCAACATAATTACATGCCTGACTCCTAAAGATAGGGGAGAGAGGGATGCGACTGATTGCTGTGAAAGAGGGAGGGGAAACACAAGAAACAGAGAAATGAAAACATCTGGCCAGCGAAGCTCGAGCAATCACGAGATACCAATCAGTTCAATGTCACACAGCATCACACAGACAACCTCCTTGGCCTTCAAATCTCACTTATACAAATACTCATTCTGTTGCTTCATTAAATATTCCAATTATTTATGACACACGTGCGTTCACACAGCTTAGTGAGCTGACTGTGTAAATACATGTTATGCATACCAAGTATGGATTCTCACAAAACCCATCAGGATCTTGTCCAGGTCATATTCCTCCCCAAAATCAGAAGAAATCAATGAGAAATTATATTTTGCATTAGGAAAAAATGCATTTTTGTGCTTTTGTGACTTTATTTTAGTGACAATTAAATACATTTATATTCATTTTGCAAAATATAATTATTTTTTATCTTTTGATAGTGGGGTGAAATATGAACAGGGCATGCTTTCATGAGATTGTAAATTATGAAAATATGCCCATGTATTTGCAAATGAATCTTGCCCAATACATACACCTGAGGCACTCCATAGCACACATCAAACAATACTCCATTTGGAGAACCACTAACATAAATAATCCACATTATAAATTGAATATGAAATCATCTACTGTATATAGGTTTAAACTGCACTTTCAATTTAAGAAGATTGTTTATAAGATGAGAACTGACTCATGCAATTGACTAAAACCAGTACGAACAAGCAGGATATGATATTTGTTATATTTAAACTATTCTGAATGAAAGTACAGAGAACTAAAGTTATTACCGTACACAACTACACACGTAGCAAAGAGCTGCAATGGCATGCTTAAAAAAAAAGAAAGAAAAAAAGGAAAACATTTCCAGAGTATGTTTAAAACCTGATTCTTGATGCCATTTGGAGGCTGAAACTTCAACATTGACACATTTAATGAGGCTGTTATGTGGTAGCAGCTATATATACACTCATCGGCCACTTTATTAGGTACACCTGTCCAACTGCTCGTTAACACTTAATTTCTAAGCAGCCAATCACATGGCGGCAACTCAGTGCATTTAGGCATGTAGACATGGTCAAGACAATCTCCTGCAGTTCAAACCGAGCATCAGTATGGGGAAGAAAGTTGATTTGAGTGACTTTGAACGTGGCATGATTGTTGGTGCCAGAAGGGCTGGTCTGAGTATTTCAGAAACTGCTAATCTACTGGGATTTTCACGCACAACCATCTCTAGGGTTTACAGAGAATGGTCCGAAAAAGAAAAAACATCCAGTGAGCGGCAGTTCTGTGGGCGGAAATGTCTTGTTGATGCCAGAGGTCAGAGGAGAATGGGCCGACTGGTTCGAGCTGATAGAAGGGCAACAGTGACTGAAATAACCACTCGTTACAACCGAGGTATGCAGCAAAGCATTTGTGAAGCCACAACACGCACAACCTTGAGGCGGATGGGCTACAACAACAGCAGAAGACTCCACCGGGTACCACTCATCTCCACTACAAATAGGAAAAAGAGGCTACAATTTGCAAGAGCTCACCAAAATTGAACAGTTGAAGACTGGAAAAATGTTGCCTGGTCTGATGAGTCTCGATTTCTGTTGAGACATTCAGATGTTAGAGTCAGAATTTGGCGTTAACAGAATGAGAACATGGAACCATCATGCCTTGTTACCACTGTGCAGGCTGGTGGTGGTGGTGTAATGGTGTGGGGGATGTTTTCCTGGCACACTTTAGGCCCCTTAGTGCCAATTGGGCATCGTTTAAATGCCACGGCCTACCTGAGCATTGTTTCTGACCATGTCCATCCCTTTATGGCCACCATGTACCCATCCTCTGATGGCTACTTCCACCATGTCACAAAGCTCTAATCATTTCAAATTGGTTTCTTGAACATGACAATGAGTTCACTGTACTAAAATGGCCTCCACAGTCACCAGATCTCAACCCAATAGAGCATCTTTGGGATGTGGTGGAACGGGAGATTCGCATCATGGATGTGCAGCCGACAAATCTGCGGCAACTGTGTGATGCCATCATGTCAATATGGACCAAACTCCCTGAGGAATGCTTCCAGCACCTTGTTGAATCTATGCCACGAAGAATTGAGGCAGTTCTGAAGGCAAAAGGGGGTCCAACCCGTTACTAGCATGGGGTACCTAATAAAGTGGCCGGTGAGTGTATATATTAGTCATGAAATTACATTCAAGAGCTTTCAACAAATCAAAATGCCTTTTAATATCTTTAAAATGCATGGAGTGGCGCTAAGTACAAGCTACGTACCTTTTTGACTAAAATGCAATTATTGCCATCTCTTACAGGCAAACGATGCCATGCTGAAGCACAATAAAGCTCTTCAGTAACCAGCCATATAAATAAATTTGAAAACTGGATAGCGATTCATATTTACAACTGCAGTGCAAGTAACCAGTGTGCCTGTTTAATAAAGAGAAATGTCTTACCTAAAAAGCAGATGTCATCAGGATTCATTTCAGCGTGGTAGCACAGGACATAGAAAAAGAAAAAAAGACCATTAGTCAAAATATGGCATTAATTTTCTTAAGACATTTTTTTATTCTTATTTGTCAAACATGCTAAAGACGAATGATGATAGACAGTAAATGAGATATAACTAAATACCAAAGAAAAATGTAATATATTTCTAACAACATATCACTAAAACATTTAAATTAAAACAAACAGAGAAAGATAAAAACAAATACAGCTCCATATAGATACAGAATAAATACTTCTAGATATGTTTAATATATATATATATATATATATATATATATATATGAAGATGTTCCTTGTGTTACTTCAGTTGCAATAATGAAATGTTACATAAAAATGTATATACAGCTAACCTTGTCGGATGAATTGTTCTGCTTTATATCGCTAGTCAAAACAACTGAAGAATAAAACATGTAGACAAGACAATTGTGTGTCAGAACACATTGAGCATCAATTAGCTGAAATCCCCACACTGGCGTCCAGTCATTAGAGCTGCTGCTAATGCAACGTGGCCCAGCAGCCGTGAGCTCTGCACTGGACAGATCAGATTAATACCGGTTTTCATATATTGTGGAGTAGTAAATTAATGATAATTGCTTAGCCACTATTCTCAACATCTTCCATCTCAATGCACCTTGATCAACCTGAAGTCCACCCTGCAGTTTATTCCAGTTTCATCCATGTTTTCCATCACAAAACAACCTTTCTAACCTCAGACTTAATCCAGAGTTAATCATGCCATAAAAACATGTCAAAACAGACTTTCGAAACAAGTCTCAGTTACAAAACAGACACTGGAAACATTAATAAGTAGCTCAGTGCTCTGAAGTAAAGGTCATTGAGCTAAATACTACTAAAGACTGAAAAAAAGGCATCTGGATGAAAACATGTGGATCCTAAAGGGCTTTACTACAAATACAAGGAAAAACAAACGCACAAAATTAAGTTTCAGGTCTATAAGATTTATTTATAATACCATGGATACATTAAATTGATCAAAAGGTGACAGTCAAGACATTTATTATTGTTATAAAAGATGTATAAAAGCTGTTCTTTTTAACTTTTTACTCAAAGATTTTCCACATAAATATGAAGCAGCACAACTGTTGCCAACATTGATAGTAATAATAAATGTTTCTTGAGCAGCAAATCAGCATATTAGAATGATTTCTGAAGGATCATGTGACACTGAAGACCGTCACAGGATTTGCAGGAATTTATTTCACAGTCATTTTCCACAATATTACTGTACTGTTATTACAGTACTTCTGCCTTGCTGAGCATAAGAGACTTATTTACTGTGCCGATATCAAATCTCAGCAACCTGAAGGGGGCAATAGTTCAAATGTGGCATTAAACCAGATGTGTTTAGGTATTCAGGTAGCTATCTATCATCTGGCTTCCTCAGCAAGACCCGTTTCAAGCAGCATTACCTCAGGAAAAACTGACCATAACTAGACGTGTCTGCATTCATACTTGCATAGAGACAGGATGGAATAAATCTCCCATTAAGGAGAGTCAAAATCGTTTTATCTGAATTGCCCTTATACGCAAGAAACGCAACATATGAGGTCATGAAAGTGCATATACACACAAACACACCCACACAGCGGTCTTAAGTGAAGGATGAGGTATCACGCTTTGAGAAAAGCACTATTTTATCTTCCTCATTCTCTCTAACTGAAGTTTATCCCATCAGTGGTTTTTCTGGGTTACGTAACGCCACCTCTTCCGCCCACCTCTCCGCTGCATCTCTCAATGGAAGGCACAGCAACACGGAGCCACGAGTGGGATTCACATTGAAACGTGATGGAATTTATGGAAACATCGGCCTGGCACATTAAATACGATACATTACACACACGGAAACGCTCTGGAATCGTAACCCGAAATGTGCTCTTCCCTTCTCTCTCTGACGCATCCTTCCTCTTCCTCTGTCTATCCTTCATCTTTTCAAATAGATTTCTGAACTTTCAACTGAGGTGTTGCACATGGGCGCAGGACAATAAAACATGATAAATAAAAAATGAATTATTGCAGTGCAGGAAAAAACAGATACGGACTGACTTTCCACAAGAGGACGACCTGCTGCGAAACAAACACCTCGAAACAAACTGGAATGAAACACATTCTACACTTTATAGCATTTGATGCTACACTATTATTGTTAGTCAAGGTTTCTTCGAACAAAAACTGTTTAACATGGCCCTTTTTTTTTTACCCTCTCTCTGACCTTTAGAGTTAAATGGGCTGTTTGCTAACGTTACCAACTTTATGAATTATATATGTAAATTACCTTTGTTGGCTAATATATTGTGGCTATAGACACACATTTACATTTCTTCATTAGACACACAGACATATACTTATATGTGTGTGTGTGTGTGTACATATATACACATAAATAAATACATACATATATTATTTATACATATATTATTTATATATATATATATATATATATATATATGCACACACACACATTTATTTAGTTATTTATATTATACATTTATAAAAAATAATTAAATTAACAATAAAAATTGTATACATAAAAGAAAATAATTTACAAATATTGTTTTTATTCCTTTTTTGTATTAAACAAAGCCAGTTTTTAGAAATATTACGATTTGTTTTGTTTGTATTATTTTCACATAGATTTCTCTTTTTTTCATATCAAAAGAAAATATTTTTTAAATCTATTGTTATTATTTTCATGACACTTAAGCACATTTTCTTAAATTCTCATTATATTGTATTTTTTTTAAAAATCTGTATAAAAACAGTACAACAAGCAATACCATGATGTACATTTTAAACGATTTTTTTTTTTTTTACATTGCAGTAATATAAATGAGATTTTTTGCATTATGTTAATGAGAAATTGCTGGAAAAAATGTCAACAATTTAAACAGTCCTAAAAAAAAATCTTCGTTTTCCTTTAGCAAAATATTATTTATTATTTATTTTGATATTGGGGTGAAATATTACCTGGACATTTTCTTGACAGGTTTTGTGAGATTCATACGTTCATATATTCAAGCGAGAAAAATCTAATTTCAATGATATATCCCCTTTAATTAGTGACGTATCACACAGAAAGCTTCTTCTCGCAGTTGGGACGGCCCATTGGCTCTAATACAAGAGCTGCTGTAAGCTCACTGGACACTCCTGAGGTCGATCTGACCCTCTGTTACTCTCAAACACGCTCTCTCCCACATGAGCTCTCTGAAGGAGTGTCTGAAGAGACAACGCCGACGTTAGCACCGTCGATTCTTCTCGTTTCCACCCGCCCACGTCCACCTACGCACCCACTAACACACACACGTTCCCTCTCACTCTATTGTGCCAGCACGAACACGCTCACCCACATTCACAACGGGGCGATTTCCACATCACAGCGCTGTGATAAAGATGGTACGGGCAGCATCAGTGCTCTGTGGGACAAGCTATAGATATCACTGCTTCACCCTGACACCTAATGAAGGCTCTGGGTCTTCAGCTAGTACGTGTGATAGTACAAGTGTGATCTGGAGAGTGTTATGGAACAATTTCTGCTGTGCAAAGATAGCCCAATTTCAGATATTTGAGTCATTTTATGATAACATAAAAAGACTCGAAGGAATCCTGATGGCTGGTATAAAATAAAAACAAATATTGTTTTCTTTTTAATGCCTCATGTGCAGATGCAAATTAAAGTCATAGATGCAATGTTGATGCATTAAACAACAGAGGAGTTTATGTAAAATTACCACATTTGAAAAAGTTCATATAGCAAACATTGGTCTTATGGTCTTATGAATGAATACAATCTGTAGTCTAAATAAAATAAAATAAAATAATAAAATAAAATAAAAAAAATAAAATAAAAATAAAAAATAAAAATAAATAAAAAATATAAAAAAAATAAAATAAAATAAAATAAAATAAAATAAAAAAGCAATGCGGTTGATAGGGCATTGCTATGACGGTTACTGGTTAAAAAAGTAAAAGCACACCTCTCCTCAAGTTTAATAAGTTTAATACTGTGTTACAGATCTGTCCAACTCATCAACAATCATCACTCATTAACTGGCGCGTTAGAGGTGAAGGCAATGCCCTCCATTTTCACATTCTTGCGCTTTTGAGTTGATTTTTCTTTTTTTTTTACAGTGAGCGGATGCATGAGGAAAGGAAGTGCATAATCCATTTGTAAAAGCTCAAGGCTGGCGTTGCTGAATGTAGAGTTTCGCTGCCAGCTTCCCGCATAGCTGAAGCAGTGTCCATTCATTCCAACTGCTACTAGTGAAAAAACATCACCGCAGACGCAGGAAGACTCATCAGAGAGAGAGAGAGACACACACTCACAGAATGCTGACAAGGGAAGCTGCATTTTATTTCTTCCTCTGTTTTGTGAAAGATGACAGATTGATATTCTTGTCTGTATGTTTGGGAATATGAAACACACTCAATGATACGGGTGGTTTTATTAACTTTGAATGAATTTGATCTACTGATTGTGGGTCTTCTTTGTCTTTTGATACTTGATAATGGTTCTTGATTTTATGTCACTGTTTCACTGGTCAAAGAGTCCATGGAGATCTGTGGCTTCAACTTCATGTAGCTTTGAGGTACGCGAAACCACACAACCTTCTATTAAGTCAACGATCCCTGTCCACAACCACTGGCCTTCTGGGTATTTAAGCGAACACTTGACCCACTGACATACTCTTGACCCTTTAAAATGTGCCTTTTCATGAATAATTGCCTATGTGGTTCGCTTAAGGCAAGCGCTTTCATTTTTTCACCATTGCACTGAAATCTTTTAATGAATTCTTTTACATACTCAGATTAACATCTTTAATTTAGCACCAATTAATTTAATATATTTCAATGCCAAGTATAAGAGACAAATTAAACATCTAGTGATTTATAAACCCTATTATGATTAATGTCATAATGAAGGCCATTTCAATAGCTGCCAACAGATACGATACATCCAGTACACTTTATAAAGGGACCTAAATATTCCATGCAACTAGATAAACAAACAAGATAAAAATCAAATTAAATTAAATGGTGATTACTAGGTGGCTGCTTACTGGCCAAAGTAAAAAGAGTCAAAGTCTCAAACTCAAAGTCTCTGGTCACTATCGTATATATTGCTCAGGTCACTCAAATGATTTCAGGTTTCATTAATGTCTAGGGTTGGGTATCGTTTGGGTTTTATCCGATTCCAGTACCTACTCGGTATTTTTTAAACGGTTCCGGTGCTTAAACGGTTCTTAAATCGGTCCTTAAGAAAATGAAACCGCACACACTTTATCAAAAAATAATACCCTTTAATTTACAGGGCCAAACTGGACACAATATTAACTTAAATCTTTAAACAATATAAATACAAGTAACATATGGTAATAATAAAACCAATATAAAATAAAAATTCATATTTACATAATATCAAATGAAACAATATTGTATCAAACAATGTAATAATACTGGAGATTAATAGAGATTACTATAGCAGGCAGAGCTGCCAACTCTCACGCATTGACCGTGAGACTCACGCAAATGACCCTTTTCACACAGAAAAATCGCGGACAAAGAGGACACGGACAGACAAGACAGAGAAGGTTACTTTTGATATGGAACAAATCCACAGCTGTCAGATTCTGTCAATATTTTTACGAGATTCACACAATAAATAACGTTTTGGCTCTTTGAAATGTGACAGATCGCTGTAGCGCGTCAGTTCAAACGGCACGTGATGATACAGCAGCCTACAAATCCACTGCTTCTTAGCTACGCAGCGTTAAGTGAACCTATGAAAGAGAACATCTCTGGTTACTGGTGTAACATATCTCTCAATAGGGAACGAGACGCTGCCAAGCTCCTCGCGCTGCCGACCAGCTTCCTTTTTCGGCAAAGAAATCTGAGGAGCAGATGGCGCGCGCGCGCCAACATAGTATGACGACGTAAGTGCGTCGATGCGGCGCCCGCGCCATCAGCCAATGAATTGGCTTGATTCTATATGGAATTCAGACTATCGGCACACCCAGAGGGCGTTCTGACACGTAATTTTACACGTGAAATGCAGCCAAACCTTGCGAGAAAGAGCGCGCTTGCGAGACAGAAGAGACTGTGCTCCAAACTGTGTAGCACACGCACGGCGGAGAGAGAGAGAGCGA
This sequence comes from Rhinichthys klamathensis goyatoka, assembly GCF_029890125.1. Lineage (NCBI taxonomy): Eukaryota > Metazoa > Chordata > Actinopteri > Cypriniformes > Leuciscidae > Rhinichthys > Rhinichthys klamathensis. The sequence continues at coordinate 9,825,015 of NW_026606604.1, forward strand.
GAGACCTTGTGTGTGTGCGTGTGTGCCTAATGAAGTTAGGCACCGAAATCAGGCACCGAAATTTTCGTTCTTATTCGGTCTGGTTACTACCGTTTACGTCGGAACCGGTTCCCTATTGGCACCGAGTCTCGGTACCCAACCCTATTAATGTCTGTTGCACAAACGACGCAGGATGAATTATAATACTAGGAACACAAAGCATGAGCAATAACACAAGTGATGCCTGCCTTCACAAACACGGTTTATTGCAAACATTCCTTACTGAAAAAAAATCTTCCCGAGTGGCTAATGATTTATATCAGCAGGCCGAGAAAACCGACTCATCTAATTAGTCCACACTCAATTAGATCAAATGTTGATTGATAAACCGCTCTAAAGCCATAAATGACAGAAAAGTGGAGACGGATGACAGCAGCGCGCCTTGCTCTGCCTCCAAACGCTGTGCGCATCAGCAATGCAGCTCTCTAATGACCTTCTTGTAACAACGTCTCCATAGTAACAGCTTCTTTAAACAGGGTAAATCTGAAACTTCATTCATATTTATGACTGCAAACATGTCACTTCGCTCATTCGCACGTAACCTCCAGGATACAATTTTCGAGTTTGAAAAAATTCTCCCCCTCGTCAAAGAGTTGTTGATTTGTGTATGCCTCTCAGCGTGTTTTTTTGTGTTTGCTGGTGATGTTTTTTTGCCAGCAGGTATTCTTATGTAACATGTTATTCTGCATTTTCTAAACTAGACACACTGGCAATTACTGCTAGAGAAAAACCAAAGCAACCCACCTCTCGCTTTTTCTTAATGACATTTTCGGAGCCAATTTGTAACAGGTTTACAATGCAACAATATTTATCTTGGCTTTTTGTCCACGCAAAACATGAAGAATGAAACGAAAAGTAATTAAAACTCTCTGCTTTTTTTATATAATGAGGCTGATGGACTGTGCTGGAGTCTTTCAGTAATGCTAATTTGACAAGCTGACAGAATGATAACATTCAAAGCAATTATAAAAGGGTTAGTTCACTCAAAAATGTCATTATTTACTTACCTTATGTCGTTCCAAACCCGTGAGACTTTTGTTAATCTTCGGAACACAAATGAAGAATGTCCCTCCATTGAAAGTCTACGCAACTACCACTTTGAAGCTTTAAAAAGTTCATAAAGAGATCGTAAAACTAATCCATGAGAATTCAGCGGTTTAGTTCAAATTTTCTGAAGAGACTCGATCGCTTTATATGATGAACAGATTGAATTTAGGTTTTTATTCATATATAAACATTGATACATAAACAGCGAACATAAACAGAAGCTAAACTGATCTTGCTTGACGTGCGAGAACAAACCCCCAAAAAATGTAATTTTTGATGTTTCATCAAAAAGATCTTAATTTGTGTTCTGAAGACGAACGAAAGTCTTACGGGTTTGGAACGTCATGAGGGAGAGTCATTACTGACAGAATTTTCATTTTTGGGTGAACTATCCCTTTAAAACAACACATCCTGGCCCAAACATCTTTAGTCCACCTGTCAGGTAAGAGATTGTATTATATCAGGAATGCTGACAAAGGACCAGTTTTCCACATCTATGCTTTTTTTTTTTTGCCTCTATACGAAAAAACTGCTGATCCACAGTCAGAAGTAATGTTCTGAGCAGTGCATTCTTAATGGCACCTCTCTCAGCAAGCACTAAATAGGATTTAGCTGTGAACTCAGAGCAAAAGGGAGCATTGCAGATACCACCACAGGAACTGAGCTTCAAGAATAAAATTGATGGAGAAGCTGTGTTCCGATTCACATGGGTGAATATATGGAGTATTCACTGTGTGCTCCCGACACACACAACATGGGATATCTGCAGAAGTTCACTTCACTTGACAACATTCGTTCATTTGGAACACCCTGCAATGTCATAAATATAGGGCTGCACGATATATGGAAATTAACGAAATATCTCAAATGTACATATCGTGATATGCATATCGCAACGGCCTGCGATATCTGAATGATTTTAATAGGCGACTTCAAAAAGTTTTAGGTCGACGCATATAGCAGAGAACAGACTTGGCACACGGACTTACATGTAGGGCTGTGCCGGTAAACTGGACAACCAAACACATTTTTTTGTGTTATATATTAGATAAAATAAAACAAGATAAAATAATTTATATAAATATACATTTTCTGTGTATTAAATTATCAAATATATGTATAAATCTACAAACAAACCAATATTTATTTATTTTTTAAATATGTATCCATTTAAATATACATACAAGCACAGCGGACCCTCTATCAGGCAATTGGAACAAACCCAGCATTGAGAATTGGGGGAACACAGGAAATCAAGAGGTAAACAACATCATACAGCAATTCCCTCAAGAGCAGATCTGGTCCCCTGATCTCGGTCCAGCCTCCCAAAGCCAAATTCTGACCGAAACCCTATTAAAACTAGACACGGGAATGACCTCAGATCAGCACTGATCTGCATGTTTTACTCCCAACAGAGCGGTCACCCAAAGTGACAAGCAGAGTCGTTTTCCTGGAAAAGAGGAATGTAGGAAACCTAAAAATACCCATCAGCTGTGGGACAAGACAGAGACCCCAGTACACTCTGTAACATTGCATGGGAATGTCAGGATTTCCATATTCACAGGGATGGGGCAGATGTGTTGAATCATGGGATCACGGAGTTATCTGCAAAAGTTGTAGAAAACAACAGATGGTTGCTAGTTCCTAATTAATAAATTAAGCAAAAATGTCTCTGAAAGATATAGACGCACAATTTATTGGAACCAGATCGGATAGCAGCCGATTAATTAAAGTTAATTAATGTTATGATTTTGTATCTATGATTTTAGATTACTTTTACTAACAAAAGCCCCTTTCACACAGCGCGTTGATCCCGGGAAATTGATCACGCGACTCTGTTGCTCTTGGAAGAAAGTTTGTGTTCGTCATCAACAAAGAAAGAATGAAAAAAATGTCTGCAAACTGTAATGAAGCAGAGACCAGGGAGCTCCTTACTATCCACGCTGAAGCTGAGATCGTTCGCCAGCTTTGTGGAACGGTACGCGATGCGTTAGTGTACATGTTTTCGACGCGTACGTTACACGTCACATCCTGTGAACGCACACACAGATTCCGGAAAATCACTGGCAGTGTGAATGGACCAAAATCAAACGACACATTATCCGTGTATTTTCCGGAATCTGTGTGAAAGGGGCTTTACAGACATAGCACTAGATTACAGCAAAGATTTAACCCATTTATTCTTAAAGGATTTTACTATTATAGAGATGCGTAGTCCACAACTATTAATTTAAAAAATAACACACTGTACATTATAATGTTGTGATGCCTAAAATCCTCTGGGCATTGATTTGACATTGATTAAAACTATTGAATTTTAGCTTTTTGTTATGTTTTTGTACTAAATAGTACATAAACTATTTTGGAACAAAATTGCATACATTTTTAATAAGTTGCATAATTTTTTAAGAAACAAAATAGTATAATTTATTAGTTTTTCAAAACAATTATTGGCTTATCATTATCAATCAGATTTTTAATATTGTGCATGCATACTGAAGGATATGAGAAAATGGAGTTCATTGAATATCGTTATAAAAATGCAAATAAATGTCTGTTCTTGCATAAAGAACAGTTGGAATTGGTTTTGTGACCATTTTACACCCACTCACTAACCCTATTATTGAATAAAACAGGCTGATTTTGCAAATGTACCTTTAAGACTTCTATAACCAAGAAAAGAGCAAGAAAAATACAGTTTGCCATGATCAAATTTGACCAAGCAACAATTCATCAAAAAAGACCATATCACAAATCCAACGTCACATTGGTAAAACTCAACTGAAAATAGTTGTATTCACTTTGCAAAAGAAGCAAAACCTATATTTAAACCTCTCTGAAACAGGACAAAAAGAAAAGAAAAAAAACCCTGTGGTCTTAAAATTCACACAATCCGCCATCACAGACAAACAAAGAGGAGGACAATGAGTGAATTCACAGTGAGGTGCCAAGCGTTGTTCCTACACCTCCAGCTGGTTCTGCCAAAGGACACCCATTCTCCCACTGCCGTCTCCAGGAATCAAGGAGAGAACCACCTCAAAATCACTTCACAAACAAAGAAGACTGAGTAGCTGAAAAAAGAGAGGCTAGTGCAATGTAGGGGGGTTACACAAGAACACGTGTCCTGTTGCACTGAACGTTGCACTTGGAAACCTATGGCGGGTTTCCAAACATGGCCATACAACTTTAAAAATCTGATAGCAAATTGATTTTCTTGATCTGCGTTCGTGAAGAGGATCCATTCATATAGGCTCAGTTGCGTGATAAACGCATGAATCCTTTTTAACGTAATATCTTACAAAACGATCGGTTTTGAAGCACATTTCTGTTTAGTGCTGAAGGCGGACACCCACAGTCATCAGCAAAAGCTGTAAACTAACCGAGCCAACACTCCACTCCTGAGGCCTCCACACCACCCCCTCGTGACACCCACAAAACAGCTCTTGGAAAGTTGCTGTTAGATTTTACAATTTTTACAACCCGGTGAAACTGGCCACTACTTCACACTAAATCGCATTAGGCAAAGATGGATCATTCTAACTCATCCTGCCCCAGAATATTCATGGGAAGTATTTTAGCTGAGGTGGGTTTAAATAAATTCTTTCAACTGTATGAAAAAAAAACATCAAAATTTGCAAAGTAGTTAAACGGATTAGTTAGTGGCCTGTCATCTGCTTCTTTTGATTGCGAACTTCTAAAATAGCTCAAATGCAAGCTTTCTCTTTTTGTAAAAGGCTTGACCTCTGTATAACCTTGGTCTTTTCAAGGTTTGGACACTGACAAATGTAGTTATGCAGGAATCAGGGTTGCGCTAAACGTGACAACCCAATCAGAGATAGTGTGTACATAGATAAACTTACAGTACCTGGTCTTATGTAAACGGTGACCTCCTAGAGTTGGTATGAAGTGAAATATAGGCTAAAATAACATGAAAGACCAGTGAGAATCTACAAAAAGCTACAAGTTAAATATAAAAATTGCAATGTATTCCTATTCATTTTACTTTCAAACTATATCTTTCTACAAGCTAATCTAGTTCAACTACAATCAAGCTACTTTTGGGGGGGGGGGGTTGGGGGATCTAGCTAATTGTGGTTAGTAACACGTTTTTTAAAATATATAACCATTGCATCCAATTACATGATTTATACTTTAAACAGCCCTTTCTGGCACAAAAACAAGGGATTTGAATGAGTGAATGAATAGTGAATTCACTCAAATGAATCCAATGCTACATATATAGAGAGAACTGTTTATGATGAACCAAACCATTAAAATGAATCAGACTTACTAGCACTATGTATGAGAGACAGGGCGAGAGAGCGAGAGAGAAAGAGCTGAGAGTTCGAGTAGCAGAGCTCACTCTGCTGAGGAAAAGTAGCTGGTACAAGGGATTTTTCAAAACTATTTTCAACAGAAAACCCTATGGACTATATATCACCACAGGTAGATATGAATGAGTCACCCTAAACAGGTGATTCTTCTGCACATGGTGGCCTAAAGTCACAGTCATTCACAAGAGCATCACTTTACGCTAGTGTTTCAAATGGCTTCAAAAACCAAGTGCTCATGGGAAAAACGTGTGTGTATGTGTGTGTGAGACGAGCCATAAACAGAGTACTCTATACTCCAAACAGATCCATCAATCCATGAGGAAAACAAGCTGAGCAGAGTTTACAAACACAACCTTGACTTAACGCACACTTCCTGCCTCAAGCAGAGACAAGTAGGTAAAGAGCTGCCAAAAAAGGATCATGCCCTTGAAAGTTGACGTATAAGCGAAAAACTGTGACACGGCCTTGTTCTATAATTGCAATTAATAAATTCAATTTAACTTGTGCAGGTTTGAAGTCCCCAAACAGGACGTGCAACTCCAATTAGCTGTTCAGTGTGGGAGCTTTAGGCAGTGACGATATATGCTCTACAGCACATGCTGTGGAACTACTCTACATCCTGCTCCCACATATGGCGCGCTCCATTTCTCCAAGACCGTACTAACGCTGGGGGACGGGGGTGTATCCGTGAAGAGGAGCCAGAACTGTGTGAATATCCCTTCCGGACTGCACGGCAGTCATGCCCTTGTGGTTTAGCCTGCGTCACGGGGCTCGGTATCCAACCAGGTGGCGCCCGCCGTTGGGCAAACCAGGGATCCTGCTGGTGTGTATGCCTGGATAATCCCAAAGGAATGAAAAGCCTTTGTCACTGTAAGCATGTGTAGATAGATACAAATAAGAGGGTCTCCACTGAGTTGTGCGTGTTTGTTTGAATGCGCCGGTCCTAACAGTGAGGAGAACCGGGGTCTTTGGCAGGCTTCAGTCGCTGCTCTCCAAACTCTCCTCTCATGTCACAGACCATCTGCTACTCAGCAGCCACGCTGGCGCCGGAGATGAGGCGTACCGTTCTGGTCCAGATGCCTATTCGGCTGTACTTACAGAAAGTCAGATCCATCACCTCCATAAGTTGGTGAGAAGATCTCAGATCTGCATCATACACTCCTACACTCAAAATCACAAAATCAAAAACTACAATCAAATCTAGCATCAATGGGGGTGTTGGGGGATGTCATTTAAAAGGAATATTCCAAGTTAAGCTTAATCAACAGCATTTGTGACTGATTACCACAAATATTCATTTCCACTTATCGCTCCTGGTTTACAGTGAAACACGTACAATGCAAGTGAATGGTGCCAATCTGTAAACATTCAAATAGTCACTGATTCAATAGTTTAGCCACAAGACGACGTCGTACAATATGCATGATAACATGATTATAGACTGTAAAAATTGCTTATTAATCTTTCCCGTGAAAAGTCAGCATAACATGCAACATCATAAAACCCTAAAACGACTGTTAAAATGGCTATTTAAACAGCTTTACAGCTCAAACACAAGTTCAAACACAAGTTTGAACAAAACATTTTTCAAGTGATTTTATTTGTAAGTGTAAGAGCAAATTATAGATTCACATTTCTGCTTTTAAGTCCTCCAAAAATTGGCCCCATTCTTTTCCATTGTAATGACCTCACCATAATAACCTCAATTTTCGATTTGACGAGATGAGTATTTTCATTTTGGAATGGTAATCTAAGTCACAAATGCTGTGGATTCCTAGAATCTAGAATATAATTAGGCTAGTAATTTAGCAGAGATTTTCATCCAAGCAAAAAATATGCAAAAATTTCACAATTAGCTTGTCACTGCTGTAGTACCCTCATATGCCTTCATGCTTTATCTACCACTAAAAAAAGACTGCATTTTAGTAAATGAAGGTGCTAATGTGCACCCATTAGAGGTATAGAATGTACGAAGGTGCATCTTTGAAGGTACAAGCTTTTACATTCCTAAAGGTACAATTATTATATACTTACTAAAGGGATAATCTCCATAGAGCAACCAAGGGTTAGGGTTCAAGTTCAAATTAATGGTCTTGCTCAAGGGTGCAATGGTGATGTTTAGAATTTTTTTTTTGTATTTTCAATAATTTACTATGGAATAGAGCTGCACGATTCTGGATAAATTCAGAATCACAATTTTTTTGTTTCAAATAGAGATCACGATTCTTCCACGAACAGAACAGACAGACTTAACAAAATAACATGTAATTTACTAGAGTTCTGACTTTTAATTGCTGCAGTCTATTTAAAAATGTTTAATTTACTTAAATGACTCCCTCGTAAAAACTTGTTACATTACTGGATGAATCAGCGTTTCTAAACGAATCTCTTGAATGAATGATTCAATGACTCACTCATAAATACTTTACTTGTTTCATTACTGGATGAATTAGCGTTTCTGAAGGAATCCCTTGAATGAATGTTTCAATGACAAATACATTTTTAAACAGTCACTTGTCCCACCTACTGGTGTAACGATAAAATTGATACAATCTTAGTTTGAAGCGACGAGTCACGGTCAAAAGGAGGTTTGCTCTATCTTGTTTGCTACCGTAGACATCAGTGTTAATATCTTACCTATAAACTTTCTCCCAGTACTCCATCGTGCAGCTCTACTATGGACTATGAAGAGTGTTTCTTCCACAGTTGATCCCTTGACCACAACCAAAACACAGACCCCTGGCTGCTTCTGTGGACCAGAACATGTGTGTTCACTTAAGAATAGCAAAAAAAAAAGGCTTGCAAACAAGCGGAGAGAGCACCTTTGTGTAGTGGGAACAATGGCCTACATTATGTTCCAGAGATAGGCCGTGGCTTTAGAGTTTCCCTGCTATGAAAAGAGCCTCTTCACGAGCACACTTTTTGACCCGTGACCTCTCGCACTTACGACCTCGAAGCATCCAGAGCGCGCCAAGTTCGGGATGGTTTTAAACCAGCGATTGAGAGACTTAGGATCTTGAATCAGAAGTTTTTAACAAAGAAGAGCTTTTGAGATTAAACCATGTGGAGAATCTTCCCTCAGTCGTGGATCTGAAAAATCCATCGGTTTCCAACGAGACCGTCCAACGGTGCGAAGCATTACTCTCTTGTTTCGGAGTTTGATTTGATGTCTCCAGTGTGTCTTGTTCCAAAACAATCTCTTTGGTAAAAAGCTGAAACAGATGCACAGACTGAATGATGATCACTTACAATTAACAACTGCCAAAGATGAAAAACCAATGACAGAGATATCCGGAAAACAGAGTAGAGATACATTTTTTATGAATGAATTTGTACGTTTTAAGACAGGGCTCAATATGCTAAGAAATTGAGTACTTTTTCTAAATGGAAAACTTTAAATCCAAACCGCTTTCAACAAATCCTCGTTCAAGTCAACTTGAGAGAAATTATATAAAAGGGACCTTGGTAACTGCTTAGGTTTTTTTAATTCCAACTAGGGCTGCAAGATAAATCATTTTAGCATCGATATCGCGGTGTGCGCATCCGCGATAGTCACATCGCAGGATCATCCATACGGACTAGATAAGCAGGCGAAACTCACGTGATTCTCGGATTAAGTTTAACCCTCATAGAGCGAAAGTTTATCGTTTGCACGTCCTTTATGTCCTGTTAGCTTAACATTCAAGTGATTTTTAGCTGTTGTTTTGATTTCCACTTACTGTTGCATGGCTTATTGTTTGTCTACGTCATTTTGTATGTTAAAAAGATGAGAAAATAATAAAAATGATAAACAAAAAACGTAAGCAGTTTTAAACCATTCAAGCACAAGACACAGAGCAGCAAAGACAGCACGCGAACACTGAATTCAGTTCTCTTCCGCCTCAATTTTGCGTGCATGTGTCCGTTCAAGCTAGCCTGGGAAAACCCAGACAACTTCCGGCAAATTTAGATTTGCTCTGAAAGTTAGTCTGGCAAAGAGCTCATTCAAGCCCAATTCCAATCCGTCGAAATCGCGGCACCAATCAGAAACGTTGGGGCGGGCTTTACACGATGACGACAGCGCTGGGATTTTGAAGCAGATTTTGTAGCCTACATTACAAAGATGGATGCCGCCGTCGAACATCACTCGTTCGAATCAGCTATCGCGTCTGTTTTAAGCGATTTGAACGTTTCCTTTTAGTTAAAAACCGAGCAAAGAACAACACTCGGAGATGTTTCTCCGCCGCTCTGCATACGTCATCTCCTTCATCGCTCTGATTGGGTTTAGGTCTATCCGCGACGTCCGTTGGTGACGCCCCTCTGGAAATGATTTGTCTATGACGCTTTGCCAGACCATAACTCAGTTACAACTGAGAATGGTCTGGTTTTAACCAGGCTAAGTACGTTCAAGCACAAAAAATGTCAAAATGTCCATCTTATGGATTACGTGGACATAAACAATTGAGAAAGAAAACGTATGCGTATCATATTTATCATATATTCGGCATTTAGTCTTAAAGTGACAGCAGCATAATATTACTGCTGATGTCTGTGTCATTAATCTTAATCAAACAACAAAATACAAAGAGAAAATCCTTTTTTTTAGCTTTAACAAAGATTAATAATATTTAATTTATACAGTGAGTGAAGACTATGCAGTGTTATTTTACATTTGCTTATTTGATTTCTGTACAAAATAGCCACAATCAGGGTGAACGATTAAACATTAGAATGATTAATTCTTCTTTCCAAATAGAGCTATTCAAGTCAGCAGGTTTTCCAATATTGTGCAGCCCTAAATACAAACCAAATTATTGTTAGCCTATCTATTCTGCTTTATGTCATTCTGAAGACCATTACTGAGCAAAGCATGCAGGTTGCTCTTGAGTTTTGAAGTACAATTGGTCACTGGCAGAGCATCAATACTAATGCAACAGCAAACGTTCTAAACAATACCAATCCTTCGATACACTTCACTTCTAGAGAAACCACGGTTTCAGCCGCAAAACCTTGCTTTTAGTGCATTTCCTTTATCTTTCAGCAGGCAAATAATCCATCTTTAATGTCTTAAGCACACCCATCAACATAACAAATTTGAGGAAACAAGATACTAAATAAGCCGTCTGCAAGCATTTCTGTCTTTAGATTTATTGATTATCCTTTCACTTACTTAAATGGGACAAATCAGTTGTGAGGTAACTCATAAAACACTGTTCCTCAAGCTTGGAGAAGCAAAGTGAATATCTGAAGTGTTTTTTTAAACTCCTGTTCTGTTCTAATCTTCAACAAAGCTATAAGGCTCCGGTTCCTAAGCAACAGGCGTGCTGCAATAACGTAGGACGATCGCAGTAGTATCTGCAGTCCAGACACACAGGTGCATATTCACACGACAGCTTCTTCTGCAAAAGCTTCACAAGCCTTGCTGTAGTCAAAATACCTGTGAAAGCTCCCCTGTGATGCAGCACATGCAAAGAAGCGATTGCTGTAGTGCAGCTTGATGCTTTAGTTTGCATGGAATACGTCGCATGCAATGCATCACAATCACAACGAGTCAGTACAGGTATTTTGACTGGATTTTTTTTGCAATGTGCATGAGTTTTAATCTTAACTTAAATGCATGAGTTTGTATTGCATGAATCACAAGAAGATATTTTTGGCAACACATTCATTTACTTCATAAGGACCAACAGCAGGGTGTCAATTTTAAAATGTTAAGCTGCACATGTAAACGTCAAAAAAATCTTAATTTGATTCTGTACCGAGAATTTCAGAAGGTTCTAGGCAGACAGACAGCACAATATTTAGAAACAAGCATGTTGCGCATAGAGATTTGTGCTGCTTATGACAAAACAAAGCATATGCAAATTTCTCAGGCACCAATTTTCTTTTCTGCTAGCCTGTTTTGAAAAGGCATACCTTCAGTAAAAGAGGAAGAAACCATTTTTACATAAAAGCACAAATAATCTGCGAAACCAAAAAATGCAAACGGTGTGCAACTATGATGATTTAAAAAACTAGCCTATTTAAAAACAAACTATTGGAATATAATATACATTTGCATGATAGTTGTAGCAATGACAACAGCAAATGGTCACAAAGTCTGTGAATATGAAATTCCTTTTACTGATCTGATTAGTATTACTGATCTAACATGCAAACGGGGTCATCATGACACCAAATTTCATATCAATGTCACAAAGTGAAATTCTGATATCACTGCAAAAATTAACATAGTAGATTAAAACAATTGCATGTACTGTAGCATTCAAGTATTGCTCAATAACATTGTTTTTCCATGTAATTACTGAAATAAACAGCCAGTCTGAATTTCAACTTCACCTCCATTTGGAACTGTGGTTTGTTTCATTCAGACCCTGATGACATTGAATACAAAATTCTGTTTACACCAGTGAATATCTGCTGAAGGTCGTTCAGATAACGCTGACAAAAAGAATTAAAGTGGAAGAAGGGCTACAGTATCGCAGCATCGCTGCGGCAGATATAAAGTCACAAATTTGCTGATATGGCATCAGTTATAGCAGCATAAATGGCAGCTTAAAACAACAGCAATTACTTTATTTTCGCTGTTGTCTGCTGTCCCAAAGGACGCTGATGGCTAGAAAGCACTTTGAAACAAAATGCACCAAATGTTCACAAATGCTCAGATTCAGAATGATATAAATCAACTTTAGCATTATTGCACCATTCACAGAATGATATGCGAAAAAATACCAATAATAACTAGATTTTAAAGAAAACGTGAGTGGTGGCTTTTCATGCACCTCAGTCAGGTGTTCTGAGTGGTTGCTAAGTAGCAAAGGTGTTCGGAATGTTTTAAGTGTGTCGCTAACGCGTTTCCATGCGGTTGCTAAGGTGTTTTGAGTGGTCACTAGGGCGTTTCTATGCTGTTGCTGGGGTGATCTGGAAGGTTCCTTATCTGGATGGTTCTTTCCCTACTCCCTTTTATTTTGATGGTTCTACAGATTATCTTATCAAATTCTCCAGTGGAGTGAGAAGTGTTAAGTGGGTTGCGAAATAACCCAGAAATGATTGTTTTTAACCCAGCGGTTTTTAGAGTGTAGCAGAACAAACATTACGGACTCACAACATTGTGGTCGGTGCCCCTTGGCTTTGTATTGTTGGCAGAATTTGGCCCTTGGTTAAAAAACCAAGGGCCAACCTCTCACATTTTGAAAATCTGATGTGGACCAGCCTTAAGTCTGTTGTTGCCAAGCTGTTGCTGTGGTGTTGCTATGTAGTTGCTTAGATGCAATACATCCTGTTTGTTATGCGTGTGGTATGACATGTTTAACTTTCCAGGGTATTGACATAAAATGGACGAGGATTATGTAAATACCATGTAAATATTATAACCAAAGGGGCATGACGGGGTGAAAGAGAAGCAAAGAAAACAAATAGCTTTCTGCCTGGAGGCCTCTTGTGCTTAAGTGTGTAATTGCTTTGATGAACTGCTGATAAGCTTTATCTTTACTAAAAAGAAATACAAAATTAGACAGATTTGTTCTCTCTTACAAAACCTGTTATATCACATTAACTTTCTGTTCTCTAATAACAAAACTGCATAAACAAAAAAGATACAAGAGGACATGACAGATGGAGGCAGATTTTTAATTCCCAAAACACAGCGCACTTCGAGCTGAACTGGACTTAGAGACATTTTGTAGGCCTACACAATTAAGCACGGACGGTTATAATTCCTCTAGCAGGTTAAATCCAAACCATTTACTCTAGACCTGAACTAGTAATGAGAATGACTGTCTTAATGGACTGTCAACTCTATACCATATGGCTATGTTTGGAATTGAATACTGTTTACAATTGTGAAACCAAATGCATTATGCAAGATATAGGCTACATATACAATCATGTATCAATAGTGCATGTTGTTGCACACTGGGATTTTAGATGTTTACATATTAGGGTATGTTCAATTCACACTTGTAGTTTGGTTTTAGTTCGCTTGGTTTGTTTGGTCCAGACCAAAAAAAAAAGTATTCCTCCTGGTTAGCTTAACGTTCATATTGGTATTTTCACTAATGTGAACTGTCTGGATGCATAACACACTGTCCTGGTTAAAGGTAAAAGAAAGATTTACAGTTTCCTTGCTAAATTTAACAAGGAACATTAACTAAATTACCAAAAGTACTTTATTGTAGGCTATACTTTAGTTCTGATGAGCACCATTATGCCAATAGACATGCTACAGAGGGTAGGTTTATACTACCCAAAGTAAAAACAAATTATGGAAAGAGGACTAAGTATGTTGTATAGAACTATGTCCGGTTGGAACACTTTGCCCAGAGACACTGTTAATGCACACCGTAAACATCAGTTTAAAAACCTTTTAAAAAGGCATTTGATCATAAATTAAAATGTATTGCGAATGGTAAATTATTCCACTATAAATTCTTGCTTACAGTATCATGGCCAAATTGTATTTTTGTAACAAAAGATTATTTCATAACTTAGAATTATGACTAAACTAGGTCTTGTGTATATGGGTGTGTGTTTGGATTTATATGTAGGTATGTGTGAGTAGGGCAGGGGTGTAGTGTTTTTAATTTTTATTGCATTAGTGTTTTGTTTTGCAAAATGTAATGCATTGAATATTGGTGTAAAAGTCTTGTAAGTGGCATGTTGGATTGTATCGACTCCAGGGAGAGTAGCTGCTCTTGTGCAGCTAATGGAGATCGAAATAAATAAAAATAAAATTAACACCGAACCTAAAGATACTGAACCTAAAGGCATAGTGATATGTTCACAACCTGATCGGTCAGCTTTTATTACGTATATTTTGTGACCGAACATCCAAACAATGCTGTGTGCTGGGCTAAATGTGTTCATTGTATGTGCATAGCCTGCATATGATGGTATTTTGACCAGCCGAGAACTCGTGAAAAAGAGCTTATAAAATGTGTAAATGAGTCAAAACCGAGGCCGGAGTCCCTCCGTCACACACGTAAACGATTGGAAGCTGTTTGATTGGTTCATTTGGAAGCGAACCGAGACCCATCTTTTCGCTTGTTTGGTGTCACCAGGGTTCAGATGTCAGCGTTCCCACTTATTCAAATGAACTGCACTAACAGAGCAACCACACCAGGGTTCGTTTTAATCGAACCAAACATGACAAGTGTGAACACACCCTTAGTTAAAGCATATACTGCTCATATAGTAAGAACAGTATGCTAATTCTATTCACACCAGTCCAACTCTAGTTTTAGATACAAGACAGGGTTTGCATTGCACTGGGATAATGAACTAATGCCAAAAATCCCAACTTAATATTTCTCCTGTCATCAGCTTGATTGCCATAATATGATTCATAACGGTTAATAAAACATCCAGTAGTCCAGGGCACAGCTAACGTCACACCATTAGTGCTAATGCAAACGTTCCATCTGATTTAGATTTAACCCAATCCAAATCAGTTCCCAAAACACTTACACCTCGAATATTGGTCAACAAGCTGGAAATCAATAGCATATGCCATTGCTGTCATATATAGGCTAGACATTCTGCAAGTGATACATCACAATTATGCTTTTCCATGGCAACAGCAAGGAGCAAGCCTTTACCCAGGTGTTACAGGCTTTCTGAGGATTTCTTTACAGGCCGGATGAGTCAGCATCGACCAGAGGTGACTGACACTGGACGTTACTGGCATTTGCGATAAAAAAGGGTAAAAGGATAAAAAGGATAAAAGGATAAAAAAGCTAAACAATAACTAGTGTTTGTCTGAGAGGGCGGGGTTATTTCAGGTCTGGGAACAAAAGAAATGCAAAAAAAAGTCTGGGATTTTCAATGGCAATGCAAGCTAGAATTTTCTGGAAAATGCTTTCATTTCCAAAATGCTTTAACAACTAGATAAATGACTCAATCATATTCACTAGTTAGAAATAACAGGTTTGCTGGTCCAGAGCCAGGGCTGCTCCTTAACCCTACCCTAAGTAAAGAGGTTTAGTTGGATAATACCATTTACACAGATTATTTACACCCTCAACAGTACAAGATGTAGATCTACACTAATATCTCAACAGTACAAGATGTAGATCTACACTAATATCCTGCGATAAACATTATGCACAGAGGTCCCATCCGTCCATAGCTGATTATTGGCAGCTCACAAAATTGTCAACCCTTCATTGAATCCTCCAGTCTATTCTATATGGAATATACAGGGATATTCACACCATGTTCTTTCATTTCGCCAGAGGAGAACTGGCACCCTGACTGAGCCTGGTTTCTTCCAAGGTATTTTCTCCATTTCTCTCGACTGGTGGAGTTTGGGTTCCTTGCCACTATTGCCTTTGGCTTGCTATTTGGGGTATAAAAGACTTAAGATTCAGAAACACTGCTTTATCGATTTGACTGCACTGTATTGAATGCTGAATTGAGCTGGATGATGACACTGTTGCCTGTAATTGATGAATTTTGCAACATCAACATTATTAAACTGAAATGAATCAACACTGAACAGACTTGAGCTAAACAATGACACTATTGTCTTTGTTAAGCTGCTTTACAGCAGAATTTGAATTGTTTTCATATATGAAGTTTGCATCAATTGATTGTTATTGGCAGCTATGAAACAATCTGTATTGTATAAAGACTTAGGCCTATATAAAGGTAACTTGACAAATATTTGTTAAAAAAAAAATCGATTCGGTCTTTGCAACCATTTCATGTTAACATATCCTCAGCTTGCACACAACCCAAGCTCACATAGCAAAAAGGCAAACTCTAGCACTCCTGTCAACCTACTCGCCCCCTCGAAAGGGTGTCCGCTCATCCAGAAATTTCTCCATCTCCATCCCTCAACGGTAAAATGCACTGAGAGTTACAGAAAATCTCACCGGCTCACTGACTCACCAGTTACAACCACTCACAATCACCTCATCGTATGTGAAACCACTATATATAACACAATAAATCAATCATCTCAACAATGAACTTTGAATAAGTTCTTCTTCACATTTATGGTGTTTCTGCAGTGAATCGTGATGCATTTAACAGAGAAATACTATTATAGGTACCATGTAGCTGCTTCAGAAATACAGAAATGGATCATTCTAGCTCGGTATACTGCGAAACCTATAGAAACTCTATGATAACAAAATAAGACTGCTTGAGAGGGTTTGTAATACCCTGCAATTCTAGAAGTGATGTGACTCTATAGCAGCAAGGGGCTCGATTTGCATTTAAATAACCTGTGACTAAAGCTCATCTAATCTGAACTCTCACCCTGACCGTTAATGTGAGAGTCGAGAGGTCGGGTCTGTATAAAAATTGGGAGTCAGAGTCAATGTATCTGACATAATGAGGTTTATAAACCTAAAAGCTCACTTTATTCAAGATGAGCGACTGATGCTGACAAACGTTTCGCAGAAGAGCTTCTCGTTATGAAACAATCACGTCATCTATGAAAATCACATCTGACTGGTGTGTCAATATTAATACTACACGCCACAAATGTTTGATGATCTCTGCTCTTCAAACAATCCAACTATGTTGTCTGTAATCCAAGACTATTTAAGCAAACCAAACATATTGTGCCAACATAACTCTTAAAAGAGTATTTACATTAATTCCAAATGCTAATGTTTTTCTCATTTTAACTACCAATATATAATTAAACAACAAAAGGCATTGGACTTTAAGATATTTATATTCATATTTAGTGATCAGAATTCATCTTGGTGGTCCATGGCTATCAAATGCCCCCTTAATTAAACATAATGCAGATAATGATTTGTGATGCCTGTCATACGTTTCCCAGTTTGCATGCACCATCAGCTTTTGTCTTTAAAACCCATTTATATGGGAGCCAATCAGTCCGATCTGTTGTAAACATTGTCAGAGTCAATGTCTTTGACATAATCAATCGATAAACTCACTTTAACCAAATGAACGACTGATGCACAAACAGTGAATGAGAGGAAACCCGGAAAGCATTTTTTTCCAGAAGAGCTTCTGATAATGAAACAATCAAATCTGCATTAAGATCTACTGTGCAAATCACATCTGACTGGCGTGTCAATATTAATGCAGAGAGTCACAAATCTTTGCTTCACAATTTAATTTACATCCTCAACACACTGATGCTTTCTGGAAGCTCGTGGTTATGCAAGATCTCGGCTCTTCATTCCCAAACAATCCAACTAAATAAAGTGTAAACATCAGCTTTATTATTTATGCATCACCAAGGACTATTTTAATGTGTCACAACATATTATGTCACAACTCTACTAATGCCACATTAAAATATTGTATTGCATATTAAGTGATAGGCTTACATGGCTATCAGTAGCCCCTAATTAGGATGATTAGGGATGTACACTCATTTATGTCCCCTAGTTTTCACGCACCATCTGCTTTTGCCTTTACACTGACAGACAATACAATGCTTCATTGTGGCATCATTTCATCTGGCCTTGCGCTTACCTTCAATAGAGATCACATGCTCGCGGATCTGGTTCTGGAGGGCCAGGTCATCGATGCGCTCGATCAGGTCGTATATTGCATAAATGTTCGGGTGGACGGACTCGAACCGATGGATCTCGCCTCTGATGGCTGCTGAGTTGGACAAAACGAACTGGGAGCCCGACGGGCCGGACTGCGCTGCAGGGCCCGATACGGTTCCCGAGCCAAACTGACCCGCCCCGGAGCTCCCGGACGATCCGGATCCGAACTGAGGAGGAATCGACTGAGGAACGGGGACCGGTGTGGGTACCGTTCCCGGGGTGGGCATAGCGGGCTGGGACTGCTGAGAGATCCCGGACACTGACACCGAAACCGGGACGCTCGATTGGTAATTCATCGTTGTGGATTTAGGAACCGCTCACGGTAATAATAGAAATGCCGCGTTTGGAAAGATTTGGAGAGCGCGCGACAAATCCGCACTGCACACTCTGATCTGATAAAGAATGATAACAACTAACTGTTAACGTAATATATGACGCATCAATGGGTTTCCAACAAATCCGCGCGCTTTGCTCATAATACCAAAACTTCAATCAGCATCATTGTTCCCAGCGACAATCTCGCTCTTTTGCGCGTGTCCTGTCCTTTTTTGACAATGAAAGTCTTTCAGATGGACACACCTTTGTTTTGGGGCGATCTTCTGGACCGAATCTCTCTGTTTTGCTTCCCAGCCTGAAGCGAACACAATGAGGCCGGTTATCGCAATGCGCCCGAGTCCATTGACTGACTGAATGCGACGGTTCTACACTAAAGTCATAAACACGTTTGAATCCCCTTTTGGTCCAAGAAGTCCCTCCCCGGCCCCCACCTCCATCCAATAGATGTGGAAATTTCGATTCTTTTACCGAATCGGTTCGTTGCGAACCAGTTCAAAGAGTCGAGTGACCGTTACTTTTGAGTTGTTGCACAAATGTGTTCCCATAACCCCCCTACGCGTTATTTTACATTCCTTTGTACAGTAAAATCGTTTTTACACGTCAAGATGCGGTCACATTAGCGATATTTCAGGAAAAGTTCGATGAATGAAGCACTAGTCACACAGAAATCACTTCAAACCAAGATTTCTCTTGGTCAGTGCCAGTGGGTATCGAAATTATTGATTCGTAGAGCAAATGTGTGACTGACTGCACCTTTAATCAGTATAAACGGTGATATTTAAAAATAGCCTAGATGTGCATTCCATTTAAATGTATTTTAATTTTAATTTTACAAATGAAAACAAGCATGTGGGGATAGACAAACAGTCCATTTAATTGGTTAGTTACTGTTTCTATCTCACTCAGTCACAGCGTTGTTTTCATAATAGAGCTTTCATTTCAAATGTTGTTTTGTTTATTGTTAACTATTGTTATTATTAGACTCACTTTAATTGATAAATATAGTATAACAGATATATAACATAGTATAACTTGAACAAAGTCCCATATGTACAGTGATTTCCAAACGCTTCGCGAGTCGAATCATTAAAAAGATCCGGTTCAGAAGAACGATTCGGACATCACTGCCATCCACTGCGACGTCACACATCACGTAACTGCTTGAAATGGGGGAGTGATGATATTCGATTGGATGTTTGGGTGGTGTTGGGATAAAGCGACTGATGCTTCAGTAGCCTATTATGTAACCAGATATTTTGCTTGACAGTTTAATGCTTATAATTGTTCAGTCAGGCTAGATTCAGTTTCTGATGGGGGTTACAGCCTTAGCAATATCAAAAGACCATAATTTACAGTAGGTAGGCATATAATACACATGACATGGCATCTCAGGCTTGACAAATTTATTGTTGGTTTACCACAAATACATTGGCCTATGGTCTGTCCACTCTAAATGCAATATCAACGCATTCTCTATAGCATTTATTATGTCAAGATTCACCCTTACATTAAATTACTGTGATGGTGCCGTGGTATCAGATAATTACCATGGTACTGAATGATTAGTTTAATTTACCATGGTATATAGAATAAGGTTATATGCTACATAATCCAGATAACATTGGTGTGGTATATGTCCAAAAAGCATGGTATGTTTTTTTGTTAGGAAAATCCCAAGACTAAAATATTTTTTTAACTGCATTTGTGATGTTTTGATATTAAAGCTTGGTTAAATAACTGAGATGTTGCAGTTTAACCACCTAAGTGTCATTATTGATTATTTCATCTCTGGCTTTGGGGAGATCTCTTCTCACACTGTTTTGTTGAATGGTCGTGGTCCCATTGAGTCACTTGTTAAGTATCATTTTGTAATGTGATTAGAATCGACACAATCTCTGCATCTCAGTTCCCCAAGGTTTGTGCTGTGATCCCCTTCATGCTGACTGTTTCTTCCTCTTTTTCTGACCAAAGACTTGCTATAGACAGTTGAAATCTGTACGTATGATATCTTTGTAAAATGGAAGACTATAAACATTTACCTATAAAATGATATACCAAAAGAAAATTAGAACATCACAATATAATTTTTATTACATGGTAATCTGAGTAACATATTTATAACTTCCTGTTTAATCTGCTATATTAACAAACATCTCTGTGTATGTCTATATGCAAACGTCAGTGTGTGTTTGGTAGAGATTTCTAAACTTTATGAGATTTGCTTTGGGCTTTTTTCATATTCCATTTTATCATGTATACCCTTACTTTGATCTTTAGAGAAATCTTGCGGCATTAGATTATTTCCCACTTGAAACTATAGTGAGAATAAAATTCACTCAACTTTATTAATTAAGATAATGGTGATGCAGTGCAGTTGAATAAGAGGAGACCCACTTTCCTTTAGATAAAAACTGCTTTTGGCTTTCAGCGTTTTAACGTCCCCTACAAAGTGCTGATATTGCACTGATCATGCGAGATGTTACGCAACACTTCTGAGATTCAAGCAATAAAACACTCAGCATTTTTCAGCCTTATTTGAACTAAAAATCAAGTTCTGAAGAAGAATTTTGACATAATCTTTGAGCTTCATATAGCTCCATAACGTAGATATTGAAATGAAGTAATTCATCAAAAGACCTAAACTCCCTTCTGACTGTCATTAAAGGGTCACCCAGGAAATAAGTTATAGCCAGTAGCCCTTATTAATAGTTATTGGGTTCCAGAGGGTAAGATTATGGTAATTTTCAACTGATTCTGTATTCAAATGTACCAGTTATGAAATATATTTGAGATTAATCTCTTTAGATACAACTGAGGACGGGGATTTGAGATTTGTAGAGCCAGGAATGGTAATGATTAGAGACATCTGTCAAGAGATTGATTGGCAAGATTCTCTGAGAGCAACTTTAAAAGACTGACTGACTCAGTTCAGTGATTCAAAGTGGTGTGTCTCCATCTGTTGGTCACATGTGGAACTGTGAGACATGTTCTGCACACCTGCAACGCACAAAGTCTGTTATAAGAAAACATAACCAAAGACGTGGACATGACCCAGACAGTTTTTGACGCTCTCTACTCCTAGTTAAAAATCATACACATTAATCTAGCAATAAATTAATTACCACTATTCTGCTATAGGTAGACTTGTATTACTTTCAGTTTCAGTTTTTTTGTTCACAACACCTAGCTTGAGAAAAGAGCTTTACTGTGTTTGTTGACATTACATACAAAAAATGCATTACATACATCTTTTGTTTTCAAGAAGTATATGTTTGGTATTACTTGTCAGGCTTGTATTATTTGTCTGTCAAACCCAGCATCTTAATTCAAGAGTAGCCTATTGCTTTTGTAATAAGGGTCCGCTATATCTATTTTGCAATGAGATATCAACCTCCAAATTGCATTTATATGGTCTTGATAATGCAATAGAGAAGTTCTGTGAAAATATTACATCTCCAAACTCTCATCTCTTGCAGACTAAAGGAATTGATTGCTTATTTTTATCATGCATTATTTATTTTTAAAGTTCTTATAAGTCTATCCATCCATCCATCCATCCATCCATCCAGCCATCCATCCATCCATCCATCTGTCTGTCTGTCTGTCTGTCCGCCCGTCCATCAATCTATCTATGTTTTTAAATTTTGAATGGATAGGTCACCTGAAAATGTAAATTCTGTATATCATTTACTCATCCTCATGTCGTTCCAAACCACCCATATGTATTTATTTACAAAATAATATAATTATTTATTTTATTTATTTTTTTAAGTTTGGGCATTCATTCATTCATTCATTCATGTCTTACATGTCTAATGGGAATGGAATTTCACTTTAGTGCAACTTGTTTTTCTGTGCACCTGACGATGAAGAACTTGACGTAACATGACTTGAAATTGCAGTGTACTGTAACTGAGTTTCAGCCACTCAAACCTTCAAGGCATTTGTTGCCTAAATGCTCTGCATACCGTTACACTTATGAACACAGTACATGGTGGTCAGTCATTTGTTTCGATAGTTGCTGATAACACATTTATTTGCATCATCAGACATAAAGGTGTTTGCACTATGGCATTTCAGAAAACACATTCCAGCAAATATTTCACATTATTATGAATGTTCACATTCTTGGTGTGCATAATACAAAACAATGGCTCACGGGTCCTCATCACTCTCATAATGGCTTCTGTCCTGTTTTAACCAAGAAGCCCCCTAAAGCACAAGGCAGACATTTGCCATGAATATAATATAATATAATCCCATGGGTTTCAGCTTTCATGGAGCAAAAAACCCAAAGGCCCAAATGCTTATTAAATATTTCTAGATTTAATAATATTCAGCCTTGTGTCTTTCTGACAAGTTAAATAGTCAAGTCTAAAATGAGAAAGAAGCTATCTTTGTTGTAATGACTACAGTATTTCTGAATTGCTAAAACACTAAACCTCATTCTCTGAACCCAATTCTCAATCGCCTAAACCAATTTGTCTCTTTCTTTAAAACATTCATTAAGTTCAGTAGTTAAAACACTGTTTACAAATCTCATGAACTCTTTTTGCTAAACTAAGCACATTCTCACTCACTAAAACACATTTTGTACTGTGATACACTTATGTTTCAAAACACTAAACGCAGGCAAAAGTGACATACAACACAGTTCTCATCATTACACACAATGACTCAAAATAGTTCACACTTGTTTCTAATGATGTGACCAAACCAACTGTACATAATACAAGTCCGTTCAGAGTGCCAGACTCAAAATGTTGCACTGAATGTTGATACAATGGATGGAAACAATATAAGAGGGAGAAAAGGAAGAGTATGTAAAAGAGGTGTATAAGGAGGACGAGGAGGAAGAGCAGGTGTGGAGAATGTTGTCAAGGCTGGATCTGCTTTGGGTTTTCTCTTTGCCTGCAGTGTCTGATGTGGACAAAGTCCTCAGTCTGAACCCAACATGAAGACGTGATGCTGAAGCAGAATCAATCTCTCTCACTGACCTTACACAACTCTTCTGAGTGTACTTTACTGTAACATGCTTTTCATTTAGAGTTATTTACTGTAACCTTTTTGGCTTTTGCAGTTGGGCCACTGCATTTTCACAGTATGCAAGTGGTAAATATACAGACAATCGATAGGCCTACTCAATATTCAGTACAATACTTGCAGTGGATACAGTAGACTATACAATTTATTCACCTTACTGTAAGTTGTCATTACTGTAATATAGGCTACTTGTTTACGTAATTGCTAAATTAGTTTACTTTGTTACAATATACTTTTTTTTCTGTAACTGCATGCTTTGGATTCTGTGTTCTCCATTTTAATGAATGATCTGAAGTGTTTATAATTTTGAGGTAATTGTTTGATTTTGCCAGAAGAGGCAGAGGTTCTGTGAATGGGGTTTGAAAATAGTTTTGTGTTTAAGGTTTTGAGAAAGTGAGTGATGGTTTCAAGAAATGTGTTTTAGCAATTCAGAAAAACTGTATTGAACTGACCAAAGAATTTAAAGGAAGAAGGTTACAGTAAAACATAATTTTTTTCATATAGAATTATTCTATAGTCTATAGAGTAGCTATTTAATGCAATCACAGAATTAACTGTAATTAAATTACAGAAAACAAGTAATCCCATACTTTACTTTTACCAGGGAAAAGTAATTTTAACAAACTTACAGTAATTAAAAGTAAATTACTGTAATTAATTACTTAGCAATTCATTACACCCAACACTGATAAAGTCTGAAGTCTAAAATATACAAATGCTTCGCAGCGTTTTATTAAACTTAAAGATTACATTTTCAACAAAAATTGTTCCAATTGTTCCCACACCTTGTCATTACAGTAAGTTGTCACCCAGTTGCTAGAAGCGGCTGATTTCAGATCAGCTTCCTCGTTACTCTAGCAACAGTTAGAATCATATGCCAGGCGTGTAATCTGTTCCCAGATCAGCGCGTTACTGCTGACTGTTGCCCTTCCCAGAATGCACCTCGCTGCGCAGTGACGACAATAACAAAACACAGCAGCAGGAGAAACAGCATTAGCGGATCCTTACACAACCCTGCGAGAAAATAATCTCGATGACAAAACTCACATCTTATTACCACCCCTCCTAACCTACATGTCTTGATAGATGAAGCACTAATGAATTTATCCCATCTCCTCCTGGATGAATTTGTGCGTTTTGTGGGAATGAAAAATAAAGGCCCGTGTTTGGAGTGATGAGCTTTAGCCCGTTAGCCCGACAGCTTCAACCTCTAGCTGACAGAAACCTCAACATCTCAGCCAAAAACAACCTATTCGTCTGCTTTAATGCAGAGAATGGACTGAAGACAGCTCAGGTAAGACTTTCTGATACTGATTCAGCTCCTTATATTGTAGATGTTGCAGTTTAAAAGCAAAAAACGGTTAATTTGAGGCTGTTATGGTCACTTATACGGAATTGTGGCACAAAATATAACTAACGTTAGAGAATGTAAACAAAACCAGGTGTAGTTTGACGAATTAGGGTTTAGTCGAGGGTTAGTGGGTTCGATATCATGTAATGTGATATTAATGAAGGTTTGGTGTTCTGGTGATGGTTTAAGATATATTTGGACATACTGTCACCCTCCCTAATTAATGACCAGGGCCTTTGAAACACCAAAACAAAGACTTGTAGCCTCTAGGAGTCCCTAATTTGCTTATTAAAAGAGTCTTTTTAAGGAAACAAACTGTTTTAGGTCATATTTAGAATTTGAGGATAAGGTTTCAACTGCTCGACGAAGGGGAAAGCTGTCAATCAATATTGACACATAACAAGTTGTGACAAACAGACTAATATAAATCGTGGTCCGCAATATATTTGACCAAAACAATATTTTATGCACTTTTCAGCTTGTTTAATGGCATTAGTTATCCATGTGGTCCACGCCAACCATGTGCTATTCCTGGTAGACTCGCCTTATTCCCTGTATCCATAATAAGAGTTAATGCACCCTGTCAAAGTTTTACACCCTTCATGGGGAATTAGGGCACAAAGGATCTTTTAGCTTGTGCCTTGTGTTGATGGTGTTTACCCACAGGGAACAACATGACTCAGCTTGAATATTTCGGCCACATGGTCATGCTGATCTGTGTGCAGTTTTACATCTCAGTAACCACATTTTAGAATACAAACAACCCCAGAGATTTAGGCAATGCCCATGTAATATTCTGAAAAGTGTTCTTTTTGTCCCAGCATAGAATGACATCCCTGATCGCAGTGATTAGCCAGTTATCTGGGGGTTTCCAGCTTGTTATCTACTGACACAGTCACGTTGGGCTAGATACAGTAGGCCTATGTCTTGTAGGTTACGTGTGCTTGTATAGATTAACTAGCACAACCATTGTATGAGCATCTGAACTTAAATAGTTGTATTTCGGATTCCTACCTAAGGTTAGTCTCCTAAAGAAGATTGTTTGAGTGTAAAAAAAAGTAATAGAAGTTTAAGTTTACTGACAGCAATGTTTCTTTTATTTTATACAAAATTTGTATTTTACAAAATATTTTGGTCTCTAAAATGGCTAGAAAATCAAAGCCATATGTCTAACCAAGTTGTGATCCAAAGTTTATCATCATAAATTTAGCCAGCTAAAAGCTTTTAAAGTACAATTTTCATTGTAACACAATGTCCGATTTAAAAAAGTTTTTTATAGAATGAATTTTGAGTGTTTAAGCTTTCAAATGATACCTAATTTATGATGATTAATAAATATGTGAAAGTGTGCCAAGTGCCCCGCTACCAGGACACTGACAGTTAACAAGCTATAGGACTTTTTGTGTGGTAGGTATAACCATTTAGACCTTTTATTAACCTTTTTATGGTTTAAAATTGTATGTATTTTTATGTATTATAATTTTAGGTTAATTAAAATGTTTATAAAATAAACTGGAAATCATCACTTGTAAGTTCTGATGAAACTTGATTTGAATCATGTGCATTTTATTTCTTTCTGATCAGACAGCCATAATTGACTAGATGAACAAATCAAGCTGGAGGCAGGCTCAGCGGAGAATTCAACATGAAGCTGTATGTGTTTCAAGTCAACAATGGAAGCACATTAACGTTTGACACCGAACTTGCTGTCCAAACGTAAGAGATTTTAATGGTTTTAAGAAAAAGTTAATCAGTGAATGTTTAAGCCCTGATTTGTTTTTCAGCTATATGTTTTATGTGAAGTCATGATGTAGTGCTGCTGTTTCATAGAACACATAGTGACAAACTTATTCACAGTATTTGTTAACAAAACTATACATGTTAACATATTTAAAGGGTTAGTTCACCCAGAAATTACTCAACCTCATGTCGTTCCAAAGTCCAAACCCGTAAGACTTTCAAGATTTCTGTCCCTTTATTGACAGTCCACGCAACTACCACTCCAAAAAGTTCATAAAGAGAAAACAGATTTAGGATTTATCATTTTAATTCTAATTTCCAGCGAGCATAAACAGAAGCACAACCGATCCTGCTTGATGTCTAAGAACAAACCTAATTGGTTCTTGCAGAAGATCAAACGTGCTGCGTAACGTGAGAAGGAGAAATGTTTTTGTCAAGCGAACACGCTTGAGCTGCCGTTTACCACAACTGGTGTGTGAGTTGATCAGTGTTTATATGTGACTTGAAGCCTAAATTAAATCTGTTCATTATATAAAGCGATCTTATCTCTTCAGAAAATGTGGAATAAACCGCTCAATAATATGGATTAGTTTTACAATCTCTTTATGACCTTTTTGAAGCGTCAAAGTGGTAGTTGCGTAGCTGTCAATGGAGGGACAGAATTCTCTCAGATTTCATCAAAAAGATCTTAATTTGTGTTTCGAAGATGAACAAAAGTAATGTAAACATTTTCAGCTTTTATTGTATTCGTATTAGAATTCATAGAAATGAATGCTAACAAAGATGGCTGAATGTACTGGTAAAAGTACTGTTCATTGTTTGTTACTATTGCATTATCTAATGTTAACACTTAGAGCCTTATGATAAACTATTACTGTTTATTTTTTGTCTTAAAACATCTTAAAAATAGTTGAATGAGTTTGTCTGAATTTACATATAATTGACATATGTTGATATATTTTGCATATGAGACAATGCATTATATTGAATAATATACTATGTAATATAATGGTATTATGTTGATACTTAGAAATGCAAAATACGTCATTTATTGATTACATTATTCCAGTGTAATTACCTGTATAATGCTATGATGGTTAAGGTGCAAATGTAAATTATTATTATTATTATATTACATAAGTGTTAGTTCTTAAACAGTACAAATTCTATCATCAGTATAAGTCATGTCTCTATGTTCCGTTTGTCTGCACTTTTGTCTATAAATTGAATCCTGATTTGTTTTACTGGATAACTAAAAGCATAATGTGTTGTGCTTAATGCTCTTTATAGTGTTTTGGACCTTAAACATGCCATTCAGGCCAAATATAAAATTGCAATCCAGCACCAGGTGCTGGTGGTCAATGGAGGGGAGTGTATGGTGGCAGAGAGGCGTGTGTGCAGCTACAGCGCCGGAACGGTGAGTAACAAGCGAAATCACACAAAAAACAGCATTTTTGCTTTTCAACATTTGTTTAGAGGGTAATATTAGTTATTATTATATATGAATAATTGTTCATATATAATGAACATATAAATCATTGCTACAAATTACACTACTAAAATGTTTGATGCTTTCAAGACCCTAAAATCACAAAGAAGCTCTATAAAAGTTGTAAATATGATACTTGTATTATTATTAATACAATTAGGGGCAGTTGTGGCCTAATGGTTAAAGAGTCGGACTTGTAATCGCGGGTTCGATTCTCAATCCCGGCAGGAAATAGCTGATGATGTGCCCTTGAGCAAGGCATCTAATCTCAGATCGCTCCCCGAGGGATTGCCATACTTGGCCTTCACCTCACTTCACTTCACTTTCAGTATATTTAAATTGGCTGTGTTTAAATATTGAGGTTCTTGAAGTAATGTGATGTCTAAATGTTGATTGATTTTTGTCTCTGGCTGCCTCAGGACACCAACCCGATCTTCTTGTTCAACAAAGAGATGATCCTGTGTGACCGAGCGCCAACCATCCCCAAAACAACCTTCTCCATAGAGAATGAGATGGAGCTGAAGGTGGAGGAGTCCCTCATGATGCCTGCCGTCTTTCACACTGTCGCCTCCCGCACTCAACTGGCTGTGGTACAGGCCAACTTCTATTCTGACCTAATGACCAACCGCTGTCTTCCTATATTTGCCCGGTTTTACATATCTATGCTCATGCACATTATATTATATCAATGATGTTTATTTAAGGTTTAAGCATGACTTATATTTGAGAAAATAAATGCAAATACAGTCAAAGCAACAATGCCTTTTTGTAAATGTAAATGACAGAGGCTTGGATGGAAGCTTTTGTTCCATTTGTATGCAAATGACTCTCATAATTCCTGATATTTTGCCCTTTTTTAGGAAATGTTTGAGGTTGCCAAGAAGCTTTGCTCATTCTGTGAGCGTCTGGTCCATGATGAACACCTTCAGCACCAGGGATGGGCGGCCATCATGGCTAACCTGGACGACTGCACCCTGTCCTATCAAAAACTCCTCTTGAAATTCGACACTGCTTACACAAATTACCAACAGGATTTTGAAGACATCAAAATAAAACTCACCAAGTATGTTCATCTTTAACTCCAGCTTCTTATCTTATAAAAGGTTTAAATGATTTTGTTAAAACATCAAATAATTGTTGTTTTTTGTGGCCTTTTTTCGTTTTTAATAGTTTGTTTGTATGTCTGCTATACCACGTCTTAAGTTCTTAGTATTAAAATTGTATCGATTTTGTAGCAGAAACACTACAATTCAAAAGCAATATCTTATGCTTGTCTAGGTTGTATTTATTTGATCAAAAGTACAATAAAAACAGTAATATTGTGAAACATTATTACATTTTAAAATAACTGTTTTCTATGTTTTAAAGTGTAATTTATTCCTGTGATATCAAAGCCTTTAGCATCATTACTCCAGTCTTAAAAGTGCTCAGGAAACATTTCTTATTATTTTTAATATTGAGAAAGGCTTAATATTTTTGTGGAAACCGTGATACATTTTTTTCAGGATTCTTTAATGAATAGAAAGTTCAAATAAACAGCATTTATTTGAGATTTGCAACATTATAAATGTCTTTACTGTCACATTTGATCAATTTAATGCGTCCTTTGCTGATTAATCTGACCCCATCATTTTGAACTGTGGTGTATTTTGTGAAGAGAGATGTATAGATCACTAATTCTAATGTCATTCGTCAGGCTTGGCACTGCTGTCTCGGTCATGGCAAAGATTCCACTGCTAGAGTGTTTGACTCGGCACAGCTACAGAGAAAGCTTGGAGAAGTCCTGCTCCCCTCACCCAAGAACCACAGATGATGAGGATGATGAAGCAGGAGAAACATCCACCCAGTCCGCTATCCTCCGTCCCGCTGACGGCCAGAAGAATCGAAAGACACCATCGCCGGTCTCTGCTTCAGGAGAAACATCATCCCAGGCGTCCTCCTCTCCTCAGGACAGACTGAAGAGCAGCTGTAGTCTAAAAGCAGCTCTACAGGAAGAGGAGGAGTCTCTGGAGAGGGGAGCAATGCCCTTTTTTAATGTCACACTGTTAGATTGGATCAACGTTCAGGACAGACCCAATGATGTGGAGTCGGTAGTGAGGAAGTGTTTTGACTCGATCAACAGGGTGAGTAATAGACGAGTCATATTGGGAGCGAATGTTTTGATCTGTAAACTATGCTACCTTGAAGTAACCTGCAACAACCATATTGTGTTGAGGTGGCCAGTCATGGGCATTATGACGATATATATATATATACCATGTGACGGTAGAAAAGTGTCACCTAGGAGATTTTGCTATGCTATTTATATTTGCACAGCTATTAGTGGCCAGGAATGCTTTACATTGCTTGCACTACAAGGAAACATGGAGTAATGCAAAAAATACATAGTCTGACATCAGTAAGACGACAAAAACCTTGTAATAGAGTGCAACAGTCGGTTTCCGGAAGTAAAAACTGATTACTTAAAATTTATCTTTAACAATAACTTATAAACATTTAAAGACAGCCCTACTGTGAGCTACAAGGTTGTTGTTCAGTGGTATTTGCTTCTGTTGAAGCCATTAGGCCACATTATTTCTACTTGAATAATGCATAATCGTGTTTAACAGTGGAATTCGTGGTGAATTACACATCACTCCTTCATCACATACTCGCAAAAGTTTGGGGTCAGTAGGATTTTTTTAAAAGGATATAGTACTTTTATTCAGCAAGGATGCAATCCTTTATTGTTTATATGACAATAAAGACATTTATATTGTTACAAATAAATACTGTTCTTTTAAATGTTCTGTTCAAAGAATCCTGGAAAAAATGTATCATGATTTCCATAAAGAATATTAAACAGCACAACTGTTTTCATCATTGATAATAAGAAGTGGTAATTGAGCAGCAAATGTATTGTAAAACAGTAATGAACATCATCATCATCACATTTCACAG
Source organism: Rhinichthys klamathensis goyatoka (assembly GCF_029890125.1). Taxonomy (NCBI): domain Eukaryota; kingdom Metazoa; phylum Chordata; class Actinopteri; order Cypriniformes; family Leuciscidae; genus Rhinichthys; species Rhinichthys klamathensis. The sequence goes on from NW_026606604.1 coordinate 9,855,855, forward strand.
GATTGTAACCATGCACTATTTTACTGTCCATGATCACTCATTTTCATTTGTTCAATTCATTCTTTATGCTTCCAGCTCGATCCACGAATTATCCAACCCTTTCTAACTGAATGCCGTGAGACGATTACCAAATTGGATAATCAGAACATGAAGGCCATCAAAGGTCTTGAGGACAGATTGTATGCGCTTGACCAAATGATAGCAAGCTGTAAAAAGTTGGTTAATGAACAGAAGGAACTTGCTCAGGTAAGCAAATCTCATGTATATAGTCTATAAAAGCAACCTAATGACTACATATTCTACACATTAGGGCATTTTATTTTTTCCCTGAAGTCCACTTAGTTTTTTTTAGGACCATTTTCCACCCTCTCTCTTTTGCTACTGTAACTTTAAGACGTAGATTTCTGAACCTTAAAATTGGTTACAAGTTACAATACTTATTCTTTTGCTGGTTATGGGTTTACTGCCATGTCTAATGTAGTTGGTGCTGCCCCATCCTTCAGTAACAGCCTCGTTATAAAGCTGTATTACATTGTAACAGATCGACAAAACAAACTTCAGCCACATGTTTGAATCTATTACAAAGCTGTGCAAAACACTTGAAAATGGCAGTGTGGATGTTTTTCAGGAAACTTGTCTTCCTCATGTCTTCTCCTTTGCCTTCCACTAGGGATTTCTTGCCAATCAGAAGAGGGCTGAAAACCTGAAGGACACCTCGGTGCTGCCTGACCTGTGTCTGAGTCACGCCAACCAGCTGATGATCATGCTGACCAATCACAGGAAGCTACTTGACATCAAGCAGAAGTGTACCACTGCCAAACAGGAGCTCGCCAACAACCTTCAAGTTCGTCTCAAGTAAGAGCAGCATTTTTCTTCTTTGTGGACAACAAATGAAACGGTTTGTTTTCAATTTGGCCAGCCCAGAACACTAAATAGTTTGGGCTTTGATTTGCGCAATTTTCAATCTATAGAGCTATGATACTTTAATGACATAAATTGTAAGCATTTCCTAGCTGCACTGTGTTGTCTCCTCCATCAGATGGTGCTGCTACGTGATGCTTCACGCTGATCAGGATGGAGAGAAGCTGCAGGCTCTCCTGAGACTGCTGACAGAGCTGCTGGAGCGCGTACGGGTGGTGGAAGCGCTCAGCACTGTGCCACAGATGTACTGTCTTGCCGTAGCGGAGGTGGTCAGACGCAAAATGTTCATAGGACACTACAGACAAGTAAGAGTCAGCTACTAATTCATGTTATTTATAAGAAACAGTGGTTAAGTGCATGCTTTGTTATAGAGATGGGGTTATAAAAGTTACAAAATCTAACAAAGTTGACCAGATACTGAGTGGATAATATGAGCTAATATAATTATAGTAATTAATAATAATATTTTATTATTAGTTTTAAAAGATTTCTGCACATTTGATTGCCATTTCTCACAAAAGGGCTAGCTGTGTTAATGTTTTATTTATTATTTCTTCTAGTGGGCCAATGCTCTTGTCAGAGATGGGAAAAACCTCTATGAGGCAGAAAAAGTAAAAAGGGAAACCTTTGGGAAGCTCTTCAGTAAGTTCATTTTAGGTATTTAATATGGCTTATTTTAGTTTGAGAACAAACACTGATATCTTAGTCCAAATTAATTGTCAGGTTGTTTGAGGAGATTGCTTTGAAAACACTGTTTTTGTTTCTTTTAGGGAAATCGTTCCTCAGAAATCGGTTGTTTCGAGGACTGGACTCATGGCCACCCTCTTCGTTTTGCGTGAGTCTTTGAACGTGTTTTTATTTTTCAGGATCGCTTCATGGTCTTTTAGCATTAATGAGCGTTTTCTTCGTTTTTGTGTTTAGACTCGAAGGCCTCGAAAGTTTGATTTTGAGCTTCCAGATATTTCCCTGAATGACCTGCAGTATCTCAAGTCCTGTTGTCCTTCCGAAGTTCAGCCTTACCTCAGGTAAACAACTCTTATTCGGTTTCAGTCACAATACTGATGTCTCTCTCTGTTGTAACTTCTCATATTTGTTTATATATGCCAAATATGCTTTTCTTTCCTGTGTTCTTGCAGCCATTGACCTTTCAATCATGGCTAAAAACTCTTAAATGATGGTCTGTGTTAGTTGTTCTTTGTCTGATACCTGTTCTCTTCATCAGGGTCCCCACATTGTGTGACTTTGAGCCTCTTAACCATCATGTTTTCTTCATCAGGGTCCCCACATTGTGTGACTTTGAGCCTCTTAACCATCATGTTGAGGTTCTCCATCAGCTGGTTCAGGCTGCACAGAGTGTGGATGAGATGTCACAAACTATCACAGACCTACTAAATGAACAAAAGGTGCTTTGTGTTCACAATCATTTAATTTTTATTGCTGAAGTGTTTGAAATATTGGATGTTGTCATGAAATGCAAATTTACCATATATTTTTTTTAAATGCATTTTATTAATCTTACTGTGATTCAGCCATGCATATGTTTCTTTCTTTTTTTTTTTTTTTTTTCGTAATTTTTAATCAGAACGTCATTACTCAACCTGAAATGACAGACTTCTTTGTGGTGATTCTGCCTAAACCCTTCCCTTTCTTACAATCAACTGCAAACTTGCATTCAGATCTGCTTCCATTCAATCAACAAGGAGTGGACATTCCCCTTCTTCCCTGTATTTTTTCATTCTTGATATTGTTTCACTTAGATGTATGTCACAGTGCGGAAGAAAATATCTGTTGCTACTTGCGTTACATTGCAACTTTAAAAATATATATATATATAGTCTATTTTGACTTTTATAGCAATGTGAATTTTCATATGATCTTACCTTGTTGCTTTGGCCTTGTAGATTTCCTGTAGCCAGAGTGCTCAAAGATCCACTGCATTAACACCCAGATCTGAAAGCACAACTGCTGTCATCTCTACCTCCACCAAAACTTTGTCCACTCTCATTTTAAAAGCACCGGACTGCCAACCCATGGTGCTTCCTGGTCCCCTGGAGGACCTATCACCCGACAGCATAGATGCCCAGACCTTTGACTTTGAAACCATTGGGCACCCCAATATGGATCCTGTATTACAGCAAGGGTCGTTGGACTTGGACTCATTGGCAGAAAGTCCAGAGTCAGACTTCATGTCAGCTGTTAATGAATTTGTTATTGAGGAGAACTTGATGTCACCTAATCCCATCAGTGATCCTACAAGCCCAGAGATGATGGTGGAGTCTCTTTACTCCTCTGTTATTAATGCAATCGATAGCAAGCGTATCCAGGACACTACTACCCTTGAGAAGGAAAATTTAAAGATCACAGCTCTTAAGCTATCAGCAGACAGGTACCGTTCCGCTGCAGAAGAATCCAAGAACAATTTGAGGAAAGTTAAAGAAGACCTTTACCACTTTCGAGGTCTTGTTCTGAAGGAGCAACGAGACTTTGGATTCGCCCTGAAAACTATGACCATTGAGGTCCGAAACGCACTCAACAGTGTCAGATACTGTCACGAGGAGAAACTAAGAGAAACGCAACAATCCAATCTTCAGAGTTTGAAGGACGATCATGAAAAGCAGATACTTACTCTCACGGAAGAGCTAGAAGGCAATCGGAAGATTGTCAGAGATGTCCAGAGAGCAATGCTGGACTTGGAGGGTCTTGTGGAGCGCAAGGAGAAGGAAATATCACAGCTGGAGAGTGAGAAGGGGCGTTATATGCAAGACCGGCAAGATCTTCACAAGCAAACTGTGCAGGACCTTGAGGAGAAGATCTTGAAGCAAAGTGAAGAACTGAAAGCTACACTGCTGTCCAAGGACGAACTTGCCAGGCAATTGGAGAACCTGCACTTTGAGATCGAGGATGGCCAACAGAAAATCAGACTGGAGATGGAGAATGCAGAGAAAGTGCACCTTCAAGAACTGGAGACACGGTTGAACCAACAACATGAATCAATGCTGCAATCTTTCAGACTGGAAAAAGAAACTGCGCTTGAAAAACTTGTCCAGGAGAACCTGGTGAAACTAAGAGATCTGATGGATTCCCATTCTGCCGAACTCAAGGAGCGCGAGGGACGCTCAAAAGACTTGGAGGCTCGTATTACAGAACTTGCAGATGCCCGCTGCAAACTGGAAGTCGAGATGGCTCTTAAGGAGGCCGAAATGGAGGACATGAGACTCCAGTACGAGGAGGCCAAAAGCACTCAAGAAGAGGTTTTGAAATCGGAGCTTACTACCCAAACAACCACCTTGCAGATGCAGATCGACAAGTTAAACCAGCAGCTCCAGCAGAAGAACGAAGAGTACGAGGTGGGCCTGGCTGAGCTCCGAGCGCTCATGAGGTTGGAGAAGGACCACTGCATCTCTGAACTCGTTGATCGGCACGAAGAGGAGAGCACCCTGTTCCGCCATAAGTTTTCAGCGCTCAAGCAGAAGTCGCAGGATGCGGAGAAAGACTGCGAGGAACGAGTCCAGAAGATCCGGCATGATCATCAGGACCAGCTTGCTGCCTTACAGAGGGAAAAGCAGGATGAGCAGAGGGCTTTCCAAGAGAAAGAGCAAGACCTACAGACTGTTATTGGAGACCTGCAGGCGGAAAACTCACTATTGTCAGGAAGACTGGAGCAGGAGAGGGTGGAGGCCCTGCATAGGGCAGAGAAGGAGAAAGAGGAGGCAGTCAAAGCTGCATTACAAGAGGCCTTAAGAGACTTTCAACTCCAAAAAGAAGAGACTGAGACAAGACTGTTAGGAGCAATTGATCTACTTGAAAGTCAGCTAAAAGACAGACAATCCACTGACATGTAAGTAAAATCAAAAGCTTCCATCTTGTTCCACAAGTATTCGAAACAGACAGTCTCTGACAAAATCATTCTAAGATTCAATTTTAAAGTTTACCACAGTTTACCAGAAGGATAGATGTTAAATTATATGTGGTGCTTAATCACTAGTAATATTGCTCATACTTAGGCTTAGGGATTTCAGAAAACCTCTGATCTTAAAGGAATAGAAAACTCATTCCAAACTTGTTTGTTTCTCTTTCTTTTAGGGGAACACAAAAGGAGATGATACTTTATTTAGTCTTTTTTTGTCCGTACAACAAAGTCAACGGGTTCCAGTGTTTCGGACTCCACAGACTTTCATTATATGGACAGAAATAGATTTTTCAGTATATCTTCTTTTATGTTGCCCATAAGAAAGAAAGTCATACAGGTTTGTGACAACATGAGGTTAAGTGATGACAATTTTCATTTTTGAATAAAGTTAGTAATATTACGCTTAGGTGTGCAACCTGTCCTGCCCTTTTTGTGCATCAGTCAAACCCTTAAATTGTGTGGCTTTTGGTGTAGAGGTACGCTAGTACATTTCCCAAGCGAAAAGACTTTTGGCTGATGGACGATAAAATGGGCAATTATTTTAGCTTTACTTAACTATTAAATTATTGACTTAAATATTATGCTGATTTGCTGCTCAAGAAACTTTTATTATTATTATCAGTGTTGAAAATAGTTGTGCTGCTTCATATTTTTATTTTGAAAAATAAAAAAAATAACAGCATTTATTTGAAATGTAAATCTTTTGTAACATCATAAATGTTTTTACTGTCACTTTTGAGCTACTTAATGCAACCTCTCTGAATAACGTTATCAAATCGTATTGACCCCAAACCTTTGAACGGTAGTGTATCTAGGCCCTCATATTTTTAATTGGCTCTTTTTACTTGGGCAAGCACCCAGAACATTTTAGCAGTTTTGCAAAAGCAAATATTCCTCACGTTTTGTTTAAAAAAATTATAAAATTGTGTTTTTAACATGGTTTTGGTTGTTCTCTTGGTTCTTTTGGTAACAATGCCACTTTTTTGTTGATTTGGTCATGAAGAACTCTTAATAAATCTTGCACATTTGAATGGGGAAAGCATCTGCTGAGGACAAATAAATTGACACTAAAACAATGCCGCTCTAGTCCATTCAAATTAAAGCGTATACCTCTAACTTTACTGTTAATTAAAAGCAGAAAACACACAGGCAACATGCATTCACTTACTCTTTCTGATTTCATTCACTCTTGTGAATAATTAGCACATCAAAAAGAATGATCCAAAACTGCGACCGTTTCATTAAAACATTTCTTAAGTAGAAATTAGCGAGAAATATGATAACCCTGTTACATGTGCCAGTAAAGTAGGGATTAATTAAAAACAGAAAATAGATTTGTGTCCAAGTCTAATACCAATCCCATTAAATTGGAGTTTTTTGATTATTTATTTATTCTGGTGACCAACACGAAACACTTTAGAAAAAGTGGGTATGTCACTATATTATAATTACTATAATTGTCTAGGCTAGTAATGAAAGGTTGTATGTTCAAACCCTGCAAGAAGCAACCTTCAGAGTTCTAGAAAGACACCAAATTGATGCATTTACTTCATTGATACACATAAATAATTGTGAATGATTTGTCTGTGCACAAGATACAAAGAAAAAAATGTTCCTTTAAAATGTAACAACTCGCTCAGCTTCTGAATTTGCATTGTATATTTTTTTAGAAGGAAGCAATCGCTAATTGACTTCTTATTGGTAATGAATGCAAAGCCAGGTTGATTCTCACGGCTGATTCTGTGTTTCAGAGTGGCAGCTTCTGTAGAGCAGTCTGAGGCTGGTGTGGAGGCCGGCGCCGCATTGTCACTAGACAGTGGCCAGTGGACCGAGGAGAGGGCATCGCTCTTGGCCCAACTAGAGATCCTGGAACGCATAAAGAATGAGGAGATGCAGAATCTGAAGACCTCACTCATTGCTGAACAGCAGGTTAGCAATAAGAAGATTTGAACTACAGGAATTTTGCTATCAGCTCCATTTGAATTGCTAAGTTGAGTTGTGGGTCGGTGGAAATCGTCAGGACAAGTAAAAAAAAAAACGAAACTAAAAAATCTGAACTCCCTAAATATTAAGGGTGGCACGATTTCAAAAATGGAATCGTCGATGCTGCCTCGCCCCCGTGTCACATCCGGTCGGCGTGCCAAGCAGAAAAAAACACGTGTGTTGAAGTGCTGCGAGTCAACCTCCTCTATCTTAGCTACAGCCAGTCAAAAGATAGCATGGCAACTGCAGATGCAGGAGACCCATCGACAGAACTTGAACCGTCTACTCTTTCATTGAAGTCTCCGGTGTGGAAGTATTTTGGATTTCCAGTGAGTTATGTTCACAACGTTTGCGCTTTAAAAAAGCCACAGTTTGCAAGCTCTGCTATGTGTGTGTACCATATTCTTCCACTGGCAGCACGACTAACATGACAGGGCATCTCCGCAGGCACCACAAAAACATAGATTTATCTGTTAAACCAACAACTGTTTGTTTGTTTTGTGAACTTGAATGTCATCTTCTGTGAAGACTGCAGTTACAAAAGAGAAACTAGATGGCAGGTTATTTTGCTTAAGTTTCCAATTGACTAAAGATATAAGTTATTATATTATAAGCACTTTATGTTGTTAATAAATGTTTTAAATTTGACAATGTAGTGTGGTACATTGCGAACAAAGGTCAGATATTATATTGCATAAAAGTCTAGTCTAAAACTGGCATAGCAACCTGTGCTTAAAAATAAATAAATGTAAAAATCGAGAATCGAATCAAACCGTGACCTTAGAATCGAAAATTTGGAGAATCGTGACACCCCTACTAAATATATTGGTTTTGTTGATCCCTGTAACTTTTTTTGACCTAATAATGTTTTGTCCTTAATATAGTATCAATGTGCCCTGATACAAATACAAATAGCTTGTTTCAATGTGTTGTTCACTCCTAGACGAACTTCAATACAGTTCTGACTCGGGAGAAACTCAAGAAAGAACAAATCATCAATGATATCACAGAGAAGCTCAAAAACGTGTTGCAGCAACAAGAGAAAGATAAAGGTATAAAAACAGTTTGTTTTAATCATATCATTTGGAAGAATTTCCCCGTTTAGTTTTTTCAAAGATCTGTTACCAAACTGCACAGAAATGAAAGATAAAGGTATAAAAACATTTTATTTATATCATATGATTTGGAAGAATTTCCACTTGTTTTGTTTTTTTCAAAGATCTGTTACCAAACTGCACAGAAATGATCAATGAGACCAGTAAATGTTCTCATGATCGTTGCCCTCTGTGTTTTTTTGTTTCCCTGAAGGCCTGATCGAAACACTCTCCGAGGACCGCGCCACCATCCTTCAAGAGAAGAAACAGATGGAGGAGGAACTCAACCGTCTGCGAAGCACCGTCCTCGTCTCTTCATCCTTCTTTCCGCCCAATCCCATCCCTGTCGTTGCGGAGGCTCACGGTGCCTGTGGTCCCGCCCACACAGAAGTTCTGTCGCCGTCCACCCCTGACCCAGAGAGATTGGCGCTCATGGCTGCATTCAAGGATGAGGAGAGGGTGGAGTCGGCCGTGGAGGCCAGCATGATGACAGTGCAGTAAGCATCTGTGCTGACGTGCTCATGTGACATATTCATACTAGAGCTAAAATAATCAACCCTGAACCCTGAAAAACTCAACTACCACTCTTAACTTCAACAAACTGGCTACAACAGCACACAGAGTGTGTGTCATTAAAATGATCTAGAAGTTGGTTTGAAATTATTCATTTTATACTAGCAGTACAACAGACTGTTTTTATTTTTTGTCCTAGCTTCTCACTCAGTAGCATTCATCACTGTAAAACACAAACCACACCATTGTTCAGTAAATAATAAAATGCAAAAAATACTGCACAACATTATAAGCCGAATAAGCTTTAACAATACACGTGATTTTGCATTCTCTTGTTGCAACAAAGTCAAATTTTTGCTTGGGTGCAGTTTTATTATTTACAAAAATACACACACACTTACATGTAAAAAACAACCACATTTCCTCAGTTCATTTGTTCTGAAATTTCTATAAAATATGTTATAAGTAAAGTAAAACTTTATTGTGCTAGTTTTGTACAGAATTAGTGTTTTTAATGCTTTTATAGTCTACAGATTTATAATAGATATTATAGAATATATGTGTGTGTATATATATGTGTGTATATATATATATATATATATATATATATATATATATATATATACAGTGCTGGTCAGAATTATTTGCCCCCTTGGTAAATATGATCAAAGATGGCTGTAAAAAATAAATCTGCATTGTTAATCTTTTTGATATTTTATTAAATAATTGTGATCACAGTGATCCAAAAACAAACATCAAAATCAAAACAAAAATGGGTCACTGAGCACAAAACCAAGCATCTGCAATGGCCATCCCAGTCCCTGACCTGAACCCTATAGAAAATGAGTGGGCTGAACTGAAGAGAAGAAGCGCCAACATGGGAGTCTGAAGGATCTGGAGAGATTCTGTATGGAGGAATGCTCTCTGATCTCTTGTCAGGTGTTCTCCAAACTCATCAGGCATTATAGGAGAAAACTCAGAGCCGTTTTCTTGGAAAAAGGAGGTTGCTAAAAGTATTTAATAAAAGGGGCCAAATAATTGTTCCCAATGTGTTTTGGAGAAAAACATTTATTTCATAATTTTTTTTCACAATTCTTTTACTTCAATAAAAGGTTAGATTTTTGCATTTTTTTAAAATAAAATATCAAAAGGATAAACAATGCAGATTAATTTTTTACAGCCATCTTTGATCATATTTACCATGGGGGCAAATAATTCTGACCAGCACTGTATGTGTGTATATCTCTGAAAAACATTTGGGAACAACAGAATGGAGTTTGTCAGATAATCAGGCTGTCGGTATATATTACTAACCAAACTATTGTTATAAATCATTCACTTTTACTTGAGATTTAAAAGTATGCAAGAAGGATATATTGTGCAGGAGAGGGGCAAGGCCATGTTTTGTAGATCTTCTGTCTTTAAAGGAGCTGAATGAATGTATTTGAGACAGGAAAGCAGAGTAGATCAGATAGAAGAGGAGAGATGTGAGTCGAGCGATTGCTGTAGGTGAGGAATCTTCAGCCGTTTACTTTTTATGAACAAGAAATGTTGTTTTTGGTCTGACCATAGTAATGAAGTTGCCTGCTCTGTCATTTTATTGGCTTTGAGAAAATGTTTAAATTTTGATGAGTTAGATTTACTTTATTTTTATTTTGTTTCAGTGACAACTCCATGCTATCTGAAGAGAAACAGCGCATACTGATGTTGGAAAGGGTAATTTATTTTCATATTTTATTGACAGGCTTTAATTATTGCATTTGTTAAATATATATTTATTATTGTTTCAGACCTTACATATGAAGGAGGAAGAGAACAAGAGACTTAGTCAAAGATTGGTAAATATATATATTTTTATTTGTGTGTGTGTTGCTTTGGCTCTTATATTTCATGTGTGTGTGTGTTGCTTTGGCTCTTATATTTCATGTGTGTGTTTGTGTGTGTTGCTTTGGCTCTTATATTTCATCTAAATGTGTTAATTGTATGAGAATATCATTTAACATCTTTTAAATTGATCATTTGATTTGGGTCCTTTGTGCTTGATCTCAGTTTATAATTGACCACTTGAACAGTCAATTAAAAGCAGTAATTAGTGATGGTAAATAGAACAATACACACTCAATTAATGCAGGTCCGCGACTGACACAGGAACGTTCATATTATTTTGAAGAATTAAAAAAAATAATGTCTTTCTTTATATTAGATCTTTTTATATCTATCTATAAGCGAAATACTGTAGATATGCTGGTATTACTTTATAGTTAATTTACACTATGTTGCTGTTGTTACGATGGTAGCAACTCACACATTATCAGCAGTTAATTAAAACATGAGACTCTTTGATATAATTTAATTACATTTCCCCTGGGACTATTTCTCCAAATAGGTTTAATCTCTTTAGGAAAATGACAATCGGCGTCTTATTGGCCGTGAGAGACGTCTTATGAGACACGTAACACTTTAGCGTCCTGAGTCCTGACAGCTCGGGGCAGATTCACAAGATGAATTTAGTCTGAAAACCCACTCTGAAATGTGCCTGTGTAATTGAGTTGGGACTGAATTTCAGCTCATTTACAAACAAGCTGGAAATGAAAATGTTTAAATCCCTCATTTCTTTTTTAATATGCATCTATGTTGCACTCATTTTAGTCCGTTTCTGTTGTGTTTTAAGTATTTACTACCAATGCATGTTATTTAATGGACTGTTCTACTCCTTACCACTAGATGGCACACATACATTTGTTTTAAGCACAAACTCTGTCCTACAAGCACTGGAAGCATTTATGAGATTCAACATTACATTAAACCAAAATAGATTTTTTGCAGTTTTATTTTGTGATTGCAGTGTGTATATAAGCAGCATGACACAAACATTTACTTGTGCAAATATCACCAGAATCATCTAACAATTTTGTTTTACAGATGTCACAGAGTATGTCGTCCGTGTCGTCACGGCACTCGGAGAAAATCGCCATTCGAGAGTAAGCATTTTTGGATATTATGATCTGACCTAATATTTTACCCGTCCACCTCATTTGAAAACCCCTCCTTTTGTAGTTTTCAGGTGGGCGACTTGGTTCTCATAATCCTGGACGAGAGGCACGATAATTACGTTCTCTTCACTGTTGGTCCCACCCTTTATTTCCTGCACTCAGAGTCCCTCACTGCACTGGACCTCAAACCAGGTCAGTTACACATGACAAGAATACTTAAGGAACAGCTTTATTAAATGTATTCAATTTCACATATTTGAAACAATTTTGCTCCAACAAGATGGTTTTGCATTTACCATATCCTTTCATTGCTCTTCCACGAGTATGTTAACTTATTTATTAATTATTTACATTTATGTATCATTGCGTTTGTAGATTTAAATGTTTTTTTAAATGTTCCAGTTTGACATGAATGATGACACAAATAGAGGAAGTGTTTTATTCCTGATAAAGTGTTTTGTTGTAGTATTTTACATAAAGCACCTTTTTATATCGTATATCAATAATAATTTTTGTTTATTTATTGGATTTTTTTTAGCGACAGGAGCAACAAGACGGCCGTGGGTTTTAGGAAAAGTCATGGAGAAGGAATATTGCCAAGCTAAAAAGGTAACCAGTATTATTTTATTATTTATGCAACCTTTGTTTTTGGACAATTTTATTTAATTTTACTTTTATTTTTACTTTACAAATAATTGTGACTAATTTTGGTAATATTGCACTCTCATAATATAACTTCCCTGGTGACAAAATATTAGCCCATTTGTCCTGCATTTTTCTGCTCTGTTTTTGGTTCATATTGGCTATGTTTGAAACGTAAATATTAAAACTATTAAAACATTTTACAGACACTTAAAACAGTGCATGATGATTTAAAATTGTGGAATTAATTTTGTTTTGCATCTTAAAGTTAATTGTGCTTTCAAAATCAGTGTCTTAATATTACTGCAGGCACTTATATTAAATTATCTATTTATTTATTTATTGATTGATTGATTTTGTGATTTTTCTTTTTAAATACATAATTTCATACTCTTTTGTTATTGTCTGTCTCCAGGCCCAAAACCGGTTCAAAGTTCCTCTCGGCACCAAATTCTACAGAGTAAAGGCCGTGCCATGGAACAAGAAAGTGTAATCGTGTAAAAATGTATCATATTGTAATAAGCGCAGTATGTTTTTATTGCTTTTTTTAAGCAAACTCGCTCATCCTTGATTTTTGTTTTGTCAACATCAGAAGACAAAACCATTTCACCCCCTTTTATTTTTTGCCTCTGTTGCAATTGCAAATCGTTTTATCTAATTTTTTATATGCAGAGGATTTGTAAATGTGGACCAAATGATTCTAAGTTTATCGGGGCATTGCCCTCACGTGCAATGGCTGCAAAGCCATCACAACAAGCCTGTAAAATGAACAAAATGTATTTGGATGTTACATATTAGTTCATCATTAATATTAAGGTCGGGGAGGGGGGGAGGGGGGGCACTATAACAGTCAGCTTACTTGCTTCAGAAGGTTATGAAAATATAAATTTATTGTAAATGTTACCAGAGGAATGGTCATGGCATGCATATAGATAATATTTTCTTTAATTTACTTGTCTGGATATGCGTTGTAGTCGGAGGTATCAGTAAAAACCTGCTGATTGTTTCTCGCAGCACAGTATGAATCGCCTGTTTATTATTATGACGTACATTTGGACTACCTGGCGCAGAGGCCTCGCAATCCTTCAGATGCACTTTCGGAAAAAAAAAAGACAATGTTTTCGTCGATTCAAAAGGGAGGCGTTTGTGCTGTCGAAAACAAGCGTCAAAAGAAAAGCAGCACATATCTTCCCTCTGTTGTAGGATGTTGAAAAATAGAAAGTAATATTTCATGTTTGTGAATGTGTGTCTTTATTGAATTTAACGACAACATTGTATATTATTCATCAGATCACACCAGTAACAAAACAAAAAAATGACTGTATTGTAAAAGAATTTAGAATTTTCAAAACAATAAAGGTTTGATCCCAAACTCCTCGCAGTAGATTGCATTACCCACAGCGTCCGTTTTGCGACACGTTCTTCGAGAAGTGCAAGTAAAATCAAACAACTTTATTTTGCCATAGATTGTGTCCTCCTGACAAGTATATTGCAAGTAGTTTTCTTTTTATTGTTTTCGTTTTTTTTTTTTTTTTTTGCCATACCTTTGGGGAAGAGATGCATGTATCCAAAGTACATTTAAAGGCTTTTTTGTTGATCTATTGAATCAAAGTACAATAAAGCTTTGGACTTGATGCTTGAAGATGTTTCCCATCAACATCTGTTCTCCGGTTGTTGTGCATAATGATACAGTTTTGTATGGTGCTTTTATGACTGGAAAATACACTGAAAGATTTTTTTTTTTCTTGTTCAAAGATTATAGACCCCCAACTCTTTTTCTCCTCCTTTGCAAATGCGTACCGCTATGATTGTAAGTACTTGTTTACATAAGTTTTGCAATCATCGCCTATTGATGCTCTTGAGTCATTGGCAACACTTCCAACCGAGCAAAACGGAAGATTTTAAAAGAATTATGCCTCTATTGTGTCAACTAAACTAATGAATGGCAAACAAGCCCATACATGTCAGGAATTAATGGGATCCATTTTATTGCTATTGTCTATCACTTATGTAACCGTCTAAAATTAAACCTGGGAGTGAAGGCAGTGCCGAGGTACGTCGGTTGAGGGAATTATTCCCAACTTAGACGTTTTTCTCTTTCAGCTCGGTCCTTGTCTAATGTTGGCTTTTGTGGGGGCATTAGCTACTGTCGTGTGCTACCGTTGGCACGCTCTCGCACGCAACAGACTTCAAAAGGGCTCCGATAAGGGCCCGGGAACGGTACTACCCTCTTGGAGGAGCACGGCGCACCAACATCACTTTCCCAGTTCACAGCGGGGAGCATAGCAGCTCTCCGCCGAGCCTTCGGTACCATGTGGGCCTAGGGGTGTTTCGGCAATGTTTTGCTTTATTTTCTCCGTTTAGCATAAGTCGGCTGTCACATTTGGATGGCGTTTTCATAAATTGATGGTGTGATTCGTAGTATCTCGGGACAGGCCTGAATGACTAAACGCGAGATGCTGAGGTTGCTGGTGAAGGAGAACCATGTGGAATGGACAGCCTCTCAGTGTAAATGTTTACAGCCCCCTACTGTGGAGCCGGGACATGCTAGGCACGACTAGAGCTCGGCGCTGGTGTGACATCCTTCCAAACGGTGTTTGCTTCACCAAAAAGCCAATAATATACTGAATTAACAGTCTGATGACAATGTGGGTGGCCTCAAATCTCTCTCCTTTTTTTTTTTTTTTGCCCCTGTTGACACTTTTATTTGTACGGATAGTGGGAAGAGGTAGTATTAATTAAGTAAAATACTAATTTGGAAGGAAGTATTTATTTTAATTTGTACAGTACCGGTAGTCTTTCTGAAATATGCTTTGGCTCAGGCAACTTATTAATTATAACATGATCATTTACATAGAAAAGAAATCGACAGTTAGTCATCGCTCTGTTAGTTTGCATTGGGACATCAACATTAATTTTGATATTTTCAAACCACGTTTTGAAATGCCGATATTATTAAACTTATTTCTTTAATATTATCAAACAGTATGCAATGTTTTTTTTTGTTGCAATTTTTAGTAGCTATTACAAAACACAATACATCCAATCCATTGCTGTAAAAAGTGATCAGTTGACTTAACTTAAAAAAAAAAGCGAGGAAACCCATTGCCTTAAAATGATTAACCACGCGTAATTGAAAAAATTAAGTAATGTGAACTTGACAATTCCACATAACTTAATTTTTTCCGATTATGCATGAAGTTTATTTACTTAATTTTAAGGTAATGGTTTTTCTCACTTTTACTGAAGTTGTCAACTGATCACTTCTGATTTTGGTGCTGTTGCTTTCCCTCGAATTATATCACTGACGTTTTTTACAAAAGTTGGACAGGATGGAAGGAATTATTAAGGGCACTGGAAAGAACTATACATTTTTTTTATTAATTAAATCAGTGTTTTCAAGAAGTTTTGCTTGATTAGAGAAGTAAAAATGGAATATTTCTTAATAAATTGCCAGTTTATCATTTTAGAAATACAGCACCCAGGGCAAAAATACCAACATCCCATCAAACCAAAGGTAATTGTTAGAGTAAGTTATTTGAAATTCACCCCTCTGCACACTATTGTGATATTGTAATGGAACTTAATTGGATTTCTGTCTTTTAACATTGTCAGTTTTTTAATCCAATATACTTGGTGTTGGGTATATGAAATTAATAGGAAATATTCTGCATAATAGGAAAGATCCAGAAACAGGAAATCAGACGAGAAGAACTCAAACTTGTGACGCCCATGTGAACACCACAGCTGTCGGAGCGCATGCATGAACCTCTATGCCAAGGCAAGTACATTGGTTAGACCGATCCAGTTACATTTATGATTTATTATTAAGACTCGATGTAATGCATTATCATTTAAACCGTAACTCTGCAACTACAGAAACACAGCAACTGAGAAAAACGCTTTTTTGATTGAATTTTGATTGATTTGATATCAACGTCATACTGTTTTCTCTCAATCTGAGCATAGTTGAGTCAGACCCATTTGTCACAGGACAGATCAGAGTTTATGCAACATAAATAATACAGTCATAACTCAGTTTTGACTAAATGTAAATTTGCTGTGTTTTGACATTAAATGTATGGCGGTGAATTCAATGCACATATTTTTGCCATTATTGTATTGTTGGACAGCAATACTTAAGGAGAAATTTGCAATTGTGCGATGCATCTTTATAATTGTTTTGACAAAAGATGTTATGAAGTAACTGTACATAACATAAATAAAAAATATACAGATTTTACCCATAAGGAAATTATCGGATGTGTAAAATGTCTCTAAATAACAGGTTGTTGTAGGGAAACCATAAGGAAAAGTTGTCTTAATTTTGTAATAACAGTAAAGTGTGTTAAGTACATTAAATAGGGTCTGATTTTATTGACTTTAAAGAATTTAGGGTTATATTTAACGTGTATATATCCTAGTAATGAACTTAATATAAAAAATATTAGCATCGTTCAATAACTGTCAATTGGCAACTCTGCTGTCAAAGTAGAGGAGATGTTTGACTTCTGCAATCGTGTCCTGTTTAAAGCTTGATGCTTATAATAATGCCTTTTTACAAAACTACATAAAACAGCTGTCAACTAATATCCCACCAATTGCTAGTCGATAATAGAGATGGAGCTTTTAGGGGTTTGAGTGGAAAATGATCTCGGCTCAGTATGTCAACACATCAAAATGAAGAAATTAAACAACATTTATTCTTTACATAAGAGATGAGACCTGGAAATAGCTATAATTCCATCAAATTTCCTTCTTTGTGTGTGAAAATTGAGCAACAGATTTTGGCTCTGTAATATACAGCCTCTCAAAAGACTCTTTTATTGCAGCACACATTCAAACCGATCATTAAACAGACATGTTTCGTTCGCCTTGAGTGCCTCTACTCAAGATGGAGGATTGTACATACCCCGGTAAGAGATAAACGTTAAAGAGCAAATGTCATGGGATATTGAGAAAAGAACTGGTGTTTGTTTGATCACACAGTGTGTGATGTTCAGTTCTCTTAAATTGTGTATCAGAGCCATATAAACACCTTTTTTCATCTTTAAATGATGTTTCAGACTTGCCACGCAAGAGTGCGATTAATCCGTGCTCACACAGGAATTGATATCTAAATAAACTAAGACGCCTATAATTATCCTAAACTTCAAATAAATCTCAGGCAAAATGATTTTTTTTTCTGTGCTAATAGCTCCATATTGCAAAAATAAATCATGAACCTGTTATCAAACAAGTTTCCTGAACACTCCCCACGTCTGCCATTGGTCGATTTGCAGATAGTCCCACCCCCAGACTCCTGTCATTGGTTGATACAGTGTTACTATGTTTGCTAGACCATAGTAAACTGATTAAAATGGCTTATAGTTGTCTTTGCATAGTGACCTGGGATACAGCCAAGTATTCTGACATGGAAAATGACCCAGTTGACACTTTATCGTAATACATAAAATAAATAAACATGACTGCTAATGGAAATGTTACCAGTATATTTGCAAATAAATATAAATAATTAGACGAAATTACTTTTGACACTTATAAATGCACTTGAGACTGTACTATATACGTGTATATATATATATATACTGTATACACTCGCACACACACACACACACCATGGTACTATGGTTCTTTATCACCCTATTTCATGTTGTTTTGACCAACTGACTTTATTCTTATAGTGTTTAAACTGTAGGCTACTACAAAAATACCATGGTATTATAAAAAACCCCATAATTTTACAAAGCAGCATACTAATACCGTGGTAAATTTTTAATCGTACATATAATTGAAATATAATGAAGTTATAAGTCATCGAGTGCGTTGTTATATGATCACCGCAACAGGATGAACCACTGCTGGTCACAGAGACGCCACATGATTCTCACCTTTTGCATCTTGTGTGAACATGGCTTGTGTCCACATGATGACAGAAGGTGTAATGATATATCATTACCGCGTGCTCGTCAAACGCTGCAATATGTGCCACAAATATTTATACATTTGCAAGTTAAAAGTTCTATTTCAAATGCAGCATTAATAGAGTTTATATTAAGATACTTTTCATGTCACATACAAAGATCATTGTGTGTGTTTGTGTTTGTGTGTGTGTGCCAGCCAGATTGACAGACCGTAGGATATAGCGTGATATTCGGTGCCATGGAAGAGAATAGAATATGTATTCACACCACACCAGATGATTCAGTTGATCAAACTCTGGGATTTTGATTGGCAGCCAAAGAGAGTTTCATTTTAGTATAATCTATATATTTATAGTAATTTGATTATATATATGTATGTGATGACCAAGAATATAATGTGTAAACATAGTGGATGTTTTTAGCCTAAAAAAGTTGTAGGATATATATTTCCATACTACAGAGGAAACAAGAAATTAGAGTGATCTTGGCAAAAAAAATCTAATGTTTCATCTACCATAATCTGCCCTGCTCTTTGACTAGTTACAGATAACCAGTCCAAACCTTCCCAGCAGCTAAAGATATCTGGCGAGGGAAAATGGACGCTAGCATCCCGCATTTTTGCAGCCGCAGCGCCTGTGCAGAAGGAATGACACTGGCTTTGATGGACTCTATAGCTTTTTTGAGATGAGCCTCTTTATGCCGCTTGCAGTTCCATTATGGCTTTGTTGGAAAGCTTGTTTACCTGCTGATAACATACACTGGTGGATTGAGGAGCAGCGATCCAGAGCTTGCTGCCAGAGTCACTCAAGTCTCATTGTATGTCGGGAAGAGAAGAATGCCGTGTTTAGGCGAGGGGGGGCCGCACATGCTAAATGTGAAATCAAACTATAGGACCAATAAGAGATGTGCACAACTTTGCCAAGTTTTTATTTTTAGCCGCCGGGTTGCAGCGGAAGCTTACTAGCGCTGAGGTGGATGCGTACCTCCAGTCGCCCCCGTTTTACGCTCGTTTAATCTATACATGTCGACAGATTTTCAGGCTTTTCAATTCTCTAATTGAAAACGTGGAAAAATTGCAAATGTGATTAAAACGCATACTAGCAATCGTTGTTCTCGGTTGTGTTTTAATAAAAATTGCAGAGGCCGGGATGATTTCAAAGCACAGTCCTAAGTGACATGTTTTGTCCTCGCTAACATGCAGTGTATCACCCTTGGCAGGAAACAGAATTCTGTACTCGTGGACAAAACGCGCTCACAAGGATTTTAAGTGCACAAAGGTGCTGCTATTTTAGATTTTTAAAAAAAAATTATTTAAAAAATTAGCCCAAAAAGCATTGGAACGCCACCCGCAAACAATTTTATTTTTGAAATGTGACGCATTTAAAGTGAAACTAGACATTTCAGTGAAATAAAATGTAGGACAAGACTTGATTTTATCCATTTGGAATGAAAATGTGGTTGGGGGAGGGGTTTAAAATAAGAGGCATTGGTGATAACCCTTGAAAAGGAAAGTCGATTCTGAGTTATTACATTTTGATGAAAGATTATGAAGACAAACTTTTTTTTTCAGGACCAGAACTCGACTCATAATATAGCAAATAATGTCATTTTGGGAACTTGGACAGAATGAGCTCATGTGGATTTTATATGTACAAAGTCCTAACCACATTTTGCATTTTCATTAAATAAGTACCCCAAAAAATGTGACGCATTAGGGGCTTTTATCTACTGGGAATGAATTTGATCATAAACACGTGAATGGGGGAGGTGACATCAGCCGAAAGACTAGTTTTGATCAACAGTTTGATTTTTCCCCCCAAATGAATTGTTCACAATAAGACCAGGAATGTGTTAATATAGTAAATAAGGTAATTTTTTGGTGACTTGGGACAAAATGTGCTCATGTGGATTTTATATGCACAAGCACAAAATCCTAACCACAATTTTGGATTACATTTTCCAAACAATGAACTCCAAAAAGTGTTTCAAGTCAACATAAAAGGCATTTGCAACACACATTACTTCTGTAAAATGACATATTTTCAAGTAAAACAGATATAAATCGTTCACAATAAGAACATGAATGTGTATTAAGAAAGTAAAAAAGGTCCATTTTTGGATTTTTAGTGTAATCTCTAAATCTCTTTGTATAATTTTGGATTATATTTTACCAAAATGTACCCCCCCAAAAATCTCATAACTACTCAATTTTGGATTGGCAGATCTTTCCAGCGTGAAAGCACATCGTTGTTCACTTAAAAGTGAGGCCAAAACACAGAATATATTTTAAGTATAGTTTTTTAAAATGTATCTTTAATATGACAAACCCTTAAAAAGTGGTAAAGGCCCGACCTGTGGCTTTATCAGTCACATGAGAGCAGTGGAGAAAGCAAACATGTTTTAGGGGTGTGTGTGTGTGAGTGCGAGAGAGAGTGTGAGTGTGGGGCTGTTGATGGCAGCTGCTAGTGCTTTGGATGTAGAAGCGGACAGATTGTGCGTTGTGTTGGTACAGCCAGTTCGCCACCTGGCACACTGTTTCTTGTTAGAACTTCTTGCTGTTTCTGTTCTGCTCAGAGAGACGCGGATGCAAGCGATGACAACTTTCGTCACACACCATGCTAAAACCGCCACCACAATTAAGGCCAAAGGGATTGTGTACAAAAAACGCATTTGCATGTCAACTTTCGCTGCAGAGACAAATGAATGGGCGATCATTTTGACATTATGCAATTACTAAATTGTCTTGTTAACTCTTTCCCCGCTATCGTCGGAAATTTCCGTCATTTATGAGACATTGCTTCCTTGCCATTGATGGAAATTTCCGGATTTTTTCACTGTTATACGGTTGGGGGCGCTATTACACATCTCCTGAAAGAGTGGCTACTGAATCTCCTGAGCAAAAGACATGTGAAGAAGAAGCAGAAACAAGCGATAGCATAAGAAGATGCATATAAAATAATGAGATCATGAACATTAAACAGCTTATAAAGTAACCTAACGTCACCGAATGAAATGTCGACCCAGGACGAGCTAGAGGACTGTGAAGCTTTAGGGGTTTGATGGACTCAATCTACTCCATCTGTGTTTTGACCATCGTTCTGAATCCCATCCAAATGAAGTCTTTGACAAAAGTGTGTTTTCTCAGCTTTTTTGCTCAAAATGTTGCTTTTTTATTAAACTTACCCACATTCATGTGTTGATAAAAAAAGCAGAGACGCTGTTCTTTCTTTTTATATATTGCATGTTCAGATATTCCTAGAACAAAATATTCTGGGGGCTATGAAAGTTTTGTGAAAATTATTTGTTTAAACCCTGATAGGGAAAGGGTTATTTGTTTAAATATTTCTTTAAACCTATATCAGCTTAAAGAAAGTTGTTTCTAAGGCAGAGCAAGTGGTTACATTTCAATCAAACAATTAGATTTTCCCCAATTAATTGGTCACAGAAACCAGGAATGTGTGTTAATATAGAAAATATGGTAATTTGGGGGGTTTTGACAAAATGTGCTTTTTATGTTAAGTTCTAACCATAATTTTGGATTACATCTTCTAAACAATGTACTCAAAAAAAAAAAATCCAAACATGCTGGACACAAAGTCCCACCAATTTGACTATAGAAAGTCTGTTAGTTTGTGATTTAACTAACTAGGGAGACTAAGGATTACTATTACTAATACACAGGGTTATAGATTTGGACAGTTTTGAACTAGTTACACTGGTGTATATCTCATCCCCCACCGTTTGTGCTGTGGATGTGAATGAAATAAGGTGACTTGTTGAGAAAAAAAAGCAGGTTATTGCTTTTCAAAGTGACTAAAATTATGATTTTCTTCCAGGCGGATGATAAAATGTTGAAGAAAATCACATATGCTTGTTCTGAAGAAGCTGTATATGTGGTCCAGAATATAATAAAGACATCTAGATCATCTAGCAAAGACCTGGCAACCATACGAGCATTGTGACAGCGACTTTTAAGGTAAGTTTTCTTATTTCAGAAAATATAACCGTTTTCTTATCAGTCAGCTTGTTTGAGAGTGTCGAAATGAGTGTGATCTTGACAATTCTGGTCTTTGTGCAAATAATAATTGTTTAGACACCCCCCACAACAGACCAGCCCACCCTAACCCGGCCCCCGCATCCCTCGATGTGATTGACAGCCAGAGTGCTAATGCCTCTCTCCGCTAACAGACCGACGCATCCTTCTTATTAGTTAGTCATTCCACACTATCACACCCAGAATCTCTATCTGTCATTTCACAATTTAGCTCCGCGATGCATATGCACAGCGCCCAGACCAGCGCTCTCCTCTCCTACATTTACACAACTGCAGAAATGATCACATGTATTTCTGTCACCTCTCTCCCCCTTTCTTTTATTAGTATTACTTTATCCTGAGCATTATTTAGTATTTTCCTGTGTGGTGTGTGACATGATGCTTTTGCATATAGAGGATGCTTTGGGATTTACGCTTGAAGCTTGAGAAATATATTTACATGCTATGACCTGAATTCAGTTTATTTTTATTCTATACTGTGACTTTTGTTGAGAAAGTATGAATTGAAATAACTAATAATAACTTGTAAATACTGAGTATTAGTAGGCAAATATACAATTATTAGGCCTTAAGACAGTAGTTTTAGCATCATGTAACAATGAGTATTTTAGTAATACTATAAACTACCTTTCAAAAGTTTGGGGTCATTTTAATATATTTAATATATTTTAAAATGTATTTTTTTTTTGTGATCAAAGCTGAATTTTCAGCATCATTACTCCAGTCTTCAGTGTCACATGATCCTTCAGAAATCATTCTAATATGATGATTTGCTGCTCAAGATACATTCCTTATTATTATCAATGTTGAAAACAGTTAATATTTTTGAGGAAACCATGATATAGTTTTTCAGGATTTTAATATGAATAGAAAATGCAAAAGAACACCATTTAAAAAATAGTTTTTAACAAATGTGAAAGTCTTTACTGTCACTTTTGATCAATCCTTGCTGAATAAAAATAATTTCCTTCTGACCTCAAACTTGAACAGTACTGTAATGGTGTTACTGAAATACTAAAAGATCATTTATGAACCCATGAATACTGTAAATAATTGTATAATAATATTTATAATATAATATTTTATAAGCTGTTATAATAATGTTACACTTTTTTTAAGGTGCCCGTGTTACAGTGTAATAATGCATTTAAGTACTTAGTAATATTAAGGAACTACATGTACTTACTATAGGGTTATGGTTAGGATTAGGGTTTGGTTTAGGGTTAGTTGCATGTAATTATGCATCATTTATAGTTCTTACTACAGTATCTACATGTAACATGTAACAAGGACACTGTAAAATAGAGTGTTGCCTAATTTAAAGTACTGGAATTGTTATAATAAACTAGTAGTGTTCGATATGCCTTAATATTTACCCAGCACTCTTTAAATGAATATAGGGTTAAATTTAACGTCAAGTCAAGTTTTTTTCTTAGCGTTTTATATGCTCAGTGTATGATAAACAAGTCAAATCAAAACTTTAGCTTGATCGAAACTACAAAGTTTATCTTTGATGTTTAACTAGGTGAATGTTGGGTTTAATGAAGAAACTTTTTTATGCCATGTTGTGATGATGTATCCTTTTGGCCTATGAGCATAAATGCATCAAAGATCACAATAAAGGTCAAATTAGCTTAATTTTCGATGCGAGTTCAAAAAGTAAATGTCAACCTCTAAACTAAACTCTTTCAACAGACAACAGGCCCTCTATATCCCTTATAATCGAGCGGAAGCAGAAGCCGGAGAACGGCAGCTGTCGGAATCAAAAGCACAACTGTACAAGTTTGCAGCCGCTGTGTTAGGGGGGGAACTAGTTGCAGAAGAAGAAGACAAACTTCTGGAGGATGACAACGGCACAAAAGTTGTTCTGTTGGGCGTGAGTGGTGTGGTGTCGCCCGGTGCCAGTGCGGCTGTGCCCTCAGAGCTGTTATCAGGGCACTGATGCTAGTCAGGCACACGGCCCCCTCTGTTCCCCTGCCTGATTTGAATGGACAGCGTTTTCCATTGTGTTCTCCATCAAAACAGAGGACAAAGTTAGTCAGCAAGTTACATAGCTTCCCTGCATTCAGATTCCTTAAGCCTCTTTTGTATGACGCTTGACAATGCGTTTCACTGCCACTGGACCTGCCCGGGCTGCCGGAGGTACGTAAGCCGCCGTGTTTTTACTCTTCGCAGACGCTAATAACTTGATCATTAGCCACGCGAGAGCGTGTTAGTACGAGCTCGGGAACCCTCACTCACCCAGGGTGAATAATTGATACGCCTTTTATCTGATCTCTCTGACTAGAGAAGTGCTTCCTTACGAATTCCTGGCACTTTGGAAAAAAATTACCTGAAGGCAAACGGTACAGATTTATACAAGTTATTTACAACAGGAGCCCAGCCGCTACTCCGGAAACTAGGCTGCAGATCAAAGGATTGTTTTGATGTCTGCTTAGCATATTTGTTTAACCTAGCCAGTGATTCTGCAAAGTGCACAAGCTTTTTGGTGATATGCAGAGTACCCTTTATCCCTCTTTCTCTTGTGTTAGCTCCGGATTTAAGTACTTTCTGTATTTAGGAGACAACTGGATTTGCCAGCTTTTGAAATTTAGTTGCCCACTGCTTGCAGTCTTGGCACTCCGAAATAGATAACTAGGTATGTAGCAGAGCTAATCCTGATCGGCCTTGTAATAGTATTTGTGGACTACACGGCACCCAATTAGGGCATAATGTGTTATTTTTGTTTCTGCTAAGTTGGATTAAATATGAAAATGTGGTTGTTTTTTCCCCCTCTCTTGGAGAATGTTTACTTTTTAATCTGCATATTTATTTTTCCCGCTCCCCCCTTCCGTCCTCGTTTTTACGTTTGTGGCCAAAATCTGGCAAGCTGCGTTCAGCTAGCAGTTAGCCGAGTGTCGATCGAGATGGCGTAAGTGCAAAGCACTCTATGACAAATAGCCATGGCGAAAAGAAGAAGAGAGAAAAAAAAAAAACGACGCACGCACAATCGCGTATAATTCTCCGTTGCTCTAGGTTGGCGAGATGAGCGTAGGTTTAGTGGAAGCGGAAAGAGAAAAGGGGTAGATGGCTCACAAGAGGGATAAACCTGGAGAGTCATGCTGCAAATGTGTTTTACAGAAACACAATGAAAAGAGGGGACAAAGCCATTGTGCCAAACTCCTTTGGAATGGCAAAGCAGCTCTCCAAGGTCCAGGACCATGGAGAAGCCGGATGAGCCTTCGGAAGCGGCAGAGGAGGAGAGTCTTTCCAACTGCACCTGCCCAAGAAAGGCAAGGAGTGACCGGCGTTGCCCACCTTTTCCCGCATTTCCTCTGCGTCCGCGTGACCGTGACATGCTTTTTGGATGCGTTCGGAGTCCTGCCTCCCCTGGTAAACACACAAACAGCATTGTTAGTGGCAAGAATTCCTTTTGAAAGAAAGTGTTTCCCTAATGATAGGGCCCTGCCAAAAAAAAAAACCGAGAGAGAGAGAGAGAGAGACAAAGGCCGAAAAAAATGGGAAAGCACAAAAACAGTCACAGGTGCTTGGGAAAAGAGAAAACATAGTGAATGGTCACTGAAGTCCCCCAGGAGGCCTTTCAGCGGAAGCCAGTGCGGTGGGTGGACTTTGTGACAAGGACGTTTGTGGCGAGCCAGGTGGAGCAGTTTACCGCGCGCGCTTCTGTAAGCCGCATTCACATGTTAATGCAGCTGCGATGTAACTTTTATTTGTCTCAGCCTGGTGCCGAGAGCAATAATTATAGAGCACTTTTGCCAGCGTTAAGACCGACAACAGAGGATCAAGCGAATCTATCATTCCCAAATGGATGAATATGGATGTTATGAATATAAGAGTGTGCTTGCTGTTGATGATATATTTTAGAGCTGTTTATGAGGAAACATTTATTCAGACAGCACCGCTGTTTACCTCTTTTCCTTCGTCTGAGTAGTATTGTATTGACGCCGGCTAGCGGCGTGTTAACGTTGGCAAGTGTCAATAGTTTATCATTTGCTAAAGCTAACAATGAGAGTGTGCGTGTTTACCGATCACATCAGTGAATCAACCTTGCGATTACACATGGCAAAATGTGTGTAGTTGTGATGCATGAGTAATCTTTTACTTGTAAGGGTCCTAAAGTCATTTTAAAAAAAGCGTATTGTACATGCCAGTGATTTATTTGTTGGAAGCATTTAGTTTTAATCTTGAACAGATCTTTGGATGAGGCTTAGCTTCTCTCAGTTGAAGCCCTTATAAAAATAACCTTTAATATTAAAAGTGACTAAGAGTTGGAATAGAACTAAACATCAACCCTTTTTAATGAATAATACCAGAGATTTTTGTCTGTGTCTGATGTCAGAAACTGATTTCTCAGAAACTATTTTTTTGTTTTAATTCTTCTTTTTGTCACTCTTTGTTTCAGGCTATACACACTTTATAAGGAACATTTTTCTCACCTCCGAATGAATCAAAATGTTGAGTAGATTATACAAATAATAAGTAACTTACATTTTTATCAATGCTATCATGTTTTTGTTTTGTTTACTAGATGGATGGATGGATAGATAGATTACATTTCAGTCTATTATGTTTGTTTTGTTTACCTTAATGCAGTATAGTAGCATAGATAGAACGACGGATGGATGGATGGATGGATGGATGGATGGATGGATGGATGGATGGATAGATAGATAGATAGATAGATAGATAGATAGATAGATAGATAGATAGATAGATAGATAGATAGATAGATAGATAGATAGATAGATAGATAGATAGATAGATAGAAAAACAGACAGACAGACAGATAGATAGACAGACAGATGATAGATAGATAGATAGAAAAACAGACAGATAGATAGATAGATAGATAGATAGATAGATAGATAGATAGATAGATAGATAGATAGATAGATAGATAGATAGATAGATAGATAGAAAAACAGACAGATAGATAGATAGATAGATAGATAGATAGATAGATAGATAGATAGATAGATAGATAGATAGATAGATAGATAGATAGATAGATAGATAGGTAGAAAAACAGACAGACAGACAGACAGACAGACAGACAGACAGACAGACAGACAGACAGACAGACAGACAGATAGATAGATAGATAGATAGATAGATAGATAGATAGATAGATAGATAGATAGATAGATAGATAGATAGATAGATAGATAGATAGATAGATAGATAGATAGATAGATAGATAGGTAGGTAGGTAGGTAGGTAGGTAGGTAGGTAGGTCGGACGGACGGATGGATGGATAGATAGAAAAACGGATAGCTAGATTACATTTCAGTCTATTATGTTTTTGTTTTGTTTACCTTATTGCAGTATAGTAGCATAGATAGAAAGAAAGAAAGAAAGGACAATATTTTATTTCAAATGAAAATTCGATTAAGGTCTACTGGTGTTTCTGTGGAAAAGTTCAGAAAAATGGCTTAAGAAGGAAGTCCTATATATCGTCCATGTCTTTAATTTTTCTCTTTTGCACTTTCTCGTCAAACTTTCTTTGCCTCTGCTTCCGTTCGGAAGTGGCTGGATCCACCGCAGCATATGTCCCTCCTATCACCTGGTTTGTACGTTTCTCAGAGGTCTTTCTCGTGGCTCTGGGGAGGCCTGATTCAATGCCGGCTATCTGCTCTGCATAAATAGCAACAAAGCCATTGTCATCTGCACCTTTTGGATTGCCTTTCCGAGCCTATTGAAACTGGCTGTCCCCTGAGACAATGCTCCAGTCATTGCCATCACCCTGCATTACCAATTGTTCTGTGCTTTCAGGAGAGTTGCCTGGCTAAATCCAGGAATGGATGGCAAAAAGTGAACTGAGACCAGACAAACCTTGTTCTGTCAGGAAAAGATAATTCCTGAGAATTTAATAAACTGGAGCATACATGGACTTTTTTATTTGAAGTTCATATATACATTATATATACCATCAAATATATTGCATTTCAAATATTTTTTATATAAAAATGTGTGTGTATAGCACAGTATATAGTACTGTATATAGTGGGTTGGATTAAGGGATGTAGAATATGGTCATTCAGAATACGGCATTAATATGTGCTTTATAAGTACTAATAAACAGCCTAAATCCTAGTAATATGCATGCTAATAAGCAGTTAGTTAACATGCAGATAATATATATATATATATATAAATACCAAATAAGTGTCCCTAGTGTTTTTTTTTTTTTTTGCATTAGTTTTATGTTTTATACAATAGTTAATTTTACTATTCATATGACATTTTAAAGATGAAGTATGACATTTCTGTGCCACTAGCATTGGCAAGCAAAATTGCAAAAATAATGATAGTTTTTAATCAGATTAACCCGGACACTCGTCCCATCTGCCATTGGTTGGTGAAAAAAAGATAGTCCCGCCCCAAAGTCACAGAGCCATCGTTGCTTGTGTTGAGATGCTCTAACAATGTTGCTTTTTGGAGAAACTTCACTTATGAATTACTAAATTTGAAAGAAAATATTTTAGCATCTAAGAAAAATGACACATTACCTTTTAATAATTTGCATGTTGTTTAGCCTTTGCAGTTTGTCGTAATATCACGTCCAATATCAAATCTGGTTTGTGAAGCAAAACCAGTTGAGAACCACTCATCACAAAATGGCACCCTCTCTAACCTAATGATTACTTGTTTATATGAGGCTTCTTTTCAGCTTGTTTTACTTGTCGGCTATACCATATTGTTGTGATACGCTCTTCAAAGCGTGCACAATCCAGTTTGCCAACTCAAAAGTTACTTTCCCGGCATCCTTTAGAATATAATATTTCCAAAACTGGAAAAAAGTGATGCCCTATAGTGTTTCTCCAGTTTTAAGCCTGTTTGGGAGATGCGATTGAGCAATCCAGCAGTGTGAAATCGTATCCGGTCCTGGTTCTGTAATCATTCTCTTAGACTCTTGTTAAATGGTTTACTTGCCACTTTTGGCGGCATTTGCTGAAGATAGCAAAGGCATAAAGACTGGCCGTGATCGGATTAACCATGCAACAGCATGATGTAACTCTTTGTTTGTGTGGTATGTGTTCTATGTATGTCACATACGCACTAAACTCACGATTTATGCTGCTTGTGACCAGTGTGTGAAAAGCCAGAGAGTTGCTTATAGTAGATACAATGTTTTCATGGGTCTCTGTCCTCGGGATTACTGATTTCTGCCAATATGACTAGTCATTGTGAAAGAGAAAGTTGATTAATAATGCAATTAAAATGCATGGTGATGTCTTTTTTTATTTTTCATTCTGAATTTCAGATTTTGATATATCCACAACCTTTCGAGCATGTTTTTGCTCAAAGTGGCTGTCCGGCACACATTAACCAGTGTTATTTTAGTATTTGTATATATTGTTATAGTTTATATATTTTTTTTAATGTGTTATAAGCTTTTATTTTTTTTAATTTAAATTTGTATTTAATTTTTTGTAAATTTATGTACTTTTGTCACTTTTTTTTTTTTTTTTATCATTTCATTTTTAAATTTCTAGCTAGTAATTTTAGCACTTCAACTTATTTGCCATTAAGGCACCCTTTCTACAACATATAATATTTATTTTTTATTTTATTTCAGTTTTTTTTTTCAATCAACAAAAATGTTTTTAATAGTTAAATTTTAATAACCCTGACATGATCCACACATTTCCTCCTGTAATGCTCAGCATTCGGCATAGAAAGTTTCCAGTTGAAGGCTGCGCGCTTGCAGTGCTTATCTGTGCAAGATGTTTCAGTTTACATTTCGTGTTGTTGTGGGTTGACAGCTGTGACCATAGCAAGCCCTATTTCGCCTCTGTGTTCGAAAGAAGAAGAAATGTCTGCATTTTACTGGAGGTTTAGATGCTTGTTTATCACTTTTAAATACCATCATCTTTGCCGAAATCCCCTCTCAAAAGAACCTTTCACTTGCTGGAATAAATTCAAATTAAAATTTAAATCCCTCTTTGCATTCCTTCAGCCTCTTTTAAAATAGCTGGCTCCTTTTAGAAAGCTGTTTATGTAGTGATCTCTTCATAATCCAGTTTGTTTCTCAACAGCAAAAAAAAAAAAAAAAAAAGAAACACTGAAATCGTATTATCAGTGTCTTGGAGAGATGATGCGAGAAGTCAGAGAGACTCTGTATCTGGGGTGGGGGTGAGTTTTCAAAGTACTAAATCTGAGAAACGTCGCAAATGCTCTTTGATGGAGTACTTTGATGGAACACGTGCATTTGACTTGCAAATGCTAATAGTACATTGTATCGCCCGAACTCTGATGTATCTGATGCTTTTGTTGCGTTACCGCACAAGCGCGACAAAGCCGAGCCTAACCAAATAGGTGAAATATATACCTGTACTTTGGCTTGGGATCTGAACTTGTGCCATTATGATTCAAACATCTCCAGTCACCTCGGCGTTCATCTTTTCAGTCTAGTTCTCCTGTATTAGGCTCCATTCTGTTTGGAAATACTGTCGAAGCGTATTTCAAACAAACAAATCAACACTGTCAGGATCCCGACCTGTTTTTTCCCTGCTCTCTTCAGATGTATTCAGTTGGCTGTTGAAAGGACAAATAACATGGAAGACCTTATTAAGGTTTTCTTTGAGCACGCTAGATTGGATTTATTGTTAGCGAACAAATTATAATTGTATCTCCTGAAAAGTTAGCAAAGATCTAAACAAAGGGAAATCAATGGCACAGGCCGATTAATCACACCAAGCGGGCTACTTGTGCCGAAGAAACTTACCTCATAATCAATGTCTTTGTTTTGCTCAAAGGGCATTTGCATGCTGATTCAGTGTGCCATATTGGATGCAATCAAAACATTGTCATCCACATTAATAAGAGGGTTATTTGGACTCTCAAGTATGCCACTGAATAGCGCGGGCTCAACACGCCATTGTAGCGCTCCAGTATTAAAGACCAATCTCGACGTGATAGAAAGACACAGTTTGTTAGAAGAGTTTTTAATATCACGGATATATTGCGCATGTAAAATGCTGTACAATATGTCTAAGACAGATTAACCTCTGCTATTGCAAAGTTGAGGAATCAGTAAATCCCACAGTAAAGAAAATCTTATCCCATCCCACACAGTCAACATCAAAGTATACTCATTTACATTCGGTAATCCTTGACGTCCACTGTGCTCGCTTCCTCTTGTGTTTTTATTTATTGTTTTTAAAGAGGTGAGGAAGGTTGCTATAGGGAAATTGTATTGTTAGATCATGCATATTAATATTGATCATGTGATAACATTTGCAGAAACTTACCTTTTTCTAATTTGTCTGGCTCTGTTCCAAATCCTAGTGAGCTGACTACCTAGACGGGAGCTAAATCATGCTGCCTTCGAAGATATCTCATTTTAGTTCAGGGAGAAGGCAATCCCATAATGCATTGCGACAAACTCTGTGAAAAAAATGTAACCAAGATGGTGGACAATGTGAGAGAAATATGAATATGAAATATGTGAAAATGTGCAGATGTTGAGTAGAAATGTGGGTGAAACATTACGTGAAGCCTTTAAATAAAAAGGCTTTTTTTTTGGTAATGGATTAATTATGCCTCACAATGCATTGTATGAACAATTGTAACCACATACGCATCTATTCATTAACACCTTTAGAAAGTATAATGCATTAAAACACACGACAAACAACCAATTTTAGATGTAACAAGAATCTGCAATTATTATAAGGCTTTTTAACTTTGGCTACACTTATTTATGAAAAGGTATGCATTACAAAGTACATTATGGATACCTCTATAATGTATAAAGGCTATACCATTTTGAAATTAAAATTGAAATACACTTTATTGTCCCCAATGGGAAAATATGGTGTGGAGTATTCAGCATTTCTACATCACCTGTTACTCTTACAAACTCCCAGAATACAATACAACACAATTGGGTTGCACTTCATTTCGATGGTCCACTTTAGAGATTCTAATAACTATAAGTAACTTTGCAACTACATGTAACTAGCAGTCATAGAGTATCAGTAGACTGTCTTCTTAATATCTGATAACACTTTATTTTGATAAACAGACATTCTACTGACTATGCAACAACATGTCAACTTATTCTGCTAACCCAAACCTTAACACAAACCCTAACTAACAGTCTACTACAGTCTACTAATACTCTAATGAGAGTTAGTTAACATGTAGTTGCAAAGTTACTTATAGTTAGTAGAATGTCTAAAGTGGACCATCGAAATTAAATGTTTCTCACAAGACAAACACAGAACGCATACACATAAAATACACAATTTAATCAATGCAGGTACAAATGAGTTTTTCAACCTATTCAATTTACATCGTGGGATTCTATATCATCTTCCAGCAGGTCACAGTTCATAACTACAGTTCATAACAAGTATAAAGCTAGTTTCATATCAGTTCGTATTATAAATGTTTACTTTAGATTTCACAGTGAGGTTTCTGTACCAATATTTGAGTATTATGTGTATTGTTTATAGTGTCAGGCTGTATTAGCAGCATGCTAACATCAAATGTCAGTGTTTGAACCCTGCAATTCACACGAAGAGCGTTATTTGAGTGGTGCACTACATTTTTACAGTATAATCTTGCAAATCAAACCCTTATGAGGTTCTATTTCTGTTAGGATGCATCCCACTAGGATTTTTATCAGAGCTACTGATCACGATCATGGAATGATCTGTATGACTACCTATTGGATTAGTTTATCCAATTTTTGGTTCATGGCTTTATTACAAGTGTTCTTAAGCCTCAATGATAATTTTGTGTGAGAAACGACCTGAAATTCATGTTGCTATTTTCTGATAATCTTTCCTTCCAATAAAAAAGAAAAAGAAAAAAAATATATATTATTGATTAATTCTTTTGTGTTTCACAGAAGAAAGTAAGTCATCCATGTTTGGAACGACAAGAGGGGTGAGTAAATAATGACCATTTAAATTCTTGGGTGAGCTATTCCTTGATTTTTCAGTTATTTTGGGCAGATGTGTCACACAATGGAGTATTCCTGCATTGCATCTAGACTGAATTTGGATTTCTGTTACACAAATATGAGTGCACATCTGCTATTCTGCCCACAGGTCCATGGAGGCACCTAGGAGGCACCTAGTTAGGAAGGCATAGATAATCACTTCAGGCGATGCTGGAGACCACCTTGTTAACCAGGTCCATAGCAACACACCGCATACATCCCTGGAGGACTTTAGGTTATTGCACTTGTGAGTCCTATATTTTAAAACCTTATAGATTCCAAGAAGCGAACCTCGAATCCAAAACGCAGGAGTCAGTGTCACTGACATTTTCATACATATCCAATGATCTGCGAATTATTTTAATCCGATCAAGCTGTTCTCCAGGTATTGGTTGGCATCCTATAATTAGCATTTGCTCAGGACGCTCATGCTTTGATTGAGAAAGCAGGCATGGACAGGTGAGTCTCTCTCACAGGTGTTTTTAAACCATTTGACACACTATCAGTGGACACAGATGGACTCCATTCCACTTATTATGCGCCTTGTTAAGACAATTTGCTGCACCTGAGCAAAGCGGAGTTTGTCATGACAATGGCGCTGTGTGTGATACATTTCTTTTTAGGCCTTTATAGTTCACCCGAAATGAAAATGCTCTCATTTACTCTCCCTCGTGTTGTTTCAAATCTCAACTTTATTTTTTTTTGCGTAAAACTCAAAAGGACACATTTTGAAGAATGTTCATGCTGCTCATGCAATCAAAATGGATGGGGGGCTGGAGCTGTTGAGGTACCAAAATGAGAAAAAAGCAGCATAAAATTAGTAAATTAGTCCATAAAACCTGGGCTGTAGTTCAGGGGTTTTCAAACCCGGGTCCAGGGACCCCCCAGGGGGCCACAAAAGTGTGTTTTTTATGGCTGTAAAACTGCATTTTGTGACAAATGCTATACAAATATTACATTTATTTGATCAAAAGTAAAACTGTAATATTGTGAAATATTAATATAATTTTAAATAACTGGTTTTTATGTGAAATTGTTATTAAATGTAATTTATTTCTGAGATGCAAAGCTGAATTTTCAGCATCATTACTCCAGTCTTCAGTGTCACATGATCCTTCAGAAATCATTCTTAATATGATGATTTACCGCTCAAGAAACGTTTCTGATTATTATCAATTTTGTAAACAGCCGTGATGCTTTTTTTGTGGAAACCGTGATACATTTTTTTCAGAATTCTTTAATAAAAGCATTTATTTATTATAGAAATCTATTATTTATAACATTATAAATCTCTTTACTGTAACTTTTGATCAATTTAATGCATCCTTACTGAAAAGTAAAAAAATAAATCTTACTAAAATTCAAAGTCAATATTTTCTCTATAATATTTTAATAATTAGTTTGCTTCAGTACAGTACCAATATAAAAGCCTTTTTTATCAAGCTTTTTTCCCCCACAATATAAGCCTAGCTGTCTTAATTTTCATAAAAAAAATCCCAGGTCTATGTTTCAAATCTTTATTTTTATTTTTTTAAATGTATTCACTAAAAATCTAAAAATCGCTCCACAGGTCTTGTAGCCAATCACAAAACGTTAAGTATGAATATGCCGAAGCATCAATTAAATTTGTCAACTATAGTGGATGTAAAAAGTTATTGAAGATTTTCACTGTTGATAATTTCTGAAGATAATTTCATCTGTTTCTCACACCAAGCTATTGAATGACTTCAAGTGATATGAAATACAGTGCACGCGTCATAAAAACTAAATTTATGGTGCAATTTTGTTCTTTTTAGAGCCTTTTTGACAGCCCTTGGTCGCTATATGCTTCAGCTGCATGGAACAGAGAAGTGCGAATCTCCTTTTGTGTTCCACACAAGAAAGAAAGCCATACTTGTTTTTGAACAACATGAGGGTGAGTAAATAACATAATTCTCTTTTTTCATCAACTATTAGGTGCTAATAGGCCAACGAAAGATGTCCACGTTGTTGTCGCATATATTTTTTGAGCTCACTGGATTAGAGCTCTGTAATTGAGCTCTCAAAATGTTTGGAACAATCTTCAAAATACTGCAGTAAATGTGGCACAGTAAGCATTTCTATCTAAAGTATAGAGTTATTTGTCATAGCGCGTGTAGGATTGACTAAGGCACATAAACAACAGGTTCCAGATGCATTTAACTTTGCTTACATAATTGGCGGACTAATGCAAAAAGCTTTTAGACATTATGTGTGACCCAGTGTGATACTTTTATAAACGCAATCAAACATTTTCTCCAAACATGCAGTGTACTTTAAAAAACGCAGACCTTTGTGTGACATGTCATTTCATTTCGCCCACTTTAGCTCTAATTTTCCCTCTAATATACACCTATTGTGGCATGTTTTTTTTTTTATGAAACCCCAAATCAAACACCCAGAATGCACTTTTATTCACTTCCTGATGCTCTGGACCGCACGCCCTCGATGGAAGAGTATGTGCACCATTAAATATTATACTTTCAGCAGCAGAATATTCAAGTGCAAGGATTTTCTTTGTTTCATGTCCACTGATGTTTCGATTCATCAAGACTGTTGTAACAAAGCTGATCCCTTTTAAAACTTATTTGTGTGTCGTGTTCTTTTCTTTCGCCAGCTGTCTCGGCACATTACGAGAGATCAGCGACGTCTTGACCGAATGCACTGGAAATCAGATTGCCCGGTCTTTGGATCTTCGAGAACACCCGAGACAGGTTTTCCATTAAGTAAGACGCTTGTAGCGACAACTCCTCACTTGTGTTGCGGGAGATTACGGAAGAAAGAAACATGTAGTTTAATGTTGTAAGTGCGTCCGACGGCCACGCAATCTGTCCCCTCACACATATAGAAGTGACAAACCTCCCCGAAAGCAGTTGCGGAATTAGACTTTCAAATGAAATCTACAACAAGATCAACCGCCAAACCTTTTGTAATGACTTGCCCTTCTGTCTCTGTTCCTCAAAATTCACGCTCGGCTGATGAAAAACTCGCCGGACATTGTGCTTGCGCCTTATCCTCTTGAGAGAAGAACAAAACAGATATGAGCTTTCTCTGAACCCGAGGAAGGAGGGTGTTGAAAGGGTCTTGGCAGGGATATACGCGCGCACGCACACATGCGGAGACGCGTCAGATGGGAGCATCTTGTGGGCCCCTCACTCATTTTGAGGACTTGGCCATGGGCGTCCCCCCTCAAACCCTCTCCTCGCCCTCCAGAAGTGTGGCGCTCTTTGTCATTGTAATCCGGACTCTATTTGTTAAAGGCTCACTCGCTGTTTGCTCTCGCCGATGGGTGTACATTTGCACGCGTGTGTATTTACAAAAGTCAGCGGGCTGAAGGAGTGCCGTGACATCATTGCCGCTGGGTTTTTTATTGTCACACCCTGTAAATGCGGTGTCCTCCAGACGGCCCCCCTCACCCAACCTTTCTCAAAAGTGATAGTCTACAGGGAGAAATTACACCTCATCAATCCAGTAATTACTAGTCCTGCTTCTCTAAGTCACCAAACAACATCAAACCCATGGGCCATTATTTACAAAACGAGTGACATTTGTGTCTCTGTATGATATAGCCCGTTTTAGGATAGCTGATGCCTCTAAGGTAAAGCTTTAAACATATGTGTTAAATGTATCAGTCAAAATCAAGCAACTTTTTTTTTCATGATTTATTTCAAATATTATTTTGTACGATTCCCCCTCCCCCACATCCTTGATAAATTAGCAAATGTCCACATTTATATGGAAACAATTTATGTGGAAATAAAGTTTGTTTAGATGTTTTTTTTCACATTTTTACAATTTAGATTACATAATGTATTATTTAAACAATTGATTATTAGTGCTGTCGGATCGATTAATCACGATTAATCACGTCTAACATAAAAGTTTGTTTATATAATATATTTGTGTGTATATATACATTATATACAGTGTGTGTGTATATATATATATATATATATATAATATATACACACACACACATTATATAAACAAACTTTTATGTTAGATGCGATTAATCGTGATTAATCGATCTGACAGCACTATTGATTATAAAAATAAACTTTTGTTGTTATATTTGTCAGAAGAGGACAATTTGTTTCATAGACCTTATGCACCAGAGAAACAAGACCTTTAGAATTTTCTGCTTTGTATATTTCTACGGCATCGCTGTTAAAGAGTAATTTGCTGGAGTAATTAGTGGATTTACTTATTGTAGAGTTAACGAAAGTTATCATGAGAATTGTAATATTTGAAGTGGATGTCATAACAGATGTTAGTTGACCGAGGGGTTCATTCATAAATCTGTAAGATCTTACCTTCATGCTGTGAAAATGCAAACCGGAAGGCAGAACACAACGAGCGCAGCGCTGAAAAGAGGCGGGGCTACATAAGCTCTATAGGATTATAATAAACGTGATCATTGAAAAGTTTGAGAAATATCAGCATTTAATGTCTTGTAAGGTCAAATTTAATGGTAAAACTGCCTTTATCTCTTTAAAAGCATAATTATGTCCAATGCAATTTATCAACACATCATTAATATGAAAGTAAATTACACACATTTTATGAGTAAAAATGTATTTTATGTTATATACACTTTTAAAATGATTTATTAAAAAAGAAAGCCTGGAAAAGGCACCCCTTTCATATAAACTCTATACACTAATCTTAAAATGTCAACCATGTTACTAATATTTTTATTAGTAATAATAGTGAATATTTGTGAACTCTTCATAATTTTTCAGTTTGTCAGTATATCCACTTGTGTGGTAACTCGTAATTATTTGTACGATTTGCTGAAATTATATGAGATTTTACAATTTGGATTATACTAAAACTTTTATAGTTCCTTCTCCTCATTATAATTTTGGTTTTGAGGTTTAAAACCAGGGGTTACATTAGGGTTAAGGCTTTATGGTTGGTCTAGGCTTAGATTTGGTATCTCTAGCAAATTGTTACGTCTTCCAGTGAGACCGTGCTGGAAATATCAGCATAAGATTCTAATTCTAAGAAGTACCTTTTAGTTGCACAAGGCTTGTAAAGTCAACTGGGAAGCTGTTTCCGTCAACCTCTCTGAAAGCGTTATTATGCCTGAATATATATAAAATTGTATCATAGTCACCAATGCACTTTTTTTTTTTTTATTCATGTGCCCTCATAATCTTTAGTCAAAGTAACTTTCACTCCTTCTTGCAGCATCATCTTCTCTCTTCTCTGATGATGTGTTTACTGGCACGGGGGCGGGGCAACCTGTCACTCACATGAGATCGACCAATAGCAAACCACAACCATCCAATGAATCAATCAGTTCCTGATGAACAAAATGAAGCCCCAACCAACATTTTTCTTGTTTGAGCAGCCAAATATGTCACAATAATAACCTACGTTTCATGCCGACTTTAACGCGGCAATTTATTAACACTAAAACGCATCATTTATCTGATTAATAATTCACAATCTCACAAAATTAATGTTAAAAATCACCTCATCCGTTTCACAGAATGACCCGGCAGCACTCGTGCAATACGTAATAGCATAAACCTGGGGTAAGACTAATTTCAGAAAGGGCATGGAGTGCAAATAAGGAAAAAACATCCACCAGGCCGACCTCTCATTACATATACTTCTGCTTGTTGTTTCCGTAGCAATAAAGTGGCAGACATTGGAACTGGTCTGTTGAGCCATTGTTATCATCTCTGACCATCTGCTACCGAAGGCTGACATTCCATCTCATTTGCATGGTAACTGATATGGGGGGAGGAGAGATTGTGGGTGGAGTGGGATGGGGTAAAGGGGGGGGTGTTTGGAAGGACATATGCCCAAACCCCCATCACAACAATATATACGTGAAAGTTTAGCTTTTTAAGGGACGCAATTCAACGCAAACACGCACCTGCATGCACATGTTAGGAAGAGCAGGATAAATCAGTGTGTGCATGTGGAGAGAAAAAAAAACTGTCTGTTCCTCCCCTCTGTGCGCCGGTTTTTATGTTTTGCGGATGTGGGAGTGGAGTGAAGTGTGTGTGTGTGTGTGTGTGGTAGTGGAGGGGTTGCTGTTGATGTGCAAATGTGCATCATATTGAGAGCTTGTGAATAGGGAGGTGTGACGTAGAAAGAGAGCAGAACGCAGGTGCTTATCTCGGGGCTGTCACAGACATAGTGTGTCATATTCCTGGGGACTACCTTTCAAAAGCTACCGGCTCCAGCGCTAGAGCATCAGCCGAGCAGGGACCACACAATCCGCAGCTAACTTTCAGCAGCAGTCAAGTAGGTTGGTGCTACGCTCGTTTTTTGTTTTCTTTTTTTCTTATGTGACAGTAGCTGTAGCCGTCTGTGGTCGGTGTTTGGGTATCAAATCGAGCTGTTTGTCTTTGAACTGACAGGATGTGTTGCTGTTGACAGCTTAGTACAAAAGAAAAGTTTTGAATGGGAATTAGAATTTAGAACTGTTACATTTACTTAATCTTTTATTTAATAAAAGATACGTTTTTTTAATTTATTGTTTTAAAAAGTAAAATACAGATTTTTTTTCTCTCTAGCTTTTATTGTATTTTTAATTTATTTTTTACTTTCTTGAGATTAGCTTTATTGTTCGCTGAAAGCGACTTCTGTTCGCTCTAGGATTCAGAGGGCGCAAGGGCAGATTAGACAGCTCAAACTGTGTATTTGAAGAAGAATGACCTATTTTTAATCACACAGATAACAGTAGATGTTGTCTACCTAAATGAAAGTCCCTGTGCGTGTGCCGGAGGGTTTAAGCGAGTCTTAGACGTGTTAGCATTGTGTGTTAGCACAAAGCTTGGGCTTTCGGTACAGCAGCTGAGCACACACAGCCCTTCCTGTCTTTCATCTCAAACTTTCAGGCTTTAGGCTGCGTTAACACTGCCTTCTATCCTGCTGTCTTTAGGTCGTACAGCGTTTGGTTTCGGTTTGGTTTTTAGCAGTTTCCACCTGGAAAGCAAGCTCAGATCTGTGTTCATGTGGCGTCATGGATAAAACAGACTTCAGCATTGTGTTTTTTACGTTTGAAACTTTAAGATGAGCTAAAACTGGATGTGTGCATGAAGGAAATTTTAATTCTTAGAAATGAATAGTGTTTATGTCGTGCATCATTGCAATGGCATTTTATAAAGCAGTTATTTGAGTACACTTTAACTTCACATGTGAGCTGAATTTTCTAAATTGAAATTTAATTCTGGAGTCACGGCCATGTCAACAGGTTCATTTTCCATTGATACGTTTCATTGCTGTTGATGAACACTTTCAATACAAGAACTTAAAACACCTAGTTTAGTGAATGTTTTGTTATCTAAAATTAGCCAAAGCATTTTTAACAAATGAATCATCATATTACCGCACTGTGGTTATTACATTGATTTGTATGCAGTTTTGTACTGTACTATGTAAAGACAATCTTTGTAAAATAATATTTTAGTGAAAATGCCGGTATTTTGTTAATCTAACAGAACATTTAACTAAAAAGTACAGTAGTTTTGTTTGTTTAAAGCCAAAATCTCGAATAAATCAGATTACGTGCTTCACCTTTTATTATTTCTCTATTCGTTTTGTCATTCACCACTACTAAAGCAAAGTCAACAGAATTGTTTCACTTAAGCCAGCTGAACGATGTCTTATCTTCTACTGTCAGGCTCATTACAGGAGCGCAACAGTTTCATCCAGTCGTGTGAGAGATCAGGGAACTGTCCATGGTGCTACTCAGCAAACTGGTGCTGAACAGATTCTCTCTCCCTCACAAACCGGCCTCGGCTTTGTTGAAGGTCATCTGGGTTCGGCTTTCCAACCTTCATGACCTTTTGACCTGCTCGTTTACGCCTACTCAGCTGTTCGGAAACATCAAACCACGAGTAAAATCAACTTAAATGAACACTTCGGTTCAGCTTCGTAATGCTAAACATCAACACGCTGCCATTTGCATGCCATTTTAGCCCAATAAATCAAGAGATACGACACCAAAACGTTCACATGGTAATTGTGTACCCGTGTAACATCTTGTTACCTGTTTTTTTTTTCCTGAACCCCTTGCACAAAGCCATCCATGCACAAACTTCACTTGGTTAATCCAGGCAAATGAATTTTGTGGGTTTAATTCAACAAGGTTTTAAAAATGTTCCATCTGCTGTGGAGCAGCTGGTGATAGACTGAATGTAATTAATTACTTAACTTTTGAACAGTAGTCCAGGAAAACAGAGCGCTGTGTGTGTGTGTGTGTGTTGGAGAAATGCAAGTGAAATCAGGAGCATGGCAGGAAGATTACACACAATAGAGCAACGTTTGATTTTTAGCACCGACCGTTTGATGCGATGTCTCCAGAATTATATTTGCAATTAACTGAAAATGTCCAAATGAGAACAACAGCCACTGAATCCTCTCCATCTGATTGGCTTAAGCGTTTGTGAGAGATTTAAGCGATGCATCAAATGTTTCTTTGAATCTGTAGGCAGATATCTTTCATATGACAGATAACCGAATGTGATTGTGCGAACTGAAAAAAAAAAAAAAAAAAATCCAGCATGAAGATCAATTTGTACTCAGGCAAAAATAGAAGTAAGTATAAAAGTAAAGCAGGAAAAGGCAGTGAGCCATGTTGTGTAATTAAAATTACATGGGCCTTTTTTGACACTTTTTTTCCCTCTGAATATATTTCAGCATCTACCTTGATAGCAGTGTTACCTCATTGGCTGCGGGTGTGTTTGTTGGCCTAACTATAAAGGATCTGCCTGCGCCCTTGTGGGTTGGGAAGAATTAGGATTTATGAATTTATTTCCTCTGTTGTATTGTTTAAACAGCTTTGGTTCAGTTTTGATCCTTTCCTATGCCTTTGAGGCTGTTCCATGGTGTCAGCTGTTGACTGATAGTAAGAGAACTGCCGCACAGTATGAATGAAAGAGAAGTAGCGGTTGGTAAACACTGATAAGGGATAAATAGAAAGCGGTCAGGCAGAGATAGTTCAGTGGGAGCCCAGATTGTGTGCGGTCTGGTAAAATGAGATTCTAAGCCTGTCCTTTTTTATTCTTCCCCCCCCCCCCCCCCTTTAACCACACCATCCACCACCCCTTCACCACACACACACACACATACACACCATCCACCATCCCTTCAACACACACACACACACACACACACACACACACACACACACACACACACACCATCCACCACCCCTCCGGATTGCGTTTGTCTGGAAAATCTCCAGTGACCTCGCTCGGCAAGTCCTAGGCTTTAGAAATCTTTTTTTTCTTTTCTTTTTTTTTTTAATAGTGTGTGTGTGTCTCTGTTTGTTTTGTCTACTGACATGGGTCAAGTTAGCCCATAGACATGTCCCTGCTGATTATGGACAGCTGCCACTGGTGTGAGTCCCACCTTAATGCATTTTACATGGAATTATGAGTAGAAAGACAATTTTGGAGTCAGAAGGACACAGCAGCCAGTGTAACGTTACCAAACGTCGCTCTGATATTAAAACACATTTCTTTTTGTTTTCAAGAGCGATATTGGCTTTTTGGCATTTTGAATTTTTTTTTAGCATTGTTTTCCCCCAAAACACTGTAGTAATTGAAGTAACAGTATGTTTTTTTTTAGTCATGGTCCTAGTAGAAATATTAAGGAAACGTTTATTTTTTATATTTAATTTTTCATTAATAGTTTGCTATGTTTTATCTATTCATGTTTTATATTTGCATCGCTTTGATTTTAAAATACTTTTTGAAGAGGGATTTTGGCAATGCACTCTATATCTTTATTATTTTTTCCCAAAACCTTGGAGTAATAATAATAAAACTAATTGTACCTTATTTCAGCATTCTCACAGTAGATACATTTAGGAAATATTTTTGTATAAAAATATATAAATCAGAATTTTTTTCCTTTATAGCGTTACACTTTATATTTACATCGCTTTGATTTTTAAACACGTTTCTTTTTGTTTTGAAAAGTGAAATTGGCAATGCACTCTTTATAATTTTATTTTTAAAGCACAAAATTTTAACATATTTAATATTTAATTAATAGTTTGATATGCTTTATGCACTTGGTTTATGTTTAAAATTTTATTTATATTTAAATAGAATATTTATGCAAATTTTACACTGCATATTTATCCTAATGTTGCATCTTTTGTAACTATTAATAAACACTAACAATTAAATATTATAAATTGCATTTACTATATTCATTTATGTTCAATATGTTAAGCCACAAACTGATGTTTTATTTAGGTTCGTAAATGAAAGCATTCTGATCTTTATTTATTAATTTATTTTTTGACCTTTGCTTTGCCTTTTTTTTTTTTATCCATCTTTTATGAGATTAGACAGTCCTTCATAAGTTATACCTTGAGGGTCACCATGTGGTTTATTTATACTGAAAATAGTTCAGCCCATTGTGTGTCGCTGCCTAATGAGATTGGTGGTTAAATGAATGACACAAAGGCTGAAGGGGGGCGAGTCGGGGGGATCGAGACCCAAAGCACTCGCTTTCCCCTCTCGCCACGCGACACAACAGCAAGACACGGCGTAACCCCGACCCCACCTCCTCTGCTCTCCACTAACAACACCTTTCATGTCGCTGTGAAAAGCTCGCGTGGATGTGGTAAGTCAGGTGGCCCTTCACTGCCCCGCTGACTGTGTTTGTGTCCGTCTGTGTGTGTTAAGAGAAAGAGAGAGGTGGGTTGGGTGAGAAAGATGCTTGGCTGGATGGAGGGCTTGATCTGTGAAATGCATCAAGACAAGTGCAGTGCTTTCTGTACGCTGTCATTTCCAGGGTCGTGTTTGAGAGGGGTGATGCTCCTGGAAGCATGTTTCAGAGTCAGAGTTGAGACACTCTTCTTTAGATAAAACTCTTCACTGTAATTAATACATTGTTTGTCTTTCCGTATGCACGCTTTACTTTTGTGTCCGCCTCAATGTTCTCATCTTTAGCTGTGAAGCTTGTTCATTTGGGATCTAGTAGTTTTTGTTTAGTTATGCTTTGGGAAGCGTGGCTTTTGATCATATGCATGGCAAGTTGACATACATGTATTGCAGGCAAAACTAAAGTAGGTTCTTCCAAGATGCAAGTCAAAAGCCAGATTTAGTGGACTTTATGCTACATGGTTAACTGCTTATTTCAGGATGACTGTTGAATCAGAGGATCAATTGATTTTTGGGCTTTTCTCAAAGTTTGCTTCCGCATAGTTGCTTTAATAATGTGGTTAAAGTAAAAAAGATTTTTTTTAAAACAGATATTTCATGCCTACCATTTTTTGATTTTTTAAAATGTGTGTAATTTAGTTATTTTGAATATTTCTTTTTGTTATAATATAAAATAGCGATTTTGGTTCCCAACAAATTTGGCATAACATTTAGAAATAGCATAAATGCAATAATATTGAAAATTAATTTTTTATAGTTTGCGACATGGCTTGTTATTTTTTAAATAAGCGTGTGGTTCATATGTGATGCACACACACACACACACACACACTCAGTGTAATATCTAATGTTGTGGTCAATCACAATCTGATAAAAGCAAATGCAGAGAGTTTGAAATCTGGAAATTGAAACAACTTCAATTTATAAAGTAC
Organism: Rhinichthys klamathensis goyatoka; assembly: GCF_029890125.1. NCBI lineage: Eukaryota > Metazoa > Chordata > Actinopteri > Cypriniformes > Leuciscidae > Rhinichthys > Rhinichthys klamathensis. The sequence goes on from NW_026606604.1 coordinate 9,900,439, forward strand.
TTCTTTATTGAACATTTGGTTATTTGAACGATGCATATCTTTTTTTTTTTCCTGGCTATGAGAATATGGGTTAAGAGTGTTCAGAATCCTCTTTATTAAATCCTGGGGGTTAAGTCAAATTTACATTTCCTTAAAGATTATTCATTTTACTGATGCATATAATCATGTTCAAGTTCCATCTGCTGGTCTAGGAAGCTTGTTTTAAACTCATAATGTGGCTTTTTTGACCTTTTAAGTAGAAAATAGTGTGACCTCACTGTAGGGTCACGTGTGTGTGTGTGTGTGCGTGCGTGTGTGTGGGTGTGTGTGCGCGTTTGCTTAGAAGTGAGCTGAACTTCCCTATGAGGACATTTTGGGATAGTTTTATTTGGAAAAAACAATTTGTGTATTATACATATAAATGTATATAGATTTTTTTTTATTCTAAAAATGGGTTATAGAGTTACATATAGTATATATAATTCATATATAATTAGCTTTAAGTAGAATTGTGTGTGTGTTGTTGTTGTCGTTACTGTTATGCTAGCAGAAGCATTGTAGTTATTAGGATAAAATAAGGCTATTACAGAAATGATTGCAAATGTTCTTGGAGTCTATTTCTTGCATAGACATCATTTATTGTAAGCACCTTAAAAGCAAGTTGTAAAAACAAGTTTATGACAAAATGTGCACGCATCCATTCTGTTTATTAGAAGATTACAGAATGAGACTTCATAAATCCATGATCCTGATCCCTCAGCCCGTTTGGACATTTTAGTTAAATCAGAATTCCCCACTAGACCTCTTTTTAATGCATAAAATACTTAGGCGCAACTCTTTCCAAACAAAGCTTACTCGGACTGGGAATTCCTATGCCAGAGGTAAATCCGAGTTAACATGGATTTAGACTGGCATGAGTTAAAGGACTAGAGTTTGTAATCCAGGTGGCCTGGGGATTTCGCCACACACTGGCAAAAATCACTTAAAAGTCCCCGAACAGCCTGAGCTGCAGGATCCAGCCTGAACTGATGACAGCACAGCGGAGATGTGCTGAAGCTCAGCTCGTGGTGCTGCTGTCTGTTTAGATGCCAAAGAGGACTTTCCACCGTGTTATAGACCTGCTCGCTTTGCTTTGTATAGGGATTTGACACCGTCTGCGTTGAAGATGTGTGTTTGTTAGACTCAGCTTGTGCATGTTTATGAGGTGAAGTGTCACATGTGTAGCCCAAAGAACCCCATTAATAAGGCTCAAGTATCCCTCATCTTTACTGTTCCTATTGTGCTCATTTTACATTTCATATACAATATTTAGCATTAATAATGATCAGTAATACTATTAAAAGTTGCGTTCAAACTAATAAAACTATTGCGGGTGAAAAACAGACTCACAAAGTAGTGCATATATTCTACTTTGAGTGTAAAACTTTACAGATTACACTTTATTATTATTTTTTGTCTTTATAGTGGAACTGGAATAATGACATTACTGTACTTACAATTAGTTGTGGTTTTAATCTATTAATATTATTATTTTTAAATTAATACTTTTATTTCAAGTATAGCACATATATTCTACTTTGAGTGTAAAACTTTACAGGTTATACATTTTTTGTCATAGTGGAACTGAAAAAATATGTCATAAAAGAACTATAATTAATTAATAATAATTCATTTGTAAATTGATTCTATTATTATAATTAGCACATATATGAGGGTAAAAATGTACAGATTATGCATTGTCATATTTTTGTCCTCATAGTGGAAATGCAATAATGACATTACTCACAATTAGTTGTGGTTTTAATCTATTAATGTATTTTTTTAATTATTTTACTTATAAGAACAATTTTAAATATAAGAAGCTCATATATTCTACTTCAAGTGTAAAACTTGACAGACTACACATTATTATATTTTAGTCCTTATAAAGGAACTGAAATGACGACATTAAACACAAATTAGTATTATTTTATTATTTTTTAAATTGATACCATCATTGTAGTTAGCACATATATTGTACTTTAAGTGTAAAACTTGACAGATTACACTATCATATTTTGTCCCGAAGGTCTCCGGTTGGGAATCACAAAAAGTAACTTTTCCCTCCGCAAAATGTCTCATTTTGAAGAAAGCAATTTATGCGAAGTGAATCTAAATCACAAGTGTATGTCACCCTCACTTGCACTGCCAGATTGTTTTGGGGTTCGATTTCATAATCAGAGCTCAACACTGTCAGTGGCCGCCCATTTCCAAACATATGCCATGAAGGGCAACCTTTCCCTTTTTCTCTCTCCGTCTCGCATGCTGCTGAAACAAGTGAGCAAACAGGAGGGCCAGTGTTTGTGGAGGATGAAGAAGCTATGGTGAAGTGGAGTTGTTTAATGACAGGAACAGCTGACTCATTAGGCAAGTGCAGTGAAAGGTAATTAACCCTGGGAAAAGTACAGCTGCCATGCGAGCTGTTCATTTCAATCTTATTAGGAATCAGGAGTTTAAAGGGTCTTCTCCTTTCAAACCCTGCCCGTGTGATATAGGCCTACTTCCCCCCCCCTTTCTCTTTTTCCATTTTTTGAACCCAAGGGCTTCAGAGCCTGGAGACCTGGCTTTTGTGCTCCAGGATTTAGCTGGAATGGTCGCCACGGCTTCAACAAATTGCCGACCACCTGGTAGTACTCATGCACCCTCTCTATTGAGATACCTTCCCATCCTGAGACAATGGGCCGGATCAGTGCGTGCTGATAACGGAGAACAGGCGTGGAAGTTGTCCCCGCTAACACCTGGCCTCGATTGTGGCATCTCATTTTCGTTTCAGATGCCCTTTTATGCTTCTCCAAAGCACATTAAGGGAAGTGATAGGCCAGCCTTTGAATTGAAGATGTAGAGACAATGCAGTTGTTAGCATAAATAAATATGTTCACGTTGCCCAATAACTTTTTTTCTGGAATATATTTGTGTCCCTAAGCTAGGTCTTTGACTAGACTTTATTGAAGTATCTCTCGCTGGTCAAATGGGACTGTATTTTAAAGGAGCTTCAGGAAAGGGAGAACCGGCCATCAGACTTTATCAAAAAATATGTAAAGTGCCTGACAATATTATTTATTTATTTATTTGTTTGTTCATTCATTAATCAATTTTATTAACTGAATGATGAATAATGAATGAAGAAATAAAAAATAAATAAAATGTATTATTTATGATGAATTCTTACTATTGGAAACAACATTTTGTTGTGTGTTTGCTGGCAAGTGGCATTTTTTAAATGTATTATATATATTTAAATTGTTTTATATATATATATATATATATATATATATATTGCAATGAATTCTTAATATTATATTATATATTATGTATATATAATATTAATAATATATATGTCGATATATATATATATATATCACAAATTCTTACTATTATTGTGTATTTGTTGGATATATATACACATTTAAAAAGTATTTCCAATGAGAAATTTGCTAAAAATTACACATGATTTTTTTTTTTTGCTTGCAATAGTAAGAATATACATGATTCAGGACAGTTCATAGATAGATGGATGGATGGATATTTAATTATGTGGTTTTGTACCTGATATAGGAGTATTTTATCTATTTTTGTGACCTTATAATTTATTAATTTATTTGGTCACTTTTGCAGAACTGTTTGCACGAGCTTCGGAGCTTTGCGAACGCCTGTTTCCATTGCAAACAACCTTTTTTATCATCTGCGTTTGCTGGCAGATTTCTCATCGAATAATTGATCAGATGAGAAATGCTTTAAACAGTTGGAAACAAGTGTATCTTTGAAGTTACTCCCACATTAGACCTAGGGACAGATGATGCACTTTAAGGTAATTATACTGAAACTAATTATGCTTGCCCTAGAAAGAAAACATAGCCTCATATTCCAGGAGCTAACAGAAGTTAAAATAGCAGCTTTTGAGTTCTCAGATTTCACAGTTTAAAGTCTCTGGCATGAAGTACATGGAGACTGATATCTCGCGTTTACACACACCCGCCCCTTCTAATCTCAGGCGTCCCTTTTCTTTACATCTCCCTGCCTTTGTTTTTAGGCAGAAGGCCTATATAGTGAACGATCATTGTGAATATTTCTTGTTTTAGATTTGATCAATCTTTGATGTGCATGTGATTCATTTCCATTGAAGTAAAAAGTATCAAAGCGATGTACAATAATGGATTGTGTTCAACTCCACCCAGTTCAGACATATGTCAATGTTTGCTTCACACCTCCGCGTGCTTTTTTATTTCAAAAAGCATGTAAACAAAACCCCCAACCGCCCTGCCGACGCGCATTCAATTGCAATTATTTTCTTCCTTTCTTCTTCCTTTTCCCCCTTTTTTTTCCGGTTACAGTAAGACATTCAGCGCAGGGGGAAAATGAAAGTAAAACGCTCCTATCTCTCGCTTTGCGCTTTATTACGCCGCAACAGAAAAACACTTAGCATGTAAAATGAATGTGGAAATTATTCCTGGGGTAAACTATAAACACACAAGTTACCCCTCCCACCCCCCCACCACCATCCTCCTAGATCAGAGTGTAATTGCCAGTAATCAGGTCTGTTTGCAGCTGATAAAACCTCTCTGAATGCGTGGAACCCTCTTTGTATGATGACTCAATTATGCCCGAAGTGGCTCATCAAACCTGGACCATCAGCAGCTTTAATAAATAAGGAGGCACAAACTTGCTGCAGGCGCATTGTGATTCCATTCATTCCATAATTAAATCCATTCCTGGCTTAACCCTTTTCCAGCCAGACGCTACAGACAAACAAAAAGAGGGAGAGAGCGAGATAGAAAGAGAGTGGGTGACCTTGCAATGAGATCCTGTGTGTCTTCATAACTCTCTCTGTGCGATACTAGCGAGACAGGTGATATGGAGAGAGAGAGAGAGGGAGAGGAGAAGAAAACAGGGAAAGGTGATTGGAAGGAGAGAGAAGAAGGGAGGGAGGGAGGTATCTGGGTGGAGATAGAGCTGGAGGTCTTTATTTATTCATTGTTTAGTGCCACATAGTGCTTATTCCGTAATTACACTGAAAGTACAATCTAATCATAACAGTCATTCAGGAAGGAAAAGGGCACTGAGTGTGCTTCGGATGTTTTTTAGGCTTATTTCTTTCTACTTTTTTACCCTCTATCGTTTTACAAAGTCGAGATACAAAGACAAATCTTAATGCGAGCGAGTGAGCGAGAGAGCACTTGTAGGCGTGCACATTTCATTTAAAAAAGCCATTCTTTTTTAGAGATACGCTTCTGAAAAGTCTAAAAAAAGTTGTGTTAAATTTCAATTAAATGAGATGAATAACTTGGACGACTCGTTTAGAAAAACCTGTAAAAATGTGTGCAAAAAAAGTGCACTTACAGTGGAAGTCTATGTGAATATTGTTGCATGCTGCATGTACTTTTTATTTATTTATTAATAAATAAAAAATTTTAACCATCAGTTTCTAACTTATATTTAACATCAAAATGCTATTACTGCTATTATTTACATTTATTATGAAAATAAATTAACTGTTATTAATTTTGATCCATTTTGATCTAACATCCACAATAAGTGTTTGCTTTATCATGAATATTTTCTGTTAATAATTTGAGTCGTTTTTTTTTGTTTTCCTCTTTCATTTTTTGTAAAAGTGTTTTTAGTTTTTCTTTTTTTTTCTTAAAATTATTTCGAAATTGTTTTTATTTTATTTTTAGCTTGTTATTTTAGTAAGTTAGATTAAGTTTATTTTATTTTATTTCAAGTATGTTTTTGTTACACTTTATTTTACAGTGTTTGTTACACGTTACATGTTATTACTATAATAATAACTATAATTTATGCATAATTGCATGCTGCTAACCTTAAAAAACTAAAACCTAATCCTATCCCTAACTCTATAGTAAGTACATTTAGTTAATTACTCTCTAACATGGACACCTAAAAATAAAGTGTAACCTGTTTTTTCAAACAATGAATTGAAATCGTTAAATAGAAGTGAATTCTGTGTCAAATATAAGTTAAAACACAAGTTTGTACGCTTGCCCCATAGACTTCCATTGTAAGTGCATAACTCTCAATGCACGTTTGTTTTTCCTAAAAATATTTTCCGTGCTAATCTACAGAATACACAAATATTGTCGCTTAACTTGCAATTTAACCTGGAATACTATTTCTGTGCATGTCATAATAAAGCTAAAGATGATTTGAGGTTTGATTACTAGCAGTCGTCCCTTGAGCGGTTAAATCCGATGAGCGATCGTGATGCTGATAACAAACATAATTACCATATGCATTGTGTCGTTGTCTGTTTGTTTGTCTTATTTTCGATGATGTTAGCATTCATGTGTTAAAGCCTAGAAATGCGCTAACATTGTACCAGGCCTTTAATGATAGCGTGTGCGTTTCTGTTTTGACCAGAAAATGTCATTCATATTTTCTTTCTCATTTGTGTATGTTAACACTAATCTTCTTTGTATGTGTGTTTTTAAGGGTCGTCGTGTCGTTCATTTGAATTAAATCACGCCCATTGATGTCTAGAGGCTGTAAAGTGCAACTCTCTGGCTTGGGCTCAGACGGGGCTTTGAGAAAAAGAGCAGATGGGTTAGGGCAAAGTGCAGCGGTCGCATACGCACACGCGCAGACGTACACACGCACACACGCACGCACGCCGCATCAGGAAGCACTATCTCCTTGGAGACCGCGAGGCCATGCACATTAGTGGCCCGGCCCTCAGAGGGACGCTGTCTGCGCGCAGAAGGGGCGAGAGAAACCCCCTTATAATGATTCAGCAGATGACGGGCCGCTCAAGGAGTGGGCCGTTTTTCTTCTTATGCTAATGAGGGGGGCCCCCTCCTCGTCCCCGGGCCCCTGTGCTCGTGTAGTGGTGGGGGCCAACGGGCAAAAGATGCTGGGAGTTTTTAGCCATAATTAACACAAAGCTCTCTCTTACTCTCTCTCTCTCTCTCTCTCTCTCTCTCTCTCTCTCTCTCTCTCTCTCTCTCTCTCTTTCTCGCTCTCAAAGCCAACAGGCATGAATGGCTCACCAATAGCAGAGCTCAGGCGTTGTGTAGCGCAGCGTTTAAATTGTCCCGATGCGCGCAATCACACAAAACTCTTCCCGGATTAACCATATTAATTACACACAAGCTATTTGATTTCTGTCAAGCAATCAATTTGCATCTTGTTAAGAAAGCCACATGAGGTCTTGTCTGGTAATTCGGTCCCAGGTTTCTCAACGGCAGCGTTTGTAACATTCACGGTTAGCGCTTCGAACAACTCCTGAATGTAGTCGTCCAAGCGGAAGTGAATTTAAAATAAGTGTTTTTAAACTGTGCACTGTTAGCTAAAAATGGCAACAAAAAAAAGTATAATTTAATATGGCTTTGAGTTCATTTTAACAGATATAAATAGATTTTTAAAGTTAAAACTGCACATCAGAAATGTCTTATAACTGCAGTTTTTGTGGTCATGGTTTCACTTTAGGACACATTTGTAAGTTAAACATTTATTTCACACTAGTCATACTCCGTAAAGTGCGATTCAAGTTGCCCTTGATATCTTTTGTCTTTCTTTCACTCTGAGCATGAATAGCGTTTCTATTCGAACAACTCCTAAATGTCCAAGCGGAAGTGAATTAATAATGAACTGTCTCTTTAAAAAGTATGCACAAGCTAAAAAATCTCACAAGAATGATTTAATATGACTAAAGCAACCTGACTGCATTGAGTTATAGTGATTTTCAACAGGGTAGAAATATCTTTTTAATGTTTTACAATAAAAATGTCCTTATAACTGCTGTATTTTGTGTTGTGTTTTCTCTAAAGGACACATTTGGGATTAAAAAACGGATTCCACACTAGTCATTCAAATATACTTGTCGTTGATATCTTTTGTCATTTTCTTCTTCACTCAGAGCATGAATGTCACACTCACATCTTAGAACAGCTGAAGAAACGTGTGTGCAGTAACCGGAGCGGCCCGCTGGGACCTCGCAGAGCATCTTATTCAGTACAGACCAAACAAACAAAGGTAAAGTTAGTCATTCTTTCTGCAGTGGACATATATTGGCCATTGATTCAGTCAGAGTATCTCACGTGTCCACTTCCAGTGGTTTATACACTCTTGTTCATCAATTTGTGGACTAAAAAAAAGAATTTGCCTCTGTTTTTCATGTTGGTGTGTATTTACACACTACATAATCATTTAGGCTTATTAAAGTAGAAAAGTATTGCACTGTTAAAAATGTTTTAAACATTTTGGATGCAACATCTGTTGTTTTAAAAATGTTTTATAATGCATAAACACATGTAGTACATTTCTCTAGTAGCCATTCTGAGTACTTTATCTATTTTTTGTACTTTTATTTTATTTATTTATTTTTTATTTTTATTTTGGTCAACATTTTCAATATAATGCACTTAAAATGAAAGTCTTTGGGGCAACTGCTGTTCATAACTATGTTAGTGCATAACTATACATTTTTTAACTAATATTTTTCTAACGTTTTAGTATAAATCATTTTTGAGTCTGTGAGAATTTTTTTTTTGCTTAGCCTATATGCTACAAAATCATTTTAAAAGTATTGTTACCAGTACAACACTTCAAAAAGGTTATATTCCATCATAATATATTATTTAATATGAACAAACTTGATGATTTTAGTTTTGCAGACAATGCAGCTTCTTTAAGTGACAGTTGCGCAGTATTTTAAAAGTATATGATTTTTTTTTTATATTATAGTAAAGCATGCAAAGTTTGTTTGTAGTTTGTCTGGGGAATCACTTGTGCTATTGTCTAAAGTTGTTTTTGTCAGGCTCAGTTGAAACTGACTCGCTACCTGAGGCCGGCGACGCTTGTTGACATATGTTTTGGTTTTTTGTACGGTGGTGATGTGTATTTTAAGGGATTGTTAGTGAGCAGCTGTTGCCTGATCACTCTCCTCCTCATGTCAAAGTTTCCGCTCTGAACATACCAAATATCAAATTACGTAACCCTCGAAATCTGCGTAACCTTTGTTGAAATAAAGCCCTGTGCTTGTCGGAGCTGATAAAAGCTTTTCTTTTTACTCTCTCAGCGAAACAATACAGAAATCACGATACGAAAACCTGGCTCTCGCAGTTTTTTAATAGTTTCAGCTTTCAAGAGGTGTTCAGAAAAGCCCGTCCGGAAGCGTCAGGGCACTTCTGGCGTTGCGTGTGTTAGCGTGCGTCTGTGTGTACACGAGCGAGCCAGTGTAATGAACTAATCAGGTACATTAGTTTTTACAGAATGTAATCTATAGTGTTTGGGAGTTGTTTGTCTCAATAGGGGCCCCCAGTAATCAAAAGTAATGAAGCTATTACGCGTCGGGAGCCGGGAGAGGGCCGGCGTGGCATTAAGAGTGGGCCACATAAAAGGTTTATTAAAGGAAATTAAGGTCCATCAATGCCACACCTGCTCCCCCTATTATAAATGTATGACAGGTCAGTGGCTTCAATCACAACAGCCAAGCCGAGAGAAGGGGAGATAGGAGTCATGTTTCCCATTATAAGCGAAGTAACAGCCCAGCCAGTGACTCACCGAGCTCACCAGACCCTCCGACCGCTATAGAGCGCCATCAGCCCAGAATAATTACATTTAATAGGTTTTATTTGGGATCAGCAAGGCACTGCTGGCAGAGAGAAACCGAGAGAGAGAGAGAGGGAGAGTGAGTGAGTGAGTAGGTGCAGCGGTATTAACAACTCTTTTTGTCTAAACACACACACACACACACACACTACTACTTTTGTTTGTCGCTGGTTTTTGCATTATTATATTTTTGCTCGCCCCTGTCTCACCCTCTTAAAAGTGAAGGCCTGTGTGACTGTTCTCTGCTTGCTGCTGTAGTTCTGTGCAGATGCTAAGTCAATTAAATCAAGCCAAAATATGAAGCCCGGCACACAATGCCCGTAACGGACCTGAGCCACTGCGTGAAATCTCCCTCTTTTATTTGTCATAAAGTTCACTGACCTTTCATTTCTTGTGCTGACGCCTGATTGCACGCTCCAGGAATCACAGACTTGATTGGATTAGGTTTTTTACTACTATTATTTACTGTAATCCTAGAATTTTAAACTTATTCATTCATTTTTTTTTAAGATCTAAAGTTGTGATGCCTTGCAGATGGGGTGTTTCTGAAAGTGCAAAGGAAATGTGATCAACTCTTTGTATGACAATAATCTGGCTTACTTATTAATAACATAAACTGACAGGAACTTAGCTGTCACTCTGATGATGAGATCCTGCTGAGATGAGTTATTAAACAGGATTATAAATCTCTGGAATTGAAAATTGCTATTTGTTATTAACTTTTTTTTCTGTTTTTATTTCCAGATGGAGTCTGACAGTGAAGAGAATCACAGCGAAACATGTGATGGCACAAGTAAGTGCTTCACAAGTTTAAAAATATATAAAGACTATTTTTTAATAATATAATATACCATAACATAAGATAACATGACATGGCATGTGACATGATATGACACATAAAGTAACAAGGTATAACATAAATTGTAACAATATAACGTAACAATATCTGCATTGTTACGTTATACATTGCAATCTATTTTTAATGATATGTTTTATATATCAATCTATCTTTATTAGGTTAATAAATCTTTTTTAAATTAATTCTTTATTAAGGTTCAGATCAAGTAAATATCTAGCTTGACTTTTTAAATTTGACTTATAATTATCAACAGTATACTCAGTGATTTATATTCAAATAGTTAGAAATGTCAACTCTTATTTACATATTTTAATTAACATCTGTTCAGCATTTTATAAACTTCAATGGCGTAATACATTTTTGCATAAAGCGTTAAAGTGCTTCATATCATTGTAAAGATGTATAACCCATTACCTCTGCAACATAATATTTATTTCATGCACTTGTTATGAAACATGATCTCATAACACTTTTTAGAACGCATTATTGGTTTGTATAAACATGCATTATATTTGCCCTGTACAGAGTTCACATAAACAAGCTGAACACATTTCCCATGATGCCTCAGCGACGCTTCCTGACAGGCCCGCGTGCGCGCACACCCTTTTCCTACGCACATTTGATCTGAAGTGTTAGTTTAACGGTCTCACATCAGATCTGTCAATTTTAATATTAATCCTCTTTAGCTGGAGAGAGGTGCGGTTGCCGCGGCGATGCATTATGCATAGACAGTGACTTCATTATGTGGCAATATTCTTTCAAACGAGTTAAGGAGGGCGTCGTGAATGGGAAGAGCGACTAAAGCATGACAGGGGACATCATTATTCAAGTGTTTAGAGCCACGTACTGTACCGCTCATGTGCGCCTGGCCCTTTAATGTGCCGGTAAAAATTCATGATGGTGTTTTATTGAGTCTTCACCATGGGATTGAGGTGAAGCTGTGAATGAGATATTCTCTCCTACTGACACACATTCCTTCTCTCTCTCTCTCTCTCTCTCTCTCTCTCTCTCTCTCTGTCTGTCTGTACATCTCCTGAGACTAAGTTCACAGTGAGGCTTTGAATATATCATGTTGTCAGAGCTGTGATTGTTAAACACTGTTTAGTAAAGTGATCCAGCTTTCCCCCCCATGCAAATCCAGACCTGTGTATTGTCTTACACTGTGTAGTCAGTTGCTAATTTTGCCCCAAGAGAAAATATTTTGCATCCTGAACATGCTTTATGATATATAAAACAATTCATCCCTGTCAGAGAATTTTCATTTTACCTTTCCTTTCATTTAGTCTACAAAATGTGTGTCTGGTAACCTAAAAAGTGCATCTTGTAGAAACATATTCAGTTTTATTCAAGTCAAACATATAATAATATAATAAAAGTATAATATGTAATATATGTAATTTAAAAATATATATAATTGTATAAATAAATATAAAACAATTATTTAAATATAATGAATTTTAATGGTATTTTATTTAATATATTTTTTTATTTAATATAATGTATTTTAATGTATTTTGTAGTTATAATGTAATATGCATATTATTTTATTGTATTATTAATATTATGTATAATAAGACTGAAATACTTGCATCAACAAACATATCTATTTTATGCAACAACTCCATTTTTACTTATAATGATAAGTAAATTAACTAGTTGCAATTGACATAAAGACATGATAAACTGTTTGAAGTTCAGCCCTACTTCATAAGAAAGACATTACCCAGAATGCCTGACCTTAAAGGGCCAGAGCACTCAAAAATGACAATTTTGTCATTGTTCCAAACCTGAATGGCTTTCTCTCTTTCAGGTTTGGTGCACTCTTAGAAATAAGGTTCTCTGAACCCTAGGGTTCTTGCCTTCATTTTAGAGAATGCTTTAGGAGAAATATCTTGAATGATTGCATAATACTTTCATGTTTAATGGGTTACTTTAATGTATGTTAACGAGCTGTTTAATTTATAAAAATGACCCCATGATGGAAGCCCCTAAAAGGTTCTGTAAATGAAGTGCCTGAAAGAACCCTTTAAGGTTCTAAATAAGACATTATGGGCTGTGAATCCACTAGCAAAATAGGGTCAACTGATACCGGACAAGCGGAGATCCTCTCTAACGTGGTTTTAAAAAATACCTGAAGCCTTATTTGCATCTTTTTGTTTTGTATGGATTTGCATCCTTTTTGCTGCTATCCAAAAAAAAGAGGTAGAGGAAGTTTTTTGCTTGAGATGTTTTGTATGCCAGAAGAGTTGTATCCTCAACACAAGCGTCTCTCAGCGAGTCAGCAGGAGCCTTCATCATTGTGTCCGTCTGAGTGTGACATTAAAGCGAGAGGTGTGTGAAGGATCACAGGCAGGTGCTGGAGGGGCCGGCTCGCTGCTGGAAATGTAAACATGTGTGTTTACTCTTTCTCTCTCTTTTTCTGTTTGCAGTTCTGCCTGACTGCATCGCTGAGGCGCCCAGGTAAGCCAGAGAGTTCACTACCTGCTTCCGAGTGTCAGTTTATGGCTTTTCTGACGCCTTTTCATACGTGCAGTTGTCAAAAGTTGCATTTAAGATTTCAGGTATTGGACACTTAACAATAAATGAATGTCTTTGCATTGGATTCCAAATATTAAATCAAGTAAATCGTCTTTTCTTTTGACTAATTTGTCTTCATCATGTTTGCTCAGTCTTTTAACCTAGTGTTTTGATGTTTTTTAGCTGATGTATGAAGTCATTTAACTACTGGATGAACATGATCCATTTGAGGAACTATTTTGTGCTTAAAAAAAGTGTGCTTGTATATCTTTCTTTAAAATAAACGTCGCTTGATTTGATGTTTTACCTCTAATGCAATGACATTCATACATTTTTAAGTATGAGCCTGCTGGCAAAAAGAGAATGCGACAAAGCTCGTAATAAAACCAATATCAACATTGGCTTGGCTTTTCGGAGATGAGCTGCGCTGAAGCACATCCAAAACAATGTTCTTCCCCAAAATGCATACAGCTATAGGGCCAAAAGTTACATAGTGTACCTTTAAGTGTCCAAATACTTTTTGTGGCAGGTGTAGTTTGTAAATTATGGAAGCTTGTTTCCGTCACAGAATAAAGAAATAAAAAAGGTAATTGTGACTTTTTATCTCACAATTCTGACTTTATTTTCTCACAATTGCGAGTTTACATCTCACAAGTCAGAATTGCGTGATATAAAGTTGCAATTGCGAGTTATAAAGTCAGAATTGTGTGATATAAAGTCGCAACTGCATCTTAGAAAGTCAGAATTGTGAGACATAAACAACTTTTGAAAAAAAGCACAACTTTTTTCTCAGAATTGCATGTTTATATCTCGCAATTCTGAGATTATAACATGCAATTGGAAGATATAAAGTCAGAATTGCATGATATAAAGTCTCAATTGCGTGTCATAAAGTCAGAATTGAGAATTGTGAGTTTATATCTCGCAAATTTGAGTTTATATCTCACAATTATGACTTTATTTCTCAGAATTGAAGATATAAAGTCAGAATTGTGTGAAAACTCTTTTAAAGTGTTTTATTCTGTGGCGGAAACAAGCTTCCATGGTAAATGGCTTGTTGCATGCGTCTTATTATTCAGCTGCATGAATTGTCTTTATACTAATGCAATGCAAGTTGTTTTGTGCATTTCTTTGTGTCAAAGTCTACACTTACCTTTAAATGATATCGGCCTACAGCAAACATTTTATTCTCTGTATCATTCCTTATTATGCAGCGTGATAGCTGATAATAGCAACAGATTTCTCATTGAAAATAATGAGCCAGTTCATGCTTGAGTGTTTTGGACTCTGTGTTCACACATAAGTTCACACATGAGGATCTGCGATGCTGAATTTCTTAGTCACATCTTGCAGGGAATTTCAGATGCCGCCCTGATGAGTTTTGTAACAAAGTCGCTGCCTCAAAGAGCATGAAATGCCATTCGCCACCCTTTGTTGTGTGTGTGTGTGTGAAACAGGATGTTCAGTGAGACAAAATGTAGGGCGAGGCTCGATTTGATCCATCGGGAATTGATTGGATGGTGAAAAGTGGGCTCTTATAAGTGGTTGGAGGGGAGGGGTTGAAAAATAAGAAGGCTAAAATGGAAAGTCGGTTCAGAGGTGGAATTATATTTTTGTCTTTGGAATAATGGGTGCCATCGTATCATTTACTGTAAGACCAGAAATGTGAATTAAGAAAGACGTTTTTGATTTAATGTTAACTTGAAACTACATTTCTATCTGTTATCTGTCTAATCGGAGAGCATTATGGGTCAATTATAAAAATAAGTAATAATATATGAGAAAAGGAGAATCTAGTCATGTCTGTTCACATACACTACTGTTCAAAAGTTTGGGGTCGGTACGACTTTTTATGTTTTTGAAAGAAGTTGATCAAAAATACTGTAAAAACAGTAAAATTGTGAAATATTATTACAATTTAAAATGGCAGTATTGTTATTTTAATATATTTTAAAATGTAATTTATTCCTGTGATCAAAGCTGAATTTTCAGCATCATTACTCCAGTCTTCAGTGTCACATGATCCTTCAGAAATCACTCTAATATGATGATTTGCTGCTCAAGAAACATGTTGAAAACAGTTGTGCTGCTTATTTATGTGGAAACCGTGATATTTTTTTTATCAGGATTCTTAGAAGGAAAGAAAGCATTTATTTGAAATAGAAATCCTTTGTAACATTATATG
Source organism: Rhinichthys klamathensis goyatoka (assembly GCF_029890125.1). Taxonomy (NCBI): domain Eukaryota; kingdom Metazoa; phylum Chordata; class Actinopteri; order Cypriniformes; family Leuciscidae; genus Rhinichthys; species Rhinichthys klamathensis. Next base: position 9,915,585 of record NW_026606604.1, read on the forward strand.
TCTTTACTTTTACTTTTGCTCAATTTAATGGTATTCTTTTGCAAGAAAATCATGCTGACCCCAAACTTTTGAACAATATCGTAAGTCATTTTATTAATGAGCTGCATTTGACTTAAAAGGTTCCACAAAGAACCAAAACACTGATCTAAAGAGCCTATTGTTGGACATTGTTTACTCAACTCAAGAACCAAGAACAAGAGTGTTTTTTGCTGAAAGAACCATTGAAGAACCGTTTTGAGTTTTAATTGGCACAACTTATTTCGAGATGTGTCTAAACAACACTAAACCTCACGGGTCAGATCCATTAGATCTTTGTACCTCAACCAATCACATACTCAGACACAGACAGTTTAACGGGTTGATTTGTGACATGACGCATCCATTAAATGACCCCTGTATTCTCCTTCCAGCTTGCATCTCGGAGCGGGTAAAAAGCGTGCGGCCGCAGAAGGGGTCCGCGGGGCGCCAGTCAACAAGAGGAAATCTCTCCTGATGAAGCCCCGCCACTACAGTCCCAGCCCCTGCCCCAGCGAGGAAGACCTGGCAAACGCTCGGGACAAAGACGCGCCCAGGAACACTGACACTCCAGCAGGTAGACAGATGTCCTGTTGTTTTGTCTGTTTTGATGAACAATTGACGCTGAATTTTAAACTACCATCTGTTGCATTCATATATTTGTTTCCCTCCTCCTCCTCCTCCTCCTTCGCCTCTTTTCCCTCCTCCCCTATCGCATCCATCTATCCATCTATCATGTTTGTCTATCACGGCGTCCCATGGAAGTTGATCCGTCAGAAAATTCCTAGCCGGTTTTCCCCGCATCCGGTCTCCAGATTAAGGGCGATTTCCTCCGCTCGACTACTTTGAAACCCGGATTAAAAACTCGGCGTTAAAGTAGCTGGCGCCGGGTCGATTATGCAGCCTGGAAAAGTGCTTTTTTATAAGCAAGTGTGGTTGCTTGCATAATTATGCAAATAGGGTAACTGAGAATAGAATGCACCAAATTATATTGTGCCTCGTTGACAAAAGAGAGTGATCATACACTCCAACAACAAAACATTTTTGGCAACGGAGGCACGGAAACGTTAAAGTCGATATTACGTTTTAAAGCAGTCTCCTTTCTAGAAACAAAATGCTGCCATTTCCTAATGAATCAAATTATGAGCATGTTGGCAACAATACCCATGCTTTACATGTGTACCTCCACACCCCTATAATCTGCACTTATTTGGTATATTTTTAACGATGTAACCAAGCAACAAACGTAATTGTCCCTTTCGAAAGCTTTTGTTAGACCATCGAATGCAGCCCAAATATACATAATTAGGCATAATGTGTGCTGCTCATTATTGGACACATGTGGGTTGTTAAATGGACAACAAAATAGCTCAATAAATTGAACAGCATCATTGGAAATGGAATTTATTTGTTTCTCTGATTTCATATTACCCACAATAATCATAACCTTTTTTTTTTTTTTTCTCCTCCTTTGAGTTTTTTAGTATTATTTTCTGAAGTTGCGGAATGATTAGGAAAATCTCATTTGTCATATTTCCCTGCTGTCTCGCAACATGTTTGCTTTGGGTTTTGCCAAAGTGCACTGCTGAAGAAGTGCTACTGAAAAAAAAAAAAAAAAATTAAAAACATAATGTGCGGGGACTGGGAGTGAGTGACGACTGGGACCGTAGCGAAATTAATGGATCTGTAGAGGGACGAGAGGGGTGTGTGAATTTAAGGAGAAAAAAAAGGAAAAGGAAAGGCAGGGGAGAAATTAAAGGGATGTAAGGCTTCCATTTGGTACTGTTGTGTATGTGTGTGTGTGTGTGTGTGACTCCAGCCAAGCTTCTGGTCTCCATACACACAATGGTAATGGTTATTCTGGAGTATAAACCATTCACCTGTTCCAAAACACAAACCACTCTCTGCATCCAAGCATTTTTCGCCCTTGTTCGCTCCAGTCTTTTTTTTCCCCACTGTTCTGTTTTTTTGGTCAGGGCTGTATCTCCATCTGGATGGCAGAGAACTCCTAATCATCTGCTCTGTTAATTGTGTCTTAGCATAACTGGCGAACTTTTCATCTGCGCTGGACCGCTTTGGGTTTTCACACCTCAAACTGCTGACAAAAGCGACATAATCAGGAAAATCGTCCGCTTTTAAGTGTGTTAGCAGTGGAATCCATGCTCCGTTTTGGTTTCGCCGTCCAGATGCTTCATGGTTTTGTGTTACGGGCAATGATTCTTGAGATATGGGACAAAAAAGAGCGACAGAAATGAATAAATATTTAAGTTTAAAGTTTGTGGACTAATCTGTTCAGCATGTTCATGTTTTGGTGCAACTTCCTGCTTCCATTTTCTCACAAAAATGTTTTCCCTTCTCTATCGCTTTGTACAGGTCAACACCGTCAGATACAAACATGAGTAGTACCATGTCAGATATTTATAATAAATGGAGCATTCAACTATGATTAAGAATAAATTGAGACCACAGGACGGTTTTAAACTGATTTCCTGCTCCGTCTTTTTAAATGTCAGCAACATCTCATGGAAAAAACTGATGGTGTTGACAAAATAATGACATTTAGTTACAGATGTATTGTAGCCATTTTGTTTATTTGGACTGGCATATGGAAAAATAAAACATTCAGGACATAAAGACTAACTTGATTTTATTAATATTTTCATAACCTGAAAGATGTGTATTTTTTAAGGTGCGTTTATTTAAATTAATATAATTTTTTTAATAATCTTTTATTTAAAATTTACATATTTATTTAATTAAAAATATATATTTATTTTAAAAATAGCAAAAATAGCTTTTTGGTTGTTTTTTTTACAAAAAAATAATATTAATATAATAAAAAAAATATTTATTTAAAAATACACCTTTAAAACGCACCTTTCAGATCAAAATATTAATAAAATCCGGCAAGTTAGTCTTCATCCTGATTGTTTAATATATGTTTGAGAGATTTGGTGACTGAATATACAACTGTGGAATATTAACTATGTTTAAGGAACATTTTATCTGTTCTGATTCATATTATTGTTGATTTAAAAGTGTGACGTTTCATCTCTCAAGAATCAGTGCAGTAACATTCGACACGCATTCAATTGGATGCAATTCCAAAAATAAAAACGGACAAGATTAACCACCCTTTCCTCAAGCAGCATGCATAAAAACTATAATTATCTGAACAAACAGAATCAAAATTTAGGTTGTGCGCTAGCATTATGCCTTTGCATTCGTACAGCGCCAATGTAGACCTCTGCGACATTATGCCGAGTTTGGCATGGTACGAACCAATCCGCAAGCACACTCTAACCCCTCAAAGCCTGGTTTCCATTTTTGGCAAGAGACGGGTGAGATTGTAAATGCCACTGAGCTCTCTATCCCCCCCATTTAGGGATGTTTTTGGGGGGATTAAAAGCAGGACTACTTTATATGCTCTTTAAGTCTAGCAACTGTTTGTTAAGGCAGTGTGATCCCATTAGAAGCCCCTGAAACCGCATGTGGCGGCAGCCAAAATGCTCTAATATCTAATCAACTCAGTGGTTGCATATGGTTTGGAGGGTGGCATAAGGCCCTCTAAGAGGATAGATGTATCTCGTGCTTATACGCTGTATTTTGAACTTTAAACCCTAGTGCCCAAAGAGCTTTAACCCCGGCGGGTAAGTTTCAGAGAGATCAGTTGTGGATTGTAAATCAATCCAGCAGATAGTTTTCTTTTGTTAATCATTGACTCGATTACTTAATATAATCGGGTCTGTTGCGATTCCAAAGAGTCGTTTAAAGGTGATTTTAAGGGATAAAAGATCTGAGATTTATCCCCCCCCCCCCCCCCCCCCCAATAAAAGAGGAATTATTCACCCTATAAACCCCCAGTCAAATAAGCTTTATGGATTTATCAAAAGTAGTACTGTAGTATAGCAAATCATGCTGCTTTCTGATTAGCGTTTACAGCTTTATATCATTGTGGATTTAAAAAAAAAAAAAAATTCCAGTACATTTAACACATTTTTAAGCAAGTCGCACTTTAAAAAACACTGTTGCATAACTTGAACAGATGGAAGATTAAATTAAGAGGGCATATTTTTTATATAAATGTTAACATTTAATACATTTTAAATGTTATTTATTTTATATTAAGGTCAAGTATATACACTCACCTAAAGGATTATTAGGAACACCTGTTCAATTTCTCATTAATGCAATTATCTAATCAACCAATCACATGGCAGTTGCTTCAATGCATTTAGGGGTGTGGTCCTGGTCAAGACAATCTCCTGAACTCCAAACTGAATGTCAGAATGGGAAAGAAAGGTGATTTAAGCTATTTTGACCGTGGCATGGTTGTTGGTGCCAGACGGGCCGGTCTGAGTATTTCACAATCTGCTCAGTTACTGGGATTTTCACGCACAACCATTTCTAGGGTTTACAAAGAATGGTGTGAAAAGGGAAAAACATCCAGTATGCGGCAGTCCTGTGGGCGAAAATGCCTTGTTGATGCTAGAGGTCAGAGGAGAATGGGCCGACTGATTCAAGCTGATAGAAGAGCAACTTTGACTGAAATAACCACTCGTTACAACCGAGGTATGCAGCAAAGCATTTGTGAAGCCACAACACGCACAACCTTGAGGCGGATGGGCTACAACAGCAGAAGACCCCACCGGGTACCACTCATCTCCACTACAAATAAGAAAAAGAGGCTACAATTTGCAAGAGCTCACCAAAATTGGACAGTTGAAGACTGTAAAAATGTTGCCTGGTCTGATGAGTCTCGATTTCTGTTGAGACATTCAGATGGTAGAGTCAGAATTTGGCGTAAACAGAATGAGAACATGGATCCATCGTGTCTTGTTAACACTGTGCAGGCTGGTGGTGGTGGTGTAATGGTGTGGGGGATGTTTTCTTGGCACACTTTAGGCCCCTTAGTGCCAATTGGGCATCATTTAAATGCCACGGCCTACCTGAGCATTGTTTCTGACCATGTCCATCTCTTTATGGCCACGATGTACCCATCCTCTGATGGCTACTTCCAGCAGGATAATGCACCATGTCACAAAGCTCGAATCATTTCAAATTGGTTTCTTGAACATGACAATGAGTTCACTGTACTAAAATGGCCCCCACAGTCACCAGATCTCAACCCAACAGAGCATCTTTGGGATGTGGTGGAACAGGAGCTTCGTGCCCTGGATGTGCATCCCACAAATCTCCATCAACTGCAAGATGCTTTCCTATCAATATGGGCCAACATTTCTAAAGAATGCTTTCAGCACCTTGTTGAATCAATGCCACATAGAATTAAGGCAGTTCTGAAGGCGAAAGGGGGTCAAACACAGAATTAGTATGGTGTTCCTAATAATCCTTTAGGTGAGTGTATATATTTCAATTAATAAATGGTGATTTTAGATGTGGGGGTCAGTAAATACTAAATTATTTGTATGCACTTGGGATAAATAATGTTTATCATTTTCTTGACAAAATTTTATATTGTATATATATTTTTTTTTAATCATTTGAAAACATTTGAAATGTATTCTTGACTTTCTTTCTTTCTTTCTTTCTTTCTTTCTTTCTTTCTTTCTTTCTTTCTTTCTTTCTTTCTTTCTTTCTTTCTTTCTTTCTTTCTTTCTTTCTTTCTTTCCTTCCTTCCATCCATTCATCCATCTATCCATCCATCAGTCCATCCATCCATCCATCCATCCATCCATCCATCCATCCATCCATCCATCCATCCAAGTTTATAAATGTGCTCAGTGACATATTTTGCAAATCCCAAACTGAAGCTGTCATATTTGTCACGACTTGTGATTTTGAAGGATCTGAAAACCATCTGTTAGTCTTTTACTTCCAAACACAATCATTTAATGAGCTCTTACTGATGATCCATACATTTAAACCCCATTGTTCTTCTGTGTCTCAGATGAGGAACTCGACGGCAGTGATGTTCTGGAAGACACCGTCTATCACAACGCAAACTCTCACCACTTGTTGTCATGGTCGGAACAAACGAGCGAGGGTTCGCCAGACCTGATGGCTCAGATATCCGAGCACCAGACTGAGCAAGAGGAGGAGGAACACAACCAGGACTTTGAAGACCAAAATCAGGAGGAGATCAGAGCCAGCTATCACCTTTCTCCAGACAGAGAGGCAGACGAGGAAGAATGGAGCGTTCCTCCGTCCCTAACGAAAGTCAACGGGATCCATCACAGCCCCAGTCCCCCTGCAGACGACGCTTTCATAAAGAGACTCCGAATAGGTCAGCAGTTCCACGAAGACGCTCTTTCTGCTTACATCAACAGAAACAGTGCAGGGAACTTTATGGAGGAGTATGGCTCTGTGCGAGAGTTCAGCGACAGTGAGGAGGAGCTCCAGACGCCCAGGATTGAGGAGCGAGGAGGTGTTTGGGGTCCAGGTCTGATGGCCAGACGTCTGGAGCTGGATAGAGCCCGACTGAACCTCAGTCTTCTAGAGCAGGCCATGGTGCTGCAGTCTGAACATAGACAGGTCATCCACAGTGCCTACAAAGACATGGACCGCTTCCTCCTGGAGCAGATGAACCATGATCGGAGGCAGCAGAGGATGCTGGAGATAGACGCTCGCTCCATGTACCACAGCAGCAAAGGTGAGATTCACTATCGCGTTCTCACTGATTTTGAAAGATTATAGTTTGAATTCCTTGTAAATGTTCTGATTCATTAAAGTCGGCATGAATCATAAGAGTCATTCAATCAGGAGTCGAACTATGTCTTAAAAAAAGAACTAGTTTTCAGTGTCATCGTGTGACTTGGTGCGGTCACTTGTATGCGCCATACAGTCTGCTCTATACGATCTTTATGTAGAACCTGATTTAGACCAATAATCAACCACCTAGAACACCCGAACTAAACGAACTATGTGTTTGATTCGTTAAAAAGAACCGGCTCATTAGAGTCGTTCATTCTGGAATCAGACTACATGCCTATGTTTCTGATTCACTAAAAAGAACCGGCTCATTAAAGTCTTTCATTCAGCGGTTGGACTTTACTAGTCGCGCTGTATATGATTAGCAAAAAAAAACCTGGTTCATAAGAGTCATTCATTCAGCCGTCGGACTTCACTTGTTGCACTTTATATGTTTGTGATTCGAAAAAAGAACCGGCTCATTAGAGTCATTAATTCGGTGGTTAACTGATTCGTCTGTTTTGCGGTGCCTTGTATTGCAGGAAACTCTGTTGTAGTGTTAACGAACGGAACCGAACATCATTCAGTTTACTTTTTTAGGGATGCACCGATATGAAAAATTTGTCTGATACCGATAGTTCTTTATATTTGAATGGTGACAACCGATATATTGGCCAATAAATCTAAATCCAAAGTTTTTAGAGCCTGATTACGAAAGCGAAAGTCTCACCTTTAAAAGCCATGCACACGATTATGTATAATGTTCTCATTATAATTTTATTAAGCCTATATGACAGACCTGCACTGCACGTTGCAACCATATTTTCCTTTTTAAAAGCGATTTCAATCATTTTTCAACCAATTCAAAACCATCATTGTGAACAGAGCACATCTGAAGTGTCACATGTACTTACTCTAGGGTTAGCATCAGGGTTTGGTTTGGATTAGGGTTAGTTGCATGTAGTTATGCATAATTTATAGTTATTAATATAGTAACTACATGTAACATCTTTAACAATGACACTGTAAAATAAAGTGTTGCCATTTATTTTAATTCATGTATTTACTTAATAATTTTATTTACTATTTTTTACCATTATTCTCTTTTTCACGGACCCACTGTCGCTTTCTTGCAGGCCAGTTTGAAAACTCCTGCTTTACACCATATCATAGTATGTGCAATAAAACTAAAAAAATCAACATATTAAAAAAAAGAGACATACAGAGATTCTAGCCCAAAGGGATAGATAAATAAAATCCTCTTAAGTGCTAAAAACATTTTGTCTAGAAAATATTTAATAGTAAATAACCAACATGATTTATATATTTTTTTTTAAGTACAAGAAGAAAATCTTCTGATGACATCTATGTATGCTAGATTTTTATCAGTATCTGCCAGATATTTTACCATGAGCACAAATTAAGTCATAAATCCTAGTAAAGTATCTCTGATGTGAGCTTTAAGCACTTTGAATCTTGTGATGACTGCTGTTTAATGGGTAATCTCTGAAGATAATCTCTCTATGGATCAACGCTAAGAAACCGGTGCCCTGAGCAAGACCGCAGCCTTAACTAATGTCACGGATGAATACATACACATACCCATCATGCTTTTACAGGATGTGCTTCAGCTTACATAGAGAGAAACGTGACTGGATGGGAGGAACTATAACCACATTCTTGAAGAGCACTGTTTTTACTGTGTGTGTGTGTGTGTGTGTGCGTTATAGACTCCCCTCGGACAGAAAAGAAAGACATCAAATGTCCGACCCCGGGCTGTGACGGGACGGGTCACGTGACAGGCCTCTACCCTCATCACCGGAGTCTATCAGGATGTCCCCACAAAGTCAGAGTGCCCCCAGAGAGTGAGTCTGTTCTCATGTTACGCATCACTTCCTGAGGACATTAGACACATTTCCTCCCTTCACAGCAGTACAATACAAACAGAACAAATACAATTAGTGATAACAACACTGTGTTCATTTTCAGCCCATGAATATTCATGCCATACTAATGATCAAGGTTTAGTTGTACAGAGACTGAGGGATAAAAGATTACATGGTGATTGCTTAACTAACCCGCCTGTATAATAATCAGCACATTTTTGCATAGAGAGATTACATTCTATTTCAATGTGTGCTACAAACATATCTAATAGTTATTTCTTTTCTGTGATAGAAAATGCAGGATTCTTCAGTTTTTAAAGAAAAAATTTAAATATATATACAGTGTGTGTGTGTGTGTGTGTGTGTGTGTTAAATAAACAATCATTTTATATTTAATGGGTATATTATTATGGCTTTAAACCTTTTTATTTATATCTACTTAATTTTTTTTGTTCAAATTTTAAGAGGGTTGTGAAGAAGTGTTACATTTGCCAGTATTTATGACAGATAGACTTTATATATGCAACAATAAAATTTAAATCAAGGAGTTCTGCTTTGCAACTTACTTAAAATAAATCATATATATTTTTGTATTTTTTTAAATATAATTTTTATGTATATTCTTTAGAGATTAGGTTTTTCAAATAATTTGGTTCTGATGTCATTTATTTTGAGATTTTTGAGATTCTTTATTTAGTTGTCTAATCACTATTTGAGTATTTTAATTCAGAAGCAATTCATTTCTTTTGCAACTAACTTGTTGTCAAAGGCTTAGCCAAATTTTCCTCCAAAATGTGAAAAATTATTTTGGGGAATGTAATAAACATTTCATAAATATGATAAACATTTATTAAACATAATTTGGAGAAACGTCCTTTTTCAAGATTTAATTTAGTCAAAATTGTCCCTACTTTAAAAAAAATATCACAAATATGAAGTATGTAATTTCCATGTCAATTATGTACATAAATGTATTTCATGTATTTACTACTTATCTTGGAAACCATAATGCTGTAAGCTGAAAGTAAAAAATATTTAAAAAAAACTTTTTTTAAAGAACTTTTCAGCCGTCAACACAACTGAGGTTTGATTTCGTGTGGTATGCAAATTAAACATGCAATCCGGAAACAACTTTTCACTCGCTGTTTTCTCCATTTGAGAGTAGCACAACAAACAACCGCCATTAAACAGTGATGTGACAAAAGGAACAGAAAATGTAATTAAGTTTTTTTTCCCTTTTTTTCCTCCAATATGAAAGCATGTACTCCTAAACCAGAGGCAGCATTCTGCAAATCAAAGGACCCGCGGATGCAGCCTAAATAGACGGGCACATCCTCCAAACTAATTATGAGCAGAGTGAAAAGTTACTAAGGATACTGGATAGGACTTCAACAATATGTGTGTGTCTCTTAAATGGTAATCAAAATGTGTTTGTAGTCGTGATGTTTTTGCATGTTCATACTTGAAAGGAGACACAATTTCAACTAACAAGGAATCACATGGAAAACTTTAGTTAGCATAAACAGTAAAAACAGCTGCAGTACAAGCTTGTGTGAATTCCACAAAATGCAGAATTTTTATTAAATGTAATTTCTCTTCTTTATCTGTAAAGTTACATATCTTGTTTTTTGTTGTTGTTTTTTTTCAGTCCTTGCCATGCACGAAAACGTCCTTAAATGTCCGACCCCTGGCTGTACAGGAAGAGGTCATGTCAACAGTAACCGTAGCACGCATAGAAGGTGAGCTTGTTTTTTTTTACACAAATTACACTATTCATTTCTATACAAACCTCCTTTCTCATTGTAAGCAGATTTGCATCTATATTTTGCAGCAGGGAGGCAGTCGCTGGGGGAAAATGATGTTGTTTATAATAATGTTACCAGTCGACTAAACTACATTGGAGATTTATCCCCAAAAATATATCATAGTATTACTCTATTTTGCACTGTTGCAATGCTTTAAAGCAGCTATAATGCCCTTTATCCACGTCTTGATTTTGTTTTGGGGGTCTACTAATAGTTTTTCATGCTTGAATATTTCAAAAACACAATATATTTTAGATATTTGACATTTTTGCAGCTCCTCTCTTCCCAGTCTGTCAGTAACGCTCTGTTTAGTTCCTGTCTCTATGAAGCCCCTCCTTTTGAATAGCACACTGTGTTCTGATTGGTCGGCTGGACCAGTGTGTTGTGATTGGTCAACCGCTTCGAGCGTGTTTGGGAAATGTCCCGCCCCTTTTCCAAAACCGCGAGTTTCAACACCCTACTAACTCACTCAACCAGGCCCCGCCCCTTTATTTACATGTGGATTTATCTAGATGAATAATATTGTGACCTTTTTCATGCTCAAACAGCAACATTACACACTAAAGTAAATTGAAAATGTATAAAGCATAATAGATCCCCTTTAAAACATCAGACATGTTAATTTACCCTCGTTAATGAAACTTAAGTAGACTATAAAACAATGTGATGTTTATCGCATAGAAACTATCAGATTATTTTTAATTGAACAATTACTATTTAATGCACCCAGATTCAATTAAAAGGAAGTTGTTAACCCAGAGGAGGCCAGGAGGAGACTAACTCCACACTTCTGATGTCTGTTTTCACACAGTCTCTCAGGCTGCCCGATAGCGGCTGCAGAAAAGATCTCCAAACCGCAGGAGGAGCCCACAAAGTGCAGACAGAGCGCAGACAGAATGGCCAGGTAATAAACCTTCATCTTGATTCCTTTACAATCAAGCAGGATCAAAATAAGTTCACAAATCATCTTTCTGAAGGATAATAATAAACATCTCATCTGTTCAGACATCCTACTAACTATAAGTAACTTTGCAACTACATGTCAACTAACTCTCATTAGGGCATTAGAAGATAATAGAAGATAGCAGATGTTAAGTACACAGTCTACTAATACTCCAATGAGAGTTAGAGTGTGTTCACACTTGTCATGTCTGGTTTGATTAAAACGAACCCTCGTGCGATTGCTCTGTTAGTGCGGTTCATTTGAATAAGTGTGAACGCTGCCATCTGAACCCTGGTGACACCAAAACAAGCGGACCGAGACGCTGAAAACATGGGTGTCGGTCCGCTTCCAAACGAACTCTGATGCGGTTCGAATGAAATATGAACGCAACATGGACCAAAGACATGTAAACCAACCAAAAGCAGGGCATGATGTCACTTGACGCGTCCCTAAAAAGGACAGAATGATCAATCATAACTGATTTTTCTCATCATAGTCGCGATGTTGCCCATCACAGTTCAGTACAGGACTGTCACATCAGAACCACGTCTCCTCACAGCAGATCTTCATGTGTGTGTGTGACGGAGGGATTCCTGCCGCTGTTTGACTCTTGTACACATTTAATAAGCTCTTCACACATTCTTCTGGAGCTTTTAAATATATAAATACACGAATGTCTTTTTTTTTATGGTAAAGAATGAGCAGCAATAAAAACATGTTTTAAAAATATTAGTGCAATTCTGAAGTCTTGATTTTTCCTTTATATTTAGACCTTTAGGAAACATGAAGAAATTTGACTTCACATACAGATTTGCTCATCCTATGGCAGCGTTGCAGGCCAGCATGGCCAAAGACATGGACAAGTACACTAAAGGCCATTTTGACTACGCCAGTTTTGACGCCCAGGTCTTTGGCAAGCAAGCTCAGATGGCATCCGACCAGAGTCACGAATCTTCACACTTTCCTGACTGTGAGTGTCTATTTTGTTTCAAATCAAAGGTTACCCAGCATGCACTGACATTACTGTTTAAAAAAAGAACTAGTTTTCTGTGTCATCGTGTGTGACTAGGTGCAGTCACTTGTATGCGCCATACAGTCTGCTCTTTACAATCTTTATGAAGAACCTGATTTAGACCAATAATCAACCCCCTAGAACACCCTAGCAACCACATAGCAACACTAAAAACCATTCAGAACACCGTAGCAACACCCTGGCAGTGAGCTTTCCCCATGAAAACACCATTCACATTTTGTAAAAATATATTCTATTTAAAAAAATATATATAATATAAAAAAATTCTCATAATATTATACCGGTATATTAATGATAGCTATATTTATATGTATAAGATGAAATGTGTTATATATTTTTCAGAAATACAGCTTAAATTGCAGAGAAAGCTATAACTAAGCCATTTGAAGGTTAATTGTAATAATATATATAAAAAATAGATTATATTATTAATATAATATTAACTGAACATTATATTAATATAATATCAAATTAACTTACAAATTGTCAACTTATAGTTGTCTCTGCATTATTTATATTTTATATATACAGTATATATATATAATTCAGTACATACATTTGTATTAATAATATTCACATGAATGTACTGAAAATGTACATGAAACTGATATTATGTCTGTGTATATAATATATATATATATATATATATATATTAGTGCTGTCAAATATACTGTATATATATGTATACACACACGCGCACACATGTCTGGTTTACTATCTTTGTGGGGACTCTCCATAGACTTAATGGTTTTTATACTGTACAAACTGTATATTCTATCCCCTTACACTAACCCTATCCCTAAACCTACCCATCACACACAACTGTCTGCATTTTTACATTTCCAAAAAAACCTAATTCTGTATGATTTATAAGCTTCTTTACCCATGGGGACCTTTATTTAGGTCCCCACTGTGACACAAGTCCCCATGAGTCTGTGTGCATTCAGATTGAAGTCCCCACCGGGATAGAAAAACATGAACACACACACACACACACACACATATATATATATATATACATAGATGCATTATATAATGAAAATATTTTTTTTATTAATAATATTTATTACAATACGGTATATATTATAACTGATCTTATATTGAAGAGATAGAGAGCAACTACAAATACACATCTATGTAGACAGGCAGCTCAAAAGAAATGATACATATATTGAAACATAATTTTTTAATTTTTATAAAACCTTAATTTATGTATATTTGTAACCTGTCTGTCTACAGAGATGTTGATCTGTAGTTGCTCTATTTGCATAACTCTCTCCCTGTCTCTTTTTACCTGAGCACTAACTCTGACTACCATTTCCAGCCGCTCAGTTCCCTTATTTTCTGGCTCCTGGTGGTCATATGATCATGCCCGGAGACAACAGCCCCATTTGCCATAAAGCCCAAAGCAACGCCCTCCAGTCCAACATGGCATCCGCAGCCATCCTCAACCTCTCCACCCGTTGCCGAGACAACAGCGAGGCCCTGCCCCCCAGCCGGCCCCTGGCATCATCCACAAAGGTAATCAAATTAGACCACTCAGAAAAAGGTATTTAATGTGGTCATTCTGAAACAACTGTGATTTGTGTATGAAAAAGAGGAGTAACATCAAAAGACACTTTTTGGCACAGAGAACTGTGTTGCCTCTGGTGGCACAACAACAAGAGAGTGGGAGCGTTTTTTCTTTTCCCCACACTGGCCCCTAAAGCTTTAATGTACACAAAGGAGAATTTGTGTAATCACATCAAAAAGATTTGGGAGGAATACAATCACAGCTTCCTTCTCTATGACAATTATAAGGCTTTTTGTAAAACATGTGGCCGTGCATTTTGATTTCTACTTGCTCTAATGGTAATGTTAGGGCTTTCTCTTGTTTGCAGGAGAGAGCGTGTTTTTTTTGTTTTTTTTTCACTGCAGATGGTCAAAGACATTTTGCTAAGTAATATATTATCCTAGATAAGCTCGCACAGATCCTTTGGCGTTGATCTCTAACAGACGATCTATGAGAAGTTGGATTAAATCAATTGGTTGAGGGATTAATAGACATCACTCTTTTATTTAAATTAAATAAGAAAAGTCTACATAGACCACCAGATTATGTATGTTACAGTGTGAATATGGATATCTGAATCAGTTTTACACTTGTGTTCTTTTATTGAGCCTCTTTTTTTAATAGAAAAAAACAAACTATTAATAAAAAAAATGGAAAGTGCTGTCAAAAATGTATTAGAAAGCATGTTGGAGTCTTGGCATAGCGGTTAGTGCATGTGGGAAAAGCATGTTTGAATCCAGCTTGCGACATTTCCTGTATTCTTTCTTCTTTTCTCTCAGACAAAAGAAAATCCCTCAAAAATTTGCTGTTATGATTAAATATAAATTCTTCTGGCTTTATACATTTGCAAAAGTATAAACATATTTTCTATTTAAAAAATATATATATATATTATTAATAATAATATTATATACAGTATAATGTATATAATATATATATATATATATATATATATATATATAAATATGATGAATGATAATAATATTAGTATTTTATATATATATACAGTGGTGTGAATAAGTTATTACCCCCATGCTAAAGTTGCCTAAAAAGAGGAATAAAAAATCATCTTTTGGAAATTGATCTTAATGCCTTAATTAGAAAAATGAGGAAAAATCCAACCTTTAAGGACACCAATTTTCTTTGTGTATGAATAATGTATCATAAATAAATAAATGTTCTTCCTTAAAATACAGGGTGCATAAGTCAGGCCCCCCCTATGTTAAATTCCCATAGAGTCAGGCAGATTTTTATTTTTAAAGGCCAGTTATTTCATGGATCCAGGATAATATGCATCCTGATAAAGTTCCCTTGGCCTTTGGAATTAAAATAGACCCACATCATCACATTCCCTTCACCATACCTAGAGATTGGCATGGGGTACTTTCCAAAAGATCATCTTTCAATGCAAATCAAACCAGCTATTAGGCAAACTGAAATAACACCATGCCAATCTCTAGGTATGGTGAAGGGAATGTGATGATGTGGGATATTTTAATTCCAAAGGCCAAGGGAACTTTATCAGGATGCATATTATCCTGGATCCATGAAATAACTGGCCTTTAAAAATAAAAATCTGCCTGACTCTATGGGAATTTAACATAGGGGGGGCCTGACTTATGCACCCTGTATTTTAAGGAAGAACATTTATTTATTTATGATACATTATTCATACACAAAGAAAATTGGTGTCCTTAAAGGTTGGATTTTTCCTCATTTTTCTAATTAAGGCATTAAGATCAATTTCCAAAAGATGATTTTTTATTCCTCTTTTTAGGCAACTTTAGCATGGGGGTAATAACTTATTCACACCACTGTATATATATATATATATATATATATATATATATATATATATATATATATATGTATACAAACTGCGCAATGTTCTTCAGAAAAATCATCCAGGTCCTGCAAATTCTTTGTTTTTTTTCCAGCATCTTTTGCATATTTGAACCCTTTCCAGCATTGACTGTATGATTTTGAGGTCCATCTTTTCACACTGAGGACAACTGAGAGACTCATACGCACCTATTTAATAAAAGTTCAAACATTCATTGATGCTCCAGAAGGAAACACGATGCATTAAGAGCCTGGGGGGTGAAAACTTTTGAACAGGATGAAGATGTGTAAATATTTTTTTTTTTTATCATACTTTATTTTTCCATTTAGCACTACTTCCATTCAGAAGCAACAGAAGATACTTAAATGTTTCCCGGATGACAAAATAAGTCAAATTCACCCTGATCATCAAATTCAAAAAGTTTTCACCCCCTGGCTCTTGATGCATCATGTTTCCTTCTGGAGCATCATGGAATGCTTTCACCTTTTATGTAAAATATCTTATTCAGACCAGCGCTAAATAAAAATAACATGCATTTTGTATGATCCCTCTTATTATGTTAAAATAATTAACATTTAACAGATCTCCAAGGCGTATGTAAACTTTTGACCACCTGTATATATCGGTAAAACAATAAGACAGTTTTATATGAAAAAAATAAGCACTCATTGTTATGTAATTGAAATGTAATTTTACTTTTATTGCTCTACTGTGCTAAAATAATGAAAACATCAATACAGGATCCTAATGCTGTATATTTTAGTAATAATAATTTATTATAAACATGGCGTACAGAATGATCCATCCAGTTTGGTAGCTTCGATCAAAGCTTTCAAGTTTTCCTCATAGAAGCAGAGAGATAAAAGTGAGAGAAACTCGCAGAAGTATGGCGTGAAACGCTTCACACACCTACACACCACAGGCCAGCACGCAGTGGGCAGAGAGCAGGTATACTGTACAAACTGAGCGAATGAATAAAACAGTGTTAGCCGATCTGTCATCTGCTGATGTCTGCATCGAAATGTCTTTATGCATGTTAAGTATCTTGATTGCTCTGTTTGTGCCAAGTCGCTTGCTTTTTTCGAAGAATACGGCTTAACGTCTTGCAGCGTTTCAGGGAAGTGTGGGAGAAAGATGTCACCTCACTTGTTTCTGAGGCTGGAGAGAATGTCATCAGATGGGAAAAACTCACATCGTGCGCAGGGATCAACTCTATAGGTGCGCTTTAGCTGGTTAGAGAGAGTGCCATATTTGGTTTGTAATCTGAATTATCACGATTAGTTCCTGATAAGCTCTCCTTTGTTTGCTACCGAGGGGAGTAATTGGTGTGACACATTTTTAAGCAGTTAACGAGTTGCATAAAAACTCTTCGCAATAACACAAATTCACACACCAGCACATCTGTTGGTGATATAACTTCAGCTTTACAACTCACACTTAATGCTTGTGACCTAAAACCACTGTGGTTGACATCTTGAAACCAGTTGTCACTAGGAAAAAAAACTTGAAGAATAGGGCCCTATGAAATCCTTTTTTTTTTTTTTTTTTTTTTCTGGATTCTGCTTTTTTGGGACTCGCATGTTTTTTGACAATTACATGTTTAGAGAATGTAAAATGCGTTTTTATATATTATTTTTCTCAAATTCCGTTCTATTTTTTACCAAAATATGTGTTTTCTGTTTTAAGTTTTCTGGATTCCATTTTAATGTTTTAATTATTTTTTTTATAAACAATATTTATAAACGTGTAATAAATTGAACTCATAAAAACAACAATTAATTAAAACTTTTTGTAAAAATGTATTTCTATGAAATGTTTTTTTTTTCTTTTTTTTTCAGAAATAATATATATTTTTGGTAAGATTTGGGGTTGGTAAGATTTTTTTAAGTCTTTTTAGGCTGCATTTATTTGATCAAAATACAGTAAAACAGTAATATTGTGAAATATTATTATAATTCTAAATAACCATTTTCTATTTAAATATATTTAAAAATGTAATTTATTCCTGTGATCAAAGCTGAATTTTCAGCATCATTACTCCAGTCTTCAGTGTCACATGATCCTTCAGAAATCATTCTAATACGATGATTTGCTGCTCAAGAAACATTTATTATTATCAATGTTGAAAACAGTTGTGCTGCTTTATATTTTGTGGAAACAGTGATACCTTTTTTCAAGATCCTTAGATGAATAGAAAGTTCAAAAGAGCCACATTTATTAGAAATAGGAGTCTTTTGTAACATTATAATTGTATTTGCTGTCACTTTTCAATCTATTTAGTGAATCCTTGCTGAATAAAAGTATTAATTTTTTTACAGAAAAAAATCTTTCTGACCCTAAACGTTTGAACGGTAGTATTGATGGTTAGTTACTAACCGAAAGTGTCTATCCAAGTTTTTTTTTATTGTTTTTTTTTTTCCAACCATTTTATTGTCTGCCAGGCAAAAATTGTATGTTCGATTGGTTAAAAAAGTAAAAGCACACACGTTTGTAACAATCTACACATTTTGTGTATCATGTCTGTCGCACAAACAAGGATGCATGATTTACGCACATAATTGTAATATTGAGAGTTAGGGGTTCGTTCAAGTCTCTAACCCCTAACTTTTCTAGTTCTAGGCTTGGAAGACAAGTTCAAAACACTATTTTCTGGTAGAAAAGTGCTCTAGCTATCAAAGGTTGGTAATCTACAAGGCTTTTTATCTTCCTTTTCATTCAGGACTCGCTCATTGAGGTAGACGAGAACGGAACGCTGGATTTAAGTATGAAGAAAAAGAGAGAAAAGTCGAGAGACTCTCCTGTGATGCCAGTGTTGGGAGACGCTCTTTTCACCCCACCTGAACACTCTCTAGCCAAAGCTGCGGGTCTCCAGATCTCCCCGGCCATCTACCACGTCCTCTATGAGCGGGATGCCTGGGACACGCCGCTGAACTTCAGCAAAACACCCGTGCAACAGGACAAAGAGGTGAGATAGAGGCAGCTACTGTAACCTTTACTGGCACACTCTTAAACATAAAGGATCCAAAAGGGTCCATAGAAGAACCATTTCTTGTTCCTCAAAGAACCTTTCAGTGAACAGTTTTCTGTTACTCTTCTTGTAAAGTAACATTTAAAGAATCTTTTTCCACTATAAAGAATGCAAAGGTTCAAGAAGTTAAAGGTTCTTCACAGAACCATCGATTTAAGATAAATATTTTCAAGTTTATACATGAAGACGAATGTTAAAGTCTGAGTAATATATTGTGTAAAATCTTAAGGTTTAAATGCATCACATATCAAATGTTTGGGCTTGGTAACATGTTTAAATGTTCACCAAGGCTGCATTTATTTGATCAAAAATACAGTAAAAACTGTAAAGTTGTGAAATATTATTACCATTTCTGTTTGAATATGTCTTAAAATGACATTTATTCCTGTGATCAAAGCTGAATTGTCAGTCTTCAGTGTCACATGATCCTTCAGAAATCACTCTAATATGATGATTTGATGCTCAAGAAACATTCCTTCTTATCATCAAAACATTGAAAACAGTTTTGTTAAGCAGCACAAATGTTTTTAACATTTTGATTAAGAAGAAATGTTTGTTGAGCATAATTTGTTTTTGTGGAAATTTTTTTTTTCAACAGCATTGATTTGAAATAGAAATATATTGTAAAATTATAAATGTCTTTACTGTCGCATTTAATCACTTTAATCCGTCCTTGCTGAGTAAAAGTATTAATAATTATTTTATTTTTTTTATTCTTAATGGGTCATTTTATGAAACTCTAATAGAATTGGGTGGAAAATGAATAGTCTAATTATAATAATGTCCCGAGGAAACCACATCCAGTGTCTAAATGCTCTTTGACTTTGGTGTACGCTACATTAGGAACATATTCAACATAAAAACCCTTAACTTTCTATTTATTCATCTAAATTATCTCCTTCAGTCAGCCACAACCTTAAGGCACTCTGTCTGTTATGAAGTGCCGCTCTGACACGAAAGCAAAATTGAAAAGAAATGTTCCTGAAAAGCTGGCAAATTTTCATCCTCTTTGGAGTCAAAGAACAAACCCAGACAGTTGTGTGTTTGTCTGATTCTCCCTCTGACATCTGGTTCTCAAAGATACTTACCTTATAAAAAAAAATGTAAGTAAATCCAAAGGTTTAACACCACGCTCTCCCATCATAAACACTACGAGGGATTACATCGGAGTTTAAATGGATATATGTTTTACTAAGCATACTTGAGCAGAATCCAACCTCTCACAGACTATTAGGGGCTGTGTGCTTACAGAATGATTTTTTTAAGTGACCATCGTGACTTGACTTCAACATTTCACAGTGTTTTGACACTTCTCTTTGTCTTGTAGATGGATCAGTTGGAGAAGGCGTCTCTAGAGGATAAAGCGTACAATGGGGACGCTAACATGGCAAGTGCAAAAAACAAGATGCTCATAAGAGACACCAAAAAAGAGCTGATGAGGTACTAAAATGATTCGGATAGCATGCTAAAGAACGTATTCATTATTAGCGCATGTCTAGTAGGTCATAGACTGTAAGCATTCATTGGTCATTTATCTGGTGCGTATTCTCTTTGCAGTTGTCCGACACCAGGTTGTGATGGCAGTGGTCATGTGACAGGAAATTATGCGTCGCACAGAAGGTGAGGAGCCCCGTCCACCGACACCCTCTTAATTTTTCAAGCAGCAAAACCATCTTGAAAAATATACATTATGTCTCCTGCTTTTATTTTTGTAGTGTATCTGGTTGCCCATTGGCTGATAAGACCCTGAAATCACTAATGGCTGCTAATTCTCAAGAGCTAAAGTAAGAATTAGCTAAAGTTTCAATTCAATAAAAAAACTGTGCAATGGTTTTAAAGTTACAGAGAAGTTAAAGCAATAATGTAAGCGTAATGTGATGATGTAAATAAATGGGGAAAAAAAATATGAATCGTGAATCATAAATTTCGATTTCTTTTAAAGGTGCCCGACTCCTGGTTGTGACGGCTCGGGTCATGTGACGGGAAACTATGCATCTCATAGGAGGTGAGCGTCTCAATAATCATAGACTTCAATGAAAGATGAAATTGTTTTGACATTTTTTATGTTTCTGCACGACATAAATGGTCATGCTTTTTATTATAACATTACGTCTTATTTTTACACCAGTGTTTTCTCATTCAAGATGTTAGACTATAATAGATTTTAGACATCAGACCACACAAAGGCACTCAGTGGGTTAAATTTAAAACCGGGTAATCGCCAAAGAGTGAATACTTTGTGGCATTTCACGGCTGTTGAGGTAATGACCCCTGTTCAATGGCAACACGACAGGTGTCAGAGCTTGAAGCATCACGCAGTATCTTTCCCACACACACGTCTGCACGCTTGAACTTCTGAAAGGTTCGTCACATATGTCATGTTCCTTCCCAGTCTGTCAGGATGCCCTCGTGCCAGGAAAGGAAGCTTGAAGCTCACGCCAAGCAAAGAGGACAAAGAAGAGCCGGAGATGAAGTAAGACACCACCAAAAACAATGACATCCAAAACGTTTGGTGTTTACTTTAAAGTAGATGTGTTTACTAAAGCATCAACATTTGACTGAAAGATTCTTCTTTGTTGGATGAAAGATTTAAAATTTTTAACCAAATATGGTAGATATGGTGTTGCATTGTTTTGTTTGTTTTGAAGTATTAGAGTCCCCCCCCCCACAAATTTTGAAAACTATTACTGAATTATTTAAATTAAATTAAGCTAGCATGAAATGTAGCTAGGTTTAAACGTATGAAATGCCTGGATCTTGACTATAAAATAGTGATTTGTTAGTTTATTTTAAAAATGTTAACTAATGAGAATATTTTTAAAAATGAAGTGCTAAAAACATAATACACTATAAAAAGTTGCTGCCTTAAATTTTTAAGTACAATCAACTTGGATTTTTAAGTCATTTCAACTTAAATTGCGTTAAACTGACTTAGAAATGAGTTAAATCTTGTATAACTTATAAAAAAAAATAGCTTAACTTATTTTGATGAGTTAAAGCTACGGAAAAACATATGTTGTTATAACTTATTGATCATATAATTTTTTTTACAGTCTATTTGCCACATTGTTATCTTATATATAAAATAAATATGATTTTTTTTTAATGATCCTACTTTCATTGATAATTTGTAGAAATTTAATTTATGGTATTATATTTATGGAATGTGAAAATATCTTTTTTCTTTTCTTTTTTAAATCAAAACAACCTATACAACTAACCTTTGAAACAAATCATTTGCACAGCGACGCACATGAAAATAATACTGTAAATGTTGTTTTGGGGGATACTGTATTCCTGAATACTAGATGAAAATGTTTCCTAGAATGTGCGTTTCCTAGAAATACCGTTTCAAAAATAATAATAATAATCTTTTTAATTCAGGGAGCTCAAAACTCTTTCCTCGTTTTCCTGTAAGATCTCATTTAATTACAATTAATGCAGGAGTTTGCTCTTTAAAAACATAATACTATGGAGGGAGAAAAAAAAAATTTAATTGAATTGATTCCAGCTTTAAATCCGAAGTATAACCCAGAGTGACAGGGCTTTCCTACTTTTGCATCTGGGCTAGTATTTTATTTTTAATTACTAATGCAAAGACGAGAGCTTAGCAATTAGACGGTAGCAGGTCCGCGCACATTAAAAGGAGGAACGGAGAGGCAGAGAAATGCACGGGTGGAGAAACGGAAAGCAGACCCTGGTTACATCTGTAATGTGGCTAGATTATTGTAAATCATCGGCCATATGGCCCATCTCTGTTGTTCCGCGGTCAGGAACGCCATTCCCAGAGCTGGACCCGACGGCCAGTGTTGGAGTCGTAATGTTGTCTTGTTTTAGTCAGTGTATTAGAGCCAAAACTGCCATAACAACCTTTCCCATATAGGCCTGCAGACAAGCTATTTGTACTATCCCAGATAACCTCTCACCTCTTCCAATATGGGCTATCAGGGAAAGGGTCAGCCACCTCCAAATCATGTGCTTTTTCCCCCCTGTGGAGGACGCACAACAATTATGTGCAATTTATGTCATTCCATTACTGACCTAGGGGGAAAGTGAGCAGCAAAATAAATTGGCCAACTCCTCACCACTCTAGTCTTCAACTTGCTGGGGCTTATGTTTTCCATCGGCGGCACGTTAACCTCCATGCCCGTAATTATTTACTGGAGTGCGTTTCAGACTTTTTTTTGCGTGTGCCGATAGAATTATTCCAGCCCTTTTTTTTTTCCCCTCTCTGTTTTGAATACATTTTTAATCAGCATTTCACAGGATTAATCTTCTTAATGGTATTTGAAAAGTCTTCCAACTCTGCAAATTGGGGGTGGGAAGGGGTGTTTACAGACAACATGACAAATGCGCGACGGTGGTGTGGGGAAGTTTTAGCCATCAAATTATCAACTGAATGTATATGGGCTCATTTGTGTTTAGGAAGACTCTCGGTTATAAGCTCTGAAACTAGTTCAATCTCAAATAAGAGATTATCTTGGACAATCACAGTGTTACCCTGTTGAGTTTAGGACAACAAAAGAGGGCTGCGCAGGGGGTTTAATTTAAGCATGTCGAGGGGTCAGGTCACATCTGTGTGTGTTTTGGCATAGTGACCCAGAAATCTATACCAAACAACCTTTGTGATGCAGATTACGACCTTGTTCCCTCCGAACAAGTTATTAAAAATACAGAAATCTACATATGGACGCTCATAAACTCAGTCTAAAATGTTTATTAGTAGTATAACTCTCACCAGTTTAGTCTTCAGTGAAATCAGTGTATCCTGTTGGTAATGATATGTTTCCTTTCTCAGGTGCCCGGTGTCAGGGTGTGACGGGCAGGGCCACGTGTCGGGTAAATACACGTCCCATCGCAGCGCTGGAAGCTGTCCCATCGCCACCAAGCAGCAGAAGGAGAGCTCCATGAACGGGTCGGCCTTCTCCTGGAAGATCTGTAAACAGGAGCTTCCTCACTGCCCTCTGCCCGGCTGCAACGGCCTGGGTCACGCCAATAACGTCTTCGTTACACACAGGAGGTGAGGAAACTACACCATAACCCCGAACCTCAAGTCTGATATTAAACTTTAAACTTATCTACTGTATAATGAGGCCTCTTCACACATTTATTGTGAACTGAGGTATCTATGAGTTTTGTACTTATTATTATATTATATTATATGCAAAATCCAATAGGGTTTATCAGAACCCTCACCCTGCGGCATCTATAATATATTATATATTACCAATATATTATATTATATTACCGGTATATTATATTATATAAAAATGTTAAATTATATAATATAATAATATATATAAAAAAATATTTTAAAAGTGTATATATATATATATATATATATATATATACACACAAATAAATATATATATATATTTTTTTTTATTTATTAAAATATATAATATAAACATGTTATATATAATATATATAATATATATATATATATGTGTATTTAATATATTATACTAATATATTATCACATTATATAACACACACACACATATGTGTGTGTGTGTTATATTAAAATAAATATTAAATATACAAAACAAATATTCAAATACACAAAAATACAGGTTGACTTTTTTTCAATGTGTAAAAATATGTATCAAAATATGAAAAACATGTAGTTTGGTATACATGGTATACATATTACAGAACTGACTATATTATATTATATTATTTCCAATATTATTACTACAGACTCTTAATGAATTATTTGATCGCCCTTACAGTATCCAATAGTGTTTTCATTTTATGTAACACAGATTGTTCATGCTTACATGGTACTTATTATCTAATGATTCCTAAAACTAGATTATAATTAATGTAGTTATAATTAAGAAAGATAGCTAGTACTGATCTGTAGAGTTTGTGTTTTGTCCATTTACAGTTTGTCAGGATGTCCACTAAACGCCCAGAGCATCAAGAAGAAGCTCTCCGAGGAGGAGATGATGACCATCAAACTCAAAACCAGCAGTGGTGAGCAACTCAAGTGCTTTAAAGGAACAAAAGAGCTCAAATCTTTGACCTGCTAATATTATCATCATAGTGTGAGGCTGTGCTTGTCTCCTGAGATAGAGAAAAATAGAGAACCTGAGTAATTTAGCACAGATTTTGGAAGACGCGTTTATTAATTTGCCTGGTTTGTCTCTTGACAATCAGGTATTGAGAACAATGAAGACATGCAGCACTTGGATCATGAAATAAAGGAGCTAAATGAATCCAATCTGAAGATAGAAGCAGACATGATGCAGCTCCAGACTCAGGTAAATAACATTTACGCTTGTGTGAGAAGATTGTGGGTAATGTAGTTTCAGCGCTAAAGACCTTGTTTTCTGCTTTTAAAACAGATTTCATCCATGGAGTGCAACCTAAAGACCATCGAGGAGGAGAATAAGATAATTGAGCAGCACAACGACAGTCTGTTGAAGGAGTTAGCGCGTCTCAGTCAAGCACTTATCAACAGTCTCACAGATATACAGCTGCCGCAAATGGTGAGACGCTGAAACATTTACACCGACATGCTCTATTTTACAGCGCACTTACAGTGTACTTACCTAAGAAAGTATAAAGCACTGCATTAAAACTGTGCTAGCTTGATATTAGCCACCACTGTTATTAAAACAAGACCATTTATCTGCCAGACGAGGTTAATTTAATATTGGTAACACTTTATTTTACAGTGTACTTGTTAGATATGTTACATGTACTTACCATAGTAATAACCGTAAATTATGTATAATTACATGCAACTAACCCTCAACCTAATCCTATAGTAAGTACATGTAGTTAATTACTATTACTCAGTGCTTAAATATATAATTACACTGTAACAATGGCACCTTAGAACAAAGTGTAACCTTAATTTGAAATGAATTCAATATGATTTGAGCTAAAATGTTGCATGTTTGTAAGGGATGACATCATGAAACACACATTTAGGAGTTACTGAACTGAATGTTCTTGAATCTGTTCCAGGGTCCGATCAATGAACAGAACTTCGAAGCGTACGTGAACACACTGACGGATATGTACAACACTTCAGAGCACGAGTACTCGCCGGAATGCAAAGCCTTATTGGACAGCATCAGACAGGCCATAAAGGGCATCCACGTATAAGGCCAAACTCTTTCACGGAGAGGCTGGCTTTGTGATCCGTGCAAGATATGTCTCGTTTAAATTACTCCATTCCATGACAAATTCATTGCACTGAAAAATACCAGCCACATTTTTACAGCTCAATGTTCCTCGTAGTGAGATTTGACCTCCTTTTGCACTTATTTATTTCCTATGGTTTGCTTGACTTTATTCCGTATTGTTCTTTTGCGTGTTGTTATATTATTGCTGCATATTATCTTTATTCATCGGTACTATTTATCTCACAGTAATCTTATTTATTGATTTATTTATTGCTATCATGAATTGTTGTTTTTTTGTTTCATTTCTGCAACTCCAAAAATGCAAGGCCAATCTTACATATTGTGAATTTTATTTATTTTACATTTACCTGCGTTTGTTGTACAATAACTGGGAGTTTTAAATCGCCGGCATTCGTGATGATGATTTTATTTTCTTCTTTCTTTTTTTAATAACAGATGTCAAATGTATGAATAGTCCACTTGCGCCACCTGTTGGTGAGCAGCTGTCATTGGTCTATTAGAGCCGTATGGGTTATTTTTTTAATGTGCGCCACTGATTAATCCACAAATGACATCATTTGTTTTCATGCATAAATCTGTATTCTAATAAGCGAGCGAAAAGAAAACTATTTTATCCGATTCACTCTTCGAACTACTGTACAGTGACACTTGACCAGAGCAAAAATCAAACCATCCACGAAGAAGGACATCATAATTTATTTCCGTTTCTGCTCATATGAACTGCCTTTGGTGTGCACATCCATGTGTGTGCATATATGTGCCTAAATGTAAATGAGTACATGGAATATGATATGTTTTGTGGTAGAGCAGTATTATGTGAATGGTGATTCATTTTATTCTGCAGTATATTTATTTTCTGAATGAAAAGCCTCTAAACTCTGTTTACCTACAGTTTATACGCCATTTTAAGTATGTAACGATATTCTTGTAAAAAAAAAACGAAAAAAAAGAAGTGTTTTATGATCGGGCACAATACGTTTTTTTTATTCTTTTCTGAACTCCTCAACCTTTGGCTTCTTCTGTGAGACAAACAGTGGGCTCTCAAATAGGTTTTATGGATGATCTTTTCTCAAAGCACTTCATGTCTTTAACCCACTAAAATATCAAAATGGACAAATCCACAGCGAAACAACTGCAATAGAGAGTAAGCTTTCCATTATGACACTTGATTTAGCGTTGAAATGCAGGGCCGAGGTCACGGCGCTGTTATTGGAGGCATTTGCTGTGTTACGATCACAAACGGCCTTGTTCTGGCACTTTTAAAGCTTTCTCTAACACTAAACGAACCCTTTTTGCACTTTTATTCTGTTATTTAGTGTTTCTTTTGAGCGGGTCACAAATGTGTGGTCAGTGCAGGTTTAACCTAGTTTTACATTGTCCATTGATGATGTCGAAAACTGTGTTTAAGCAAATTTACAGGTCATTCAGAGGAAATAAAAACACTATATTATCTGACCAAATGAGCATAATGAATTGTACTGAATCCATTTTTGTTTGAAATCCTAAATTACTGTATAATTTAGAATTACTTCTGTTTAAATGATTTGTAATTGCTAATTTTTAATTTATAAACCACAGATTGTTTGCTCAGGAAGTTTTGTGAGGAATATTTATTTTTTCTTTTTTGTATTTGATGTTTTGTAATGTGATAAGGATTTTTTTGTGTGAAAGAAAAAAATAGTAAAATACACGGTACTGTAAATTATTTAGTTTGTTTTTGTTTTTAAAAAATGTTTGTTTTTTTAGTTCAAGTAGTTTGTATATCAGGATTTCCTTACACTTTTAAAATTTCATAAGCAGTACTGCGCTGTGTTGTACAGTTTGTGTATGGTAGAAATAAACTATTGAAATGATCTGCATAGTGCTCATTGTACAGTGGCTCATATAAAAATATAATTTATATAAAAGCTCGTATAAAAATATGTACTTGATATAGAGTGCATTTAACATGTCATTGAACTTATTTTACTCACCATCAATATTTTAGGTTCAAATTTACATAAATGTACATTTGGTGGTTTCACATGCACTGTAAAGTATGACAAATAAGTTATGACAACATATTGCTTCAACTCATCAAAATAAGTTAAGCAAAGTTATACAAGATTCAGCTTTTTAAAGTCAGTTGACTGTAATTTAAGTTGAAATGACAAACATACAAGTTAAGGCAGCCACCTTTATATATTTCTATATACTATAATATATTTTTTAAAGTATAAATATTCCATGTAGTCTCATATTTCATTCATAAAACTGCATACACTGTAGAAATAAAAAAAAAATGTCTGAAAAGTTTTAATGAAATAGTGTGGAAACACTTTTGCTCCTCACAGACGCTTGTTGTTGTAATGGCTTCTTGATTACATCAGAGCTCAAAACCAAATCCAAAATTCTACAATGTATTATTTTGCAAATCTAATTGAACAGCGTGACATTTGAAACGTTGCTATTCAACTTTTCATGACATTGCAAGACAAAAAATATTTTCATATCTACCAGCAGATGGCGTATGGATCCAACTTTGAGACGCAACAGATTTCAGGCCTTCATTCCTGCATTCGAAACACTTACACTAAGTATCGAAAAAGAGAAATTAGACAATGAATTTAGTATCAGCAAATACAAAGGTAAATAAATAAGTTTGAACCAGTTTGACTGGTTTAATTACGAGACAATGAGATCATTAAAGAGATTTTAAGATCCTCTCGAGACACTGCATATCCCTGTTGCCCTGATATGAAATCGGTGCCTTGTAAATATGGTGTTTGGTTTGTTACCCTTTGTAATTACCTTTTTATAATTATCAGAGCAATTTATCCTTGCCTTTGATGCGTTGATGATGATGCAAATTATATCTAATTATCTGAAATGAGGTACAGCTTTCCTGTTGAACGTCACCTATAGAAACAAAACCAACAATTACTAAATGATCCGTGACAGACTTGCACAGCAAGTGTGTGTTGTCTTGATTTCGCTTAACTTTAACCCTGACCCTGACACATACACTCGATTGAATCTCACAGTGAACATGTCAATCTCACAGTGAACATGTCATGCTCACGGCGAGTTACAGAAATATTATAAATATCAGAGGGGAAAAGCAGGGATGCTGCTGGCCTATCTTTGGGCTTTGGCTAATACTAATACAGCCACTCCAGGGCAAACTGTAATACTATCTGTCCTCATTAGCAAACGCTGCATAGGAATGAGTTTAACTTTATTTAACAAACTTTTGAATGCACCAATACTCACACAGATGTAAATGAAACCATCCTGCTGTATGCGTCCACCTGGACACCCAATATTTTGATACCTGAAATGATTTTCTCATTGCGTTCATCTTTAGGTTTATCTAATCTTTGTTTTCACATTTAGTTTGATCTTTTTCTTTGTACCACTGGTTTACATACATGAGGATACTATAAACTTCTCTTGCTGTAATACAAAAATAATTATGACAACTGAACTGACAAACCCCAATTCAAACTTTACCCACTAAAGGATAGGGTTAAAAAAACTAACTAAATAAAATATTACAAACATTATATACACATTTATATACATATAAAAATTGGTTTTATTTAATATAATAAACGATTATGTGTGTGCATGTGTGTTTATTGTATTAAAGTTTTTTTATTATTGTATTTATATATATATATATATATATATATATAATAGTTATTCTCTAAATAATAGACTGTTATTAAATACTTTATTACATTATTATACTAATGTAATACATAGCTGAGCATCTGTCATATACTGTACACACATAAGAGTATATATTAAACAAAACAATTTGTATTATTGTAAGTAATATTTATTATCTTTTATTTAATTATATAATAGACTTTTATTTAGTACAATAAATTAATACATTATGTATGCAATAAATAGAAATAGTTTGATGACAAAATTCACAGCTAAGTAAACTCTCTCTTTCACACACACACACACACACACACACACACACACACACACACACACACACACACACACACACACACACACACACACACACACACACACACACACACACACACACACACACACACACACACACACACACACACACACACACACACACACACACACACACACACACACACACACACACACACCCCATAATTTAATTATCATTAAAATATCAGCAAGTAGTTTTAAAGAAGTTGCATCTTGCATCTGTCTTTGTTGATCTTTATATGCATTCCAGGAGGGCAAAGTTTGCTATGCATTTTAGGGTTAAAGGGGAGTTTGATATGACCCCTTCCTTTGAGATCATTTTACCCATAATTCCACTGGATGAAAGTGCTGTTACATATTGCCCATGTTGTAGAGTTTGAACATCATGGTCTGATGTTTCCAAAACCTGATCGGGAAAGACATATTACACAGTCAATCATGTTGGAGCATCGTCCTCTAGTTGAAACGTAATATCCATATTAATGGACAGTAGACACATGCTAATTTTAAAGTGGTTTCATAATAGTAATTTCCCAGAGTTTGACAAAGTGGATCTTACAGGGGAATGAGGGATCAACAGTCTATGGGAAAATAAAAAGATGTCATCATGGTAAATTAATACTGTTTTCCAGTCAGACTGAGACAACTGACATATGGCAAATGCTACCAACAGAACTCTTAATCAGTCCTATATATATATATATATATAAATGCCAGACAGCAGGTACATTTGTGTTCAAACTAATTTGGCATGCAATGATGCAACCATATAGGCACATGGTGGGTGTTTTGGATGTAAACAAGAAGGCATGCTTGTTCTTTTCTATGAGTAACTGAGGTTTAAGTGCTTCTGAATGTTGACCCACTGTCAACAGATTACACTGCCAAAAAAAGATCTTCATAAATCAATCTACTGTAACACATATAGACCCATGACCCCAGCTGCTCAAATATAACCACTGATTCATCGCTAAACCGAGTAATCATTGGGTTGACGTTGAGGGTTGTAAAAAAAAATTGCTCATATGGGTTCTAAATGTCTTTTACAAGATCATTTGTAAAGGCAGCCACCAGTTTTTTCTTAGAAAAGCTTTTTTCACTGATGTTTCGACATGTCCCGCCTTCTCTTGTTATGATGGCGACGTCATATGAACGACTCCTAAACCGTCCAATCCCTGACCGCCTACTTGGGCTTCTAGCCAATCCTGGCTTAGGAGGCGGGACATGTGTGAATACAGAGAGGAAAAATAACCGCTGTCCGAAACAGAAAAAGCTGGTAGAATGGCATTAGCTTGGCATATTGTCCCTGAGGATGTCTCTAATTAGCTATATACTGTGTATGTAAATAATATGTTTTATATTTTAACTGTTCACTGTGTATTTTGATTCAACGGCGTGTGAAATTTCAAGTGTTCTGACCACAACTGAAGACGAGAATATAACGGTTGGTCATGTGGTACGTTATACTTTTCTCAGCGCTGGTCGGAATGGACTAATCATATTCTTCGGTGATTAATAGTTAGGCAAATGGTATTTAATCATTTTTATATGAATGTACTGTGCTTATTTGTTATTATATTTCAGAGACCAATCATTAGCATTAATACATTCAAAATATTATACACTTACATTTTCAAATGCCTCCAATATAACAATAATTGAGCTGATATTTGAATGCAGCTCAATGGGGCTTTGGCTTTTTGGGCCTCCAAGAGCCCCCTGGAGGACTATAACACCAAACTGTTATTAGCCAGTAGCATTTGCCGTCTAATGTCCGCAGCCTCGTTTCTGTGAACCACGTGACGTCTGTTTACATCCTCTCAGCTGTTCCTCGACAAAAACAGCGCTGGCTGTTTAACGCCACGAAAATCTATAGCACATAATCAACAGTGCGCTCAAAAAAACACCAACTCGAATGTGCATCCAGTCTGTTTGGCTAGTGCAAAGCCTGAGATTGAGTCATGGCTTTATAAAGGTCAGTGAACATTGTTATTCCGCAAAGATGATGGCGACATTTTTGTTTTGCTGCTTTGCGTTGGTCTGAGGAAGCTGTTACTTACATGTGGCAGACATTTAAATGCTAACTTACTGTAATGGTTTAATGCACGCAGAAAAGCCCAAAATGGCTGTTTTGAAGAATGCACAAATGTTTTATTGTCTTAAGTGTTTTGAAGTACCACAATGCCGCCGTCTTACTGGTTTTCCCAGTCCTGCAGCGTTAATGTTATCTAACAGCGTGGGTTTCTGAAGTAGCTAACGTTAATTGAAAAACTAGAGTTTTTTTTCCCCTTCGCTCAGTTTATTTTCATCTGAATTACAGACGGCGGCGGAGGCATTTTAACTAATACTTATTACAATAGCAAGTAACGTATGACAACAATATCTTAAGCTTTATTTTTTTTTATTTTTTTTTTTTTTTTTTTTTAAAAATTGTTTTATGTTTTGCTCATTACACAACACGCACAATAACAAAGGCCATATGCACGACACACCGCGAGCTTTTTCGTAAATATTTTAAATGTCAAGTTATGGCATAACCCTGTTAAATGTATCAGTGGAGTTACTGAAGTAATGTAAAGTATGCAAAGCAAGTCCAGCTTAGAGATTATGGCGGATCTAAACATGCGAAACGCTTTCTCTCTCTCTCTCTCTCTCTCTCTCTCTCTCTCTCTCTCTCTCTCTCTCTCTCTCTCTCTCTCTCTCTCTCTCTCTCTCTCTCTCTTGCTTTGATTTTTACTGTCTCAGATATAATATTTGAATGTATTAAGCACTGCACAGGTCGCTGGACACTGTATTTAACGCAGTGCGGTTATGTGAATGTTTTATAAATCCTTTAGCTCGACTGCGTCGTGAAATGAAGATCTTTATGTGTGTGGATGGACCTCAGCGGGTGACGTCACGCAGCCAGACGCCGTCCATATTTTATGTTCATCGGTCGTAAACGTAAACAAACGAACGAAAGCGTCGCAAATATGCCATTTCTCTTCACTTACGACAGAAACATCCTTCAGAGGAATATAAAACTATTCTTATATCGCATGTTGGTGCCGTACTATTTGTTTAGAGCCGAGTTTTATGGCGTTCTTATGGCAAGCTGC
Source organism: Rhinichthys klamathensis goyatoka (assembly GCF_029890125.1). Taxonomy (NCBI): domain Eukaryota; kingdom Metazoa; phylum Chordata; class Actinopteri; order Cypriniformes; family Leuciscidae; genus Rhinichthys; species Rhinichthys klamathensis. The sequence goes on from NW_026606604.1 coordinate 9,948,562, forward strand.
TTTTAAAGGGATGGTTCAACCAAAAAATTTAAATTTGGTCATAATTTTACTCACCCTCATGTTGTTCCAAACCTGTACACAAAATAAGATATTTTTAAGAATGTTGGTAACCAGAGAGTTGATGGACCCAATCGACTTGTCCTTCACTATGGAAGTCTGTCAGCTGTCAAATGTAATTTAAAATATCTTATTTTGTGTTCAACAGAAGAAAGAAACTCATACAGGTTTGAAACAACTTGAGGGTGAGTAAGTAATGACACAATTTTCATTTTTGGGTGAACTTATCCCTTTAATAGGCTATTATTCCTTACAACTAAATAGTTATTTTTTTAATGTTACTAGTACACATATACTGTACTATTACATATTATATTTAATTTCATGTACACAGCCTAACCGGGACTTATATGTTTAGTTTCACAAGTAACTGCTCCTTAAATATCAGTGCTTTTTCATAGGCCTTTTCCCACAACATAAACAGTTTTTATTGGCCATCAGCTCTAAATGTTTTTTTTTTATTACTTTTTACAGATTAGAATGGTTACTTAATAATGCAATAAAAAATCTTACCTACTGAATACACACTTGTTAGATCTCAGTCTCCAGGAATATTGGATCCAGCTGTGCTGAACTTCTCTCTCCACCACAATGTTGGTCGTCTTCCATTCTATCATAAAAGTAATTTAACAAAACTTATTGAATAATCTAATTTGCGTCTTTCTCTGTGCATAGTCTGGCTTCATCTGAACAGCACAAACATGACCAAACTGCTTTACAACCGTGAAACCTTGAAATGGATACATTCCTTCTTATCTTGTGAATGCCACACAATCATAAGATTGAACCACAGGAGCAAAGCATTGCAAGAGCATGGGAAATAATGAGTAATATTAATGTAAATGATAAATGAGTATAAAATATGGATACAAGTTAAAAGTATGTTTGCTCCCTTGAAGCTATAGGTTGCTCTTAAAATCAAATATTTCTCACTAGAGTCTCAACTAGTGTTTATTTGGTTGTCTAATAAAAAACTGAAATAGATACTAGTAACTATTTGAATAGTTATAACAGTATGAATGTTTATAAATAAGTACAAGTAACAAAGTTGTAAGGAATACATTTTAAAATATTTTGTCATGTGATACTAAACACTTTGGCTTTAATGCATGTGATTTTTGTATATCTCAGTAATTATTATTATTATGAATTCAAACAATAATTTATATTAACCAAAAAAACTTTTGAAATGTGAAATATGACCTGAACATCATTATTATTATTATTAGGTGAATCTCATGAAACGTAAAGGTCATAGTTTAAAATGTTTAAAATCAAAAGAAAGAAATTATGAATGTTTTACATTTCGGGAATGCTTTAATACTTAATGTTCTTTATTTAAACTATAATTTCTATTAAAATTAAAACGAATATTTATATAATAAAACTCTTTTTATTTATTTAATTTTGGGGTAAGGAAGTACGACCTGAACATTTATTATTATTATTTTTATTATTATTATGATGATGTCCCCTGCAGGTTGGGTCATGTTTTACTGAAGTGAAGTGACGTGAAGGCCAAGTATGGCAAGCAACCCATACTTGGAATTTATCCTCTGCATTTCACCCATCCATGTTAGTACACACACATTAGTAGTTCTAATTAGTAGTGAACACACATACCCACACAAACACTGCAAACTGTGGAAACACACACCCGGTGCAGGTTTTTTTTTTCCCTCGGTGGGGTTTCTCTCTATGACACAGTTCTTCTTATTGAGGTTTGGAATGAATCCGCTGAGAGTTTGAGGCTTCTGCTTTCCCTGGGTCAGACATGCGTTGCAGGAGTCAATGTGAGGGCATGAGCTTCCGTTTCATATGTAGACTATTCACACACTCCACGTGTCCTCATGAAACACAATAGTCTGTGATAGGAGACATGACAGGTGTATGCTGTAATGTGTAGTTGACAGGTCGTGAAGTTTCAGTAGTATCCTGCAGTGTGACATAATATACTGTGAAGAAATAATGGAGATAGTGGAAATCACACTGCTTTTATCTTCACTGGAAAAGTACAGAGGAACTGTAAACAGATGTATTCTGGCTGAGCATCAGTGTAGTGTGATAATGTTGCAATTATGCAACCAGCAAGTTAAAACATGTTAATGACGGATCAGCTCAGCTTTATAACAAACTGTTCCAGTTCATTGTTCAAGTTCCAGTATTAACTTGACAACAATCCAGGAGTTACTCAACTTGCTCTCTGACAAAACCAGTTAGCAGTGTTATGAAAACCAGCATCCTTTTTTCCCCCTATATTAATGGCGTTATTGATTTATGGTGTCCAACCAGTGTCTGTTTGTTAGAAAGAAAGACATGTAATGTAATAGGTGCCGTTCTCTTTTGTAAGTTGTATACTGATGTACAGAGAGTCTCTGTAGGGTTGCAATCAGGTCTTGTACAAAACAGAGTAGGAGGTTTGACCCAGATCCCTCCCTGCAGTATTTTTAGTGCAGGAGACTCAAAGGGCAGTGATACAGGAAAACGCTGAAAAGGAAGACAAATGGAGAAAAGATAAGAACAAGGGAATTCTGGCGATGTAGACATTTAAAACCCTATAAAATATTAAGCAATATTCATATCAGTATATTAAATATATTAGTTCTATCAGCTCTTACCCCCTTGAATTGATTTCTAAGGCAATTTTTTCGAAACCTTATCAAATGTAGGGTAAGTCATCTTTCATGTCAAATTCTTACATTTTATCAGAATTAAATGTAATTAAAATAAGTTCACACTCACAAACGATCAGATCAAGCAAAAAACGATGTGTATTTTGTGTGCTGTCCGAGGGCTCGGAATTTGGCCCAAACTCCAGAGTACAGGCCGTTGCGATATATACACAATTGCGATATTTCGATATATTGTGCAGCTCTACTCCTAATGCTAGCGGCTTCTGACAATAGCAAGTAGAAAATCATGATTTATTGGTTGCAATGTAAACTAAAGCCTTTTGCCTTTTAAAAACACAACGATATAAAATATATTTAAAAAGGGATGAGCTCTTTAATTTCAATAGGAAGTATGTCAGCAAAGAAAATAAAACCGGTTTAATGGGTTCTTTTCAGAAGGATGGTCCTTTGCAAAGACATCCTTAATTGGAGTGGAAAATAGAGACATTTCGATGTACAGTAATTGGGCTTTGCTTGTACTCGCTGAACCATTAAGTAAACAAGCCTCATGTTTCTTTCTTTGTGTAAATCCAGATCTGGTTCAGGTTCATGAAAATCCTTGAGGTTACAGCAATCCAGCTTAACTCAATTACCAATGAGCTGGAGAAACTAAATGCCCTGTCTGCAGCCCAAATGTCACTTACAGGCTTTCTTTTCTCTTGCTTTGAAAGGATATTCAGTTAAGTGCATAACATATCTAGGAAGCAGAATTTCCAATGTCCTGATTAATAACTGGCGTTATCATTTCAAACATGTAATAAGACTTCAGACTTGGACAGTATTCTGCAATATTAAAGCTGGTGTCATCAGGCAGGTAACATCAGGTACACGCAACACCTAGCTGAAGAATCAGAGACGGCAGGTATCAGGTGGCACGCGCAGTATGGCTCCTTTTTTCCAGCTGTGCACCAGGGAAAAGGGTAAACTGAAATGTGCGAAAGAGAGATCTAAACTGTCACCCTTTGTTTTTCAGTCCTCAGATCTTGCCGTAGCCGAGAATGGTCTGAGGTGATTTGTGTGGGACAGACATCACGACTGGGCATCCCTGTGGAGAATCGCTCCAGCACTTTCATCTGGATGTGAGGACCGGTCTAGTTACCCGTCTCTCACCTCCTCTGCATTTTCTTTTTGTTTCTTTTTCTTTCTCGTTGCCTGTCTGGGGAACATGGGGGGAGCTGTCAGTGCTGGCGAGGATAATGACGATTTGATAGACAACCTGAAGGAAGCCCAGTACATCCGCACAGACCGCGTCGAGCAGGCCTTCAGGGCCATAGACCGTGGAGATTACTACCTGGAGGGCTACAGAGACAATGCATACAAAGACCTGGCGTGGAAGCATGGGAATATACACCTCTCAGCGCCGTGCATCTACTCCGAGGTGATGGAAGCCCTGAAACTCCAGCAGGGTTTGTCTTTCCTTAACCTCGGCAGTGGCACAGGATACCTGAGCACGATGGTGGGCCTGATCATAGGTGAGAACCACTCTAATAAAGTGTCCAGGGTTTAGATAAAACGATAATAAAGAAAACAAGCAGATATTGAGGATATAATTCAATAATATTGTTTGATTTATTTCAAATTCAAAGAAAACACAATAAATTATGAGAAGAAGAAATAAGAAGATTGCACCAAAAACAAAAAGACTATTTAGGAACCATCACAATACATTTAGGTTGCATAAATCAGCTTTTTGGCTCTCATCCTCTTGTTTATTTGTTTTGTTAGAACATTCTGCATGGTGGTAATTGCATTTTGAGTCATATCAAGATAATCTATCTTTTATTTTCATCACTATTAATATTATTGCTCATGTTTAAGTTTAGGGATTCGAACAAACTCCGAAGTCGTAAACATTGGCAGAAATTGACACATAACTCACCTCGTACTGTGAGTGCTATAGACATGAAATCATACTGTAAAAAAAGTAATATTGTGAAATATTATTACAATTTAAAATAATATATATATATAGTATTTTCTTTGTATATTTAATATATATAAAAAAATTCTATTTTAATATATTTTACACAGTTTTCAGCACCAGTCTTCAGTGTCACATGATCCTTCAGAAATCATTCTAATATAAAAACCATGGTACATTTTTTTTTCTTCATGATTCTTTGGTGAACAAAGTTTAAAAGAACTACATATATTTGAAATAGAAATGTTTTGTAACATTATAAAATGTTGCTTTTTATCCATTTGATGCACCCTTGCTAAATAAAAGTATATTTTTCTTTTTTTAAATCTTACTGACATTTTTTACTTTTCTTATCTTACAAACTTTTGAACTGTAGTGTGCTTATGTTGAATGATGAACCCAAAACCTATCCAGGGACCTGTTATTATCATTATTTGCAGGTCCGTTTGGAGTAAATCATGGCGTTGAGCTCCATAAGGATGTTGTGGAGTATGCGAAAGAAAGACTCGATGACTTCATTAAAAACAGCGACAGCTTTGACAGGCATGTTCAACCTTTATTTTGCATTGTGTTTCTGTAGATTTGAGTGTGAATGTACAGATTCGGCTTGAAGAAGTGCTGATTTAATCAGAAGTGTAGAAATCCAAATGGCTTTGTTTTACTTGGCAGCCGCTTCCAGGGAGGCAAACTGAGATTGAAGCAAACCCCATTAGTCCTACCGCAGTTCTGTGGTTATGCACTTCAAAGATCACTTGTTTTTTAAACTTTGATTTAGTCAGCCCTGCCCAATAATCTTCCATGTGACACAAAGAATGCACTAGCTAACCTCAAACCACAGGCTCAATGAATAAATACCTCAAGCGCACGTCAGCTCTTCGGTCTGCTGAGCGATTTGCACACCTGTGTGAACACCTGTCAAAACCAGAACCGCTAGGTCAGATAGTCCTCTTCAGTATTGGACACGCAACTGGGTTTCCCTGAACGCACTCCCTGGCATTTGCTGCTTGCAAACATCTGTTTTCGTCATGCACCAGAGAGAGCAGGGTTATTAAGGTCAGGAGGAAGAGCTGTAATGACGTATTAGACAAAGTGCTGATGCTATTAATCCATAAAAGCATGTTTCATACAGAAGGCCATGTGCCAAAATAAGGCTGCTTAATCAATGTTGCGGAGCTTTGGGAGCTCTCTTGTTGGAATCACTTTATTAGATATCGATATATCTTACACGTCTACGACTAACAACGAAAACAGCTGCCTAGTGGCTCTAAGCAAATACAAACACGCTTTGACTCATGCTAATAAAAAGCTCAATATATCAGATTTCTTTTTTGCATCATATCTGTTCTCTAAGAGGTAATACAAGAATAATAGCTTTTTATTCATCCGCAAAAATAGACTATTACATGTTCTGAAGGAAATGCAAGTGCTAAACTCGCTGACTTAATGCTAGCACATAGCATTTGTTTGCTGTGTGCTTCCTTCATTGTCCCATGGGCCTTAATGATGACTCAGATTATAGGCTATAGTTAAAAAGAGGTGTGCTACTACTTCGAAGTGATTTGATAAGCAGGCCTTACGGACAAATAATCTTGCAAAACCATTTCACCTACATATCTAGAGACCAGAATATTGTATAGATATCATATAAGGTTTAGATATCATATAGGTTTTGCAAAAACAAACAGCAGAAAATTGTGTTGAAGTTCTAGAAATTAATATCAGTGTTAAAAATGTGTCATTTCAGGTTTGAGTTCTGCGAACCACACTTTGTCGTGGGGAACTGTCTGGAGATTTCTTCCGACAGTCACCAGTACGACCGCATATACTGCGGAGCTGGAGTTCAGAAGGACCACGAGAACTATATGAAAATCCTGCTGAAAGTCGGTGGAATTTTGGTCATGCCAATAGAGGATCAGGTAAACCACAGGATGATGCATATAGCGGGCCCTAAAAGTGTTTGGACACTTCAGTCACACTGGTCACAAATGTCTGAATGTCTTTAGATAAATATAAATCTAAACCCAAAGGTCTGCATTTGTTGGTCTCCAATTCTGCAGGATTTTTTTTCATCACTAATTAATTTAACTTTTCTTCATCATTTTGTCATTCAACATTGGAGTCTGATAGCCCCGCCCCCTCCACTATGTACCGGTAATTAAAGCAATGACAGTTGAACTTGAGTGCCTGAAGTGTCCAATTACCCGTTTTTTAGGTAAATTAAGTGCATCATCCCGGTATTTTAAGTGCAATTTTTCTTTTTGGAATTTTCAGTGTGAACAAATAGAATGGAATAGAATAGAATAGAGCATAAGTATGCGAATTGGGACGCACCTCATGTCTTGCATCAAATGTTTGACCTTGATTAGCACACACCGTCCGTCTCATTCAGTGTTTATGTGTTCTTGCAGCTGACTCAGATAACTAGAACTGGTCAGAGCTCCTGGGAGAGTAAGAATATCCTGGCGGTGTCATTTGCTCCTCTTGTTCAGCAGAACAGGACAGAAGGCTGCAAGACTGAAGCTGTGGTACTCCGTGAGTCTCCGCCCCTAAATGTGATCTCACACTGCTCTGTCCAATCAGCTGCCACTTGGGAGGTTTCCAAGTACAATGTTACAGACTGATTTATTGCAGATTCCTTTATTAACCCGATTCATTCAGAAGTGTGAATGACACCACAGGCAAAACCATTGTGGGGGGGTTTTCATGCACTGGGCAATTTTGAGATTTTGTTTCCACATATCTTTCAGACTAGTGGAAAGAATCTAAAATGCGCATGTAACTCTTTCCCCGCCAGCGTTAAAAAAAAAAAAAGTTGCCAGCCGCCACTAGCATTTTTGAGAATTTTCACAAAACTTTCATGGCCCCAACTATATTTTGTTGTTTGAATATTGGAACATATAATATTTTAAAAGAAAGAACAAAGTATCTGCTTTTAAACAACAAAAAATGTGGGTAAGTTTCATTTAAAAAAAAAACATTTTGAACAAAATGCTGAGAAAATTGCATTTTTGTCAGAGACTTTGTTCAGATTGGATTCAGAACGATGATCAAAACATAATCAAGTAGATGAAGTCCATCAACACCCCTGAAGCTTCTCAGTCGTACAACTTTACATCCGCTAACGTTAGGCAGTTTTGACTCATATGCTGTTTAATGTTTGATGATCGCGTTAGCTTCCATGTGCATAAGCAATCTTCTCTTGCTTGTTTCTGCTTCTTTGCTTGTTTTTGGATCCGGAGATGCTGTACTATTTTAGAAGACGCGTAAAAGCGCCCCCTACTGAGTGAAAACATGAATATGAATGAACATGAATGACGGAAGCATTGTGTCATAAATGACGGGAAATCTTGTCAATGGCGGGGGAAGAGTTAAGTGCATATTTTATTACATTTTATTTGCATCTGTAGTTTACAATACATATATTTACAGGCCATTTTCTTAAAATGATTAACCTGATTCATTCAGAAAAGTAATGACATTTACAGACAAAAAAAAAAGAAGAATTCATGCACTGATAAATTTTGAGATTTTGGGCTTCCATAATGTCTTCTTTCAGGGTAGTTCAAAGAAAACATCTAAAATACACAATTGAGTGTTTATTTTGTTACACTGTCTGTTTGCATCAGTAGGCTTCGATAACAATACATATCTTTACAGACCGTTTTCTCAAAATTATATTTTTTCTCATGCACTAAGCCAGAAATCTCCAGATTCTTACACCAAACTTTACAGTTTTATTTAAGAGGAGTCTGTTTGTTCATATGTCATTTGCATCATTTATATAGCATTTGATTCCTAAAAACATGTTGAAAATTGATTTGTTTCCTGGATGTTAACATTATTTTCTGATTTATGAAGTGACCGTTTTAACAGTGGGAATTTTGTATATCTATATTTAACTAATATATCAACAAAATCAAACAAGCAGTTTGAACCTGGCTTTATCCAATATTCAGATTTCTGTTCTAGAAATATATATATATGCAAACTTGTTCATGTTTAAATATGGAAACAAAGCATCCAATTAAATAAGACAATTCAGAAAAGTTATAATACAAAACAATTGTCTTAAAGGGACAGTTCACCCAAAAATGAAAATTCTGTCAGTAATGACTCTCCCTCATGACGTTCCAAACCCATTAGACTTTCGTTCATCTTCTGAACACAAATGAAGATCTTTTTGATGAAATCTGAGCACTTTCTGTCCCTCCATTGACAGCTACGCAACTACCACTTTGACACTTCAAAAAGTTCATAAAGAGATTGAAAAACTAATCCATATTATTGAGCGGCTTAGTCCAAATTTTCTGAAGAGACTCGATCGCTTTATATGATGAACAGATTTAATTTAGGCTTTTACTCACATACACTGATCAGGGAACATAAACAGAAGCTCAACAGAACCTGCTTGACGCATGAGAACAAACCTCTTGCTGAAGCTCAAACGTGATGCGTAACACGAGAATGAACCTCATTGGTTCTCGCACGTCAAGCGAACATGCTTGAGCTTCTGTTTACCACAACTGATGTGAGTGTGAGTAAAAGCCTAAATTAAACCTGTTCGTCATATAAAGCGATCGAGTCCCTTCAGAAAATTTGGACTAAACCGCTCAATTCATATGAATTAGTTTTACGATCTCACGATCTCTTTATGAACTTTTTGAAGAGTCAAAGTGGTAGTTGCGTAGCTGTCAATGGAGGGACAGAAAGCGCTCAGATTTCATCAAAAAGATCTTCATTTGTGTTCAGAAGTTGAACGAAAGTCTTACGGGTTTGGAACGACATGAGGGAGAGTGACCGAATTTAAATTTTTGGGTGGACTATCCCTTTAATGTGCTGTGAGTAATCAACTGGGAAAGTAAGACTTTAGGTTTAAACAAATTGGTTGTGCACACAAATGATATTTGAGAAAACAACCTGTATGCGTTAACCTGTATCACTTGTCTGTTCCTCAGCGGCTCTGAGCGTGAGGAATCTTCAGGACCTGGCTCGAATCTACATCCGCCGAACCCTCCGCAACCTGACCAACGACGAGAACCCCGGCCGCAACAACACGCAAAGAGCGCCCCAGAAGCGCAAGCGCAGGCGCTGCCGTCGCCGTCGCCGCATCAACACCTACGTGTTCGTCGGGAACCAGCTGATTCCTCAACCCATGGACAGCGAGGAGGAAGAATGCATCGAGGAGGAGAGCAAAGAAGAGGAGCAGGAGAAAGACATTGAGCCCATCAAACCCGAGGAACCGCAGGTCAACCATCTGAGAGACAAAATCCTGAGTCTGCCGCTGCCCGAGTCGCTGAAGTCCTACCTGCTGTACTACCGTGAGAAATAACGTCCAGTCACGCATTCATCCACGGTGGTGGTTTCCTTCTCAGGCTGCTTCTCACCCTGAGGTTCATAGTTGTTGTTTTTTTGATAATGTAGCATAATTTAAACATTTAAATGGGGTTGGGTTGCGTTTCCAAGAGACTTGATTTGAATGTGCTTGCTGTGTTTGTTCTAATGACTCATAACGTTGTAATATTCACATTTTGAATGTGATTTTTCACTCCAGAGGAACTGAGGGAGACTGAGGTTTAGAAGCTTCTAGCTCACCTTGTTTGTATTCAGAAGAGTTTGCTAAATGTAACGGAAGAATTGCTGAAGCTATTTTTCAAAGGCTTGCAATGTAAGACCAGTAATGACAGTTTTCTTTCTTTTTTTAATTGTAGAGAAAATGAAAAACTCAAGTCATTATTTTGGGGATTCATTTTTGCCGCCTTTGATTCTGGAGTTTTCGCTGTTTATGATGCTAATGCTTTCGGTATATCTTTGGACTGTTTTAGTGAAGTTCCATCTAGAGAGGATTGTTTGACCTGTGTTTTGCATTTCTTTTGTTTTCTTTTTTTACATTCTAGTCACATTTGTAAGTACCGATATTGAACTCTCTTAATAGATGATGTAATTTTTTTGCTTGTTCCTTTCGTCTGCGAGTCGTCCTGAAGACTTAACGCTCCACTTTCTGCTTGTGATCATAAAATGTAAGAGACGTCACTGTTTGTGTCGGTTTGTAATCGGTGATTTCACACTGTCGTAACAACTTGTTTGCAATATATTGTCAGCATATTCACTTATTCGTAAATGATTTTGTTTCATTGAAATGGAATCTAATAGAATTTCACATCTATCATGTTTGTCACATTTCCCAAAAAATACAGACAGTTTGAGATATTGAAAACAAAAAACAAATATCATCTATAAATCAGATATACAGTTCTACTCATGTTTAGAATCTGCAAAATTTCTTTTTTTAAATTAAAATATATAAAATAAAAAATAATTTCATAAAAAGTACAGCTCTGAAGAAGCTAAAACAACTTAATATGCAAAATAAACTTAAACAATTATTCAGTAGATGCATTTACATTTTTTAATGTTGTTTTTAAATTCATTAGAATTAAATTGAGCTGTTTTAGTACTGCCCTAATGAAACTATATCATCATAACACATATTTACACAACAATACTAAATGATAACTGAATTTATAGGCTATTAATGATTCTTTTAGATGTTCACACACTTGGCTCTTAATTATTGTGTGTCGCCTCTATTAGTGTTCATAATCTTTTGTTATAGTTGTGCATCTCTGGTTCGTCCCACAAAAATCCTCTTTCAGGTCCTGTATGTTCTTTGGTTTCCCAGCATGCTCTGCACGTATGAGTTCTTCCCCACAATGGCTATGGGATGTTGAGATCCCGCTCAGGGCGATTGAGGCCCTGATAAAACCATCATAAAACTGAAAAAAGTCATTGACGCTTATGGGGGCCACACATGATGTTATTTTTTCTTCTGAAATATGTATAAATATCTATTGTGTAGCTTCTTCAGGGTGGTACTGAATACATTTTTATTGTTGTTTTTTAACCCAAAATAACTCCATGAAATGGCCTGACAAACACGGGTATCTTTTGTCTGTTGATGTACATTGTTTTAATACAGGACATTAGGGTGGGACGCATTCATTTTAAATAGCTTTTGTAATGCCACAGCTATAAACCAAGATTTGCTAAAATTTTGGATACACCCCTGAGTAATCAATATTTTTGTTCGTTTCCTAAAAGAAAATGTGACTAAAATTTTTTATAAGTACACTTGCATAAAGACACAGGGTTTGTAAGCACCTTAAGTCATTGCCCATCTCCTATTATTTATGAAATGATGGTAACAGGGAGAATGTAAAAATGATTATTCATATTTGTCCTTACAGCTTAAGGTACATTATACATACACCAGCACAAATGTTCTTTTCAAAACAGCATTTAAATTCAAAATAACTCAGAAATTCAAGAAAAAAAATTTGTTTTAAGACAGCCGGATGACCCATTTAAGTGTAATATTTTATTACATTTAAACTCTTCTGAGAGGATCTTGAAATATTTTCAAGCGTTTTTTCATATTTTTCAAAACGCCGTTGTCGTGTGAATGAACAGTCAAAACGCATAAAGTTTTCTGTTCTTAGTTGAAAATGGTGATGGTGAAAACTAAAAACGGAAAATCTTTTCTATGTTTTGGCTGTTCATTCACACGACAACGACATTTTGGGGGCCTGAAAACGCAAACGTTTGAAAACAGCTATCAAAGTGTAAGTTATTGAAAACTATAACCAGTTATCGTCTCAGTGTAAACTACAAAAATGCTAATTTGTGTCAACGGTGACACCATGCGCATGTTTCTCGCTACAAAGTGATATCGCTAACTACTGGCCGGGCAGCATAACAGCGTTTTTAACATCCGTGTGAACGGGGATTGTTTTGACAACATTGTCGCCCGTACGAGAAAAAAATAAAAGGCAAATCTTTTTCCGTTTTTAGGCTACTTATAGTTGTCGTGTAAACGCGCCCTGAAGAGCTTAAACCGGACCGTGTCTCGAGATAAGAGCAAGGTGAATCTGTCCAATGAGGTTGGGGGTGTTGTTAGAACGTTCCATGAGGTCTAATTCCACAGACGGTCCCTGTCAAGACACACGAGTGTCTGTTTTCACAAGTGTATCACTGACTGTAATTTGATGCTTTGTTTCTCAACCATCTTTTCATTAAATATATTTATAGCCAACCTGTTTTTACTATGCTTGTGTTTGTCATGTGGAGTTTAGTGTCACGAGAACTTCTGAAATGTACAGTAGTTACAAAAATACATGATTTAATTAATATATATTAGGCATATATATATACTGTATACACATTTTTTTTTAACCGGGTAGCGTGCGTACAGTGCGCTACTGGTGACGAACACAAACCTCAGAACACACACACACACACACACACACAAATAATTGAGATTAGACAAGGTCACACATTATAAAATCTTTATTAACTATACATCTTTATTAAAACAAATCATAGTTTGCTAAAAAATAAAAGAATGCTTTTCAGCCTCTGCTTTTCCAGTCCCATCTTTATCCAAAGACATCCCAGCTTGGGGTCAATAATCTCTCTTTTGCATAGACTAAACGCTCAACATCAGGACAAAAATCAGGGTTAGGACCAGATTGATTTGATGGCGCAAAAGTGCTTCTCAGTAAAACCACATTTATTATTCCATATGTCGGGTCCTACATTAACTTTGGGGTGGCAGCATGGTGGCCAATAAAGGGTTAATTTTTAGGCGGGAATATTACAAAGGTTGGGGGGGGACGCACTGTGGACTGTTGTGGACCGTTTTTGAGCCCAATTAAGTTGGTAGTTGACAAAGGTATTGTATTTTTTAAGTACAATTACATACAGTACTTTAACATGAGTAAATTAATTTAAAGCTTTGGCCATAATGCTAGATAACACACATCTTATTCCTACATGTCAGTTTGTGATTCTAGCATGCGTTAAATGACAGCAGCCTTAAATATGTACAGAGTTTTGAGAAGTTATGATTAAAGTCAACATGAAACCACATATATAACCACATAAAAGTGAATCAGGAATTGACTGATTGTGAAAAATGCGCATTACAGAATTGATTCAATTGTTTTTTTGCAGTAACCTTTATAACATTATATTACTATATGGTCTGTAGCACTTTGAGATTGCTAAAATGTAAAGTGCAATACAAATAAAATGTATTATTATTATTATTATTATTATCAATGTTAACCAGTGTTTATTGTGTTAACTCTTTCCCTGCCATTGACGTAAATTTCCGTCATATATGAGACAACGGTTTTCCGCCATTGACGGAAATTTTTTCACTGTTATACGCGTTATATTTTGGGCGCCATGAACGTTTTGTGAAAATGATCAAAAATGATCTTAAAAATGATTTTAAAAACATGCTGGCGGGGAAAGAGTTGATATTGGCAAGATTTTAGGCTGCATTACATATAATAGAGGATTTATCTACAACATTTTAACTAACAGCCCACACAGTCTAGATGACAATAACCAACGTATAAAGACAAAAACAATCTGATGGATCATGCACAGGAAACCGTAAATAAGGTCAGTTTTAATTTCATGTTGACTTTATTAGATGTATTTTGACTGCAAAAATGACCAGTTTATGCACTAATATATCTTTTAGATATTGGATAACAATTAAAAAAAAATAAAGTCAAGCGTTTCCTTTATTAGCAAATATGTCCTTCCCTTGAGAAAGTTCAAATGTGCATCATAGTCATGTCAATTCCAGCTTATCTTCAGTTACATGATCGAAGCTTTAATAAAGTATCAAAATAGGTACAATATGAAAATAATTACATTATCCCACATTCTCCAGTCTGTTTCTCTAGGCAGTCAGACGGGCGTCCATTTAATAGCATTGAGTTTTTCTACAAATTTAAACATTGTGAGAATTGATGCTCGATTTATGTTGATTTGTTTTGTTTGGATTAAAAACGAACATTTTCAACCTGGATAACAGGTTATGCTTTGGCAATATTGGATATACCTACAGAGCCCGTACATGACATGCAGGGGGAAAAAATGTATATCGTGGCCACGAATTAACAATCCATTCTCACGACTTGCTATTATATCAGCACGTTTTACTAATTCGCTTCCTCGTTTTAAAGGGTTAGTTCACCCAAAAATGAAAATTCTGTCAGTAATTACTCTCCCTCATGTTGTTCCAACCCCGTAAGACTTTCGTTCATCTTCGGAACACAAATTAAGATATTTTTGATGAAATCTGAGAGCTGAATCACTCCTCCATACTAGTCCATAGGCTTCTTCAGGGATTGAACTTGCCGGCCTCGAAAAGTCATTAAAGACATCGTTAAAATAGTCCAAGTGACTACAGTGGCTGAATCTTAAGTTTATCATGCGACGAGAATACTTTTTGTGCGCAAAAACAAACAAAAATAACGACTTTATTTCAACTATTCATTTCCTTCTCTGTGGGCCTCTAGTCAGTTAACGTAGTGTGATTCCGTAGAGCTACGTCACACGCAGGCTCACTATTGGCCGACGCTGGTCATGTGCGTGATGCGTGTGACGTACAACAACAGAAGCTTACGCTATTACACTAGTGAACTGACTGGAGGCCCACAGAGAAGGAAATGAATAGTTGAAATAAAGTCGTTATTTTTGTTTGTTTTTGCGCACAAAAAGTATTCTTGGCCACGAATTAACAATCCATTCTCACGACTTGCTATTATATCAGCACGTTTTACTAATTCGCTTCCTCGTTTTAAAGGGTTAGTTCACCCAAAAATGAAAATTCTGTCAGTAATTACTCTCCCTCATGTTGTTCCAACCCCGTAAGACTTTCGTTCATCTTCGGAACACAAATTAAGATATTTTTGATGAAATCTGAGAGCTGAATCACTCCTCCATACTAGTCCATAGGCTTCTTCAGGGATTGAACTTGCCGGCCTCGAAAAGTCATTAAAGACATCGTTAAAATAGTCCAAGTGACTACAGTGGCTGAATCTTAAGTTTATCATGCGACGAGAATACTTTTTGTGCGCAAAAACAAACAAAAATAACGACTTTATTTCAACTATTCATTTCCTTCTCTGTGGGCCTCTAGTCAGTTAACGTAGTGTGATTCCGTAGAGCTACGTCACACGCAGGCTCACTATTGGCCGACGCTGGTCATGTGCGTGATGCGTGTGACGTACAACAACAGAAGCTTACGCTATTACACTAGTGAACTGACTGGAGGCCCACAGAGAAGGAAATGAATAGTTGAAATAAAGTCGTTATTTTTGTTTGTTTTTGCGCACAAAAAGTATTCTCGTCGCATGATAAACTTAAGATTCAGCCACTGTAGTCACTTGGACTATTTTAACGATGTCTTTAATAATTTTTCGAGGCCGGCAAGTTCAATCCCTGAAGAAGCCTATGGACTAGTATAGAGGAGTGATCCAGCTCTCAGATTTCATCAAAAATATCTTAATTTGTGTTCCGAAGATGAACGAAAGTCTTACGGGGTTGGAACAACATGAGGGAGAGTAATTACTGACAGAATTGTCATTTTTGGGTGAACTAACCCTTTAAGTAAATTGTGCCCATGATACAATAAATCGTCCCCTTGTTTTACTAAATCATGGCCACGTTGTATAATTCATTCACTTGTTTTAGTTAAATTAAAACAAGGCAATGAATTAGTTAAACATGGCCAAAGTGTACTAAAATGAGGGAACGAATTCTTAATTTGTGGGAATAAATTCTTAATTCGCTGCCAGGATATTTATATCTTTTTTGTCCGCATGTCATGTGCGGTATTCTGTAGATATCTAACCAACATTCAGAAAATGTGTTAATTACTATAAATTTAAGTTTAAGATGGCTGGTATTACTCTGCCCAGAACACAACATAGTGTCGGCCCAGATCCGGCCCACATCTGGCACACGATGTTGCTGTCGGGGTGGTTAACTAAATTACTATTTTGAAAAAAATCAACAGAGGCTCAAGAACTTCATGGCAGTTTCACAACACCTTCATTCCAGTCGCTTACCAGATTGAATAATATTTTAAAAGTACACACAAAGAAGTGTTCATATCATTTGAATGCAAACAGATATGGCTCAATATCAAAGGGGAGGAGTCCAACTTTCTAATGACCCGGTAACAGCAGCTGAAAGCG
Organism: Rhinichthys klamathensis goyatoka; assembly: GCF_029890125.1. Taxonomy (NCBI): domain Eukaryota; kingdom Metazoa; phylum Chordata; class Actinopteri; order Cypriniformes; family Leuciscidae; genus Rhinichthys; species Rhinichthys klamathensis. The sequence goes on from NW_026606604.1 coordinate 9,965,271, forward strand.
ATCCAGGAACATCTTCAACTGCAAACATAATGCTAAAATGTTCAGAATTCATATCCCAGCTCGTTCGCATGAGTCTGAGTTTCCCATCCGGAGAACATAGCGAGGGTTTCAATGTCCATTTCAAAGTGGACTTCCACTGTGTGTCAATTGTTTGTCAGGGCTAGTTCCTCTCATCCTACCTTTTCACTGTCTGGAAGGAGAGGATACGTCACTGGAGTCTGTCAGCTGGTGTATTTGATCTTGGATATCTGTGGTGGGGCGGTTAGGGTGGAGGTCGTGGACACCACAGGGGCCATGGTGGCGTTTCGGCTGCTCACGAACATGGGATCCAAACAAGCCACTTTGGCGGCGAAGAACGCGTGGATGCAGTGGAGAACCGCGAAGAGGTTGGAGAACTCCAGTTCCTGGAAGCATCAGGGGGGAAAAGATGATCATGAAGGTTTGCTGGAGAAAAGGAGGCAGCCTCAAGCAGAAATCAAATCAAACTCGGTGCATGAAAGTGCTTATACTTACAGCCTACAGGCGGGAAATAATCAAACAGGAAATTCATATCAACGCACTTTATTTTTATCTGCTTCCTTCAGCTATTTCTCTTGCACTTGCGAGATTATGACGTTTCAAAAAGTTTTCTAAGAAATGAGGTTACCATAAAGCGTATGATATCCCTGCTATATGAAAATGCTAAAGAGTGAGAAACAATTTGTACTTTCATAACCCGAATATGAAGCCAATAGAGTGGGTAAACTTACCTTTGCTTCAATAAGTTTTGTGTCTTGATTCTGGAACAGGAATTTGATTTTACTCTTTCCATCATCTGATGATCCTTTAAGCTGAGAGAATTTATATCTCCACAGCACTGCCTGCAATGAAGGTTTCAATTATGCATATTAATAACTCTATAGACTCTTCTACTCAAAGTTTGATAAATAACTTTTTTAAATGTTCATACTGCCCATTAAGCTGTTATTGTTTATTATTACAACTTTTTTTGTTTATTTGACTGGATTTTTTTTGTTGCTTTTACATGATTTTCTAATGTGTTTTTAGAATAGTTTTTATTATTATTATTAAAATAAGTGTTGTGAACATGAGACTTGGATGTTTTGTTCTACCACATAAATCATACTTCTAAAGTGCATTTTGAAGCTGCTATGGTTTTTTTAAGTTGAAAAATAAGGACTTACAATCATAAAGATGTGAGTTTATGTGCATGACCTTATTTAACAAACTAAATAGCAACACACAGTACCGTTCAAAAGTTTGGGGTCGGTACGATTTTCTAAATGTTTTTGGAAGTTTTTATGCTCACCAAGGCTGCATTTATGTGATTAAATTACAGTAAAAACAGTAATATTGTGAAATATTATTACAATTGAACTGTTTTCTATTTGAATATATTGTAAAATGTAATTTATTCCTGTGATCAAAGCTGAATTTTCAGCATCATTACTCCAGTCTTCAGTGTCACATGATCCTTCACAAATCATTCTAATATGATGATTTGCTGATCAAGAAACATTTCTGATTATGATATAGTGTGAAAACTTTTAAACAGTCAAATTCTTTTTAAAATAACACAATGGCTTCAAATTTGACATTTGAGGTGTGACCCACACAAAATTGTAAAATAAATATTGATGAAATATTTCCCTCTCACCTTTGACGCGGCGTCGAAGCACACGAAGCCCATGCTGAAATCTATGGTGAGTCCCATGAGATGACTGTCCACAATGCAAGCGTATGTTTTACACTGAAACAGGAGATGCTTGGCATTGTTAATCAGACACGAGGCAGACTGGCACACACAAACATCTCAATCTCGTAAATGTTTAATTAGGATGATAAGTGTCGTACATAATTATTTTGGGAGAAAAATAAACAAGCGGTGTTGTTTTTTTGGCACGAGGCACGGGCGCTGCGTTAGTTTGGTTTACTGGGACAAATTGGCAGCGATTTTATTTGCGCCACCATGTTTTCCATGAATGTGAAATGGTCCTGCTATTGTCTTGCTAGAATATGGAATATAGATTTGCTTCAGTTCTACGGGACTGTAAATGCCGTACTTGCATTTTATGTAATGTATTTGAAATATACATAATTGGATCCTACATGGATCAGTGTGTGTTTCTTCAACTATGGACACATTTGATCCAGTGGACTTTAAGAACACGTACAGTATTAAAAGACTTTTCACAATTTGTCTACTTACAATGTCCAACAGTGTAAATACATGAATTACAGAAGCTAAATAGAATTTCCACTAAATCTCAAATTATTTATTGTAATTAATCAAGTATTCTGGGATATTTTTGGAAAGAAATTGCAAACAAGGCTAATTTTACAGATAACATTTTATGTCCTCATAATTAAATAATACTTTCACACCATGGTTCTTATCGTTAACTAAAAGTAAAACATTTCTGTTAATTGAAATAAAGCTTAAATATAATAAAATATAAACATTAGTTGAAAAACTTATCTAAAATCAGCTATGTTGCCTTGGCAATAAAAGTTGACTAGAAATAAATCAAAACTAGAACTAAATTAAACCTACATATAATTAGCAATTTAAAAAATATAAAAAATAAAATTCCTACTGTTTCACATTTTTAACACTGCATAATTTTGATACAATTACAGGTTAATTGGAAACTATGGCAAAAAAAAAATTTTTTTGTTCATAAGTGTTATTTTTTTTCTTCATACATTATGCCTTTTAATTCATCTCAAACTTTTTACTTACAAAAAAAAAAAAACCTGTACATTTCAATGTGCATCATTTTCACACATTAAAAACGGAAAAGTTTAAATATTTTAAATGTTTTACACATTGTATCGTTTTCAAAAATGTTATTCATATTTTTTATGGTGGATTTTCATATTTACGTATGAAAGTTTGGATCAGGGACAAGAGCAAAACAACCAAATCTAAACGACATCTGACAAGTACTGTTAAAAATGTGTTTAAATGTGACCTTCATAAAACAAAAAGGGAAAAAGTTAAACCCAGGATTATATTATATTAATGTCTCCAAACAAAACTGTTTTTATAATGCGTTTTTGAACAATGTGTTTCCTTCTAGTACTGATTAGCAAATCACACTTAATCTCTCTTTTGGCAAGGCCTCAATCACTCAGAGTTTGCGTTGTTCAGATGGCGGCCAACATTGTCTGGCAGGTGCAGTTTAATTCGCCTCCATCTGATCTCAGCTCTGTCTGTTTACCGTGCCAAGAAGATAGAGACACAACTTCACCACTGAAATTGGAGTAAAATGCAATTAAGTTTAGATCGCGCTAGCTTTTGGGAGGTTCAGTACCTGTATTCGTTCCACTTCGAAGAACGTGGCCATCTGAAAGGCTTTCTCCCACAGAAGCAGCTCGCATTCGAGCTCCACGCTGAAGAAGATGTCCTCTCCAGAGTCCGTCTGAACACTGAAGCAGTGCTTTCGTTTGTCCACCAGCTCACTGTCCTAAAATAAGGAATTTGGTTAGAATGGTGAAGCGTAGATAACATAATACATTTTGTTTTTTTATATTTTAGACATGAAAGAGATTTCAAATAGTGAATATAAAATGCTTTAATGTATAACCTAACCTATATATTATATATATTCATTTAAAAAAGTGCGAGATCTAACAAATGTGCAATGCTGTAAATGTAGTTTTTGTTTTGTTGAGTTTTCTATTTGTTCCTAAATAAAAGCATACATACACTACCGTTCAAAAGTTTGGGGTCAGTGAGAATTTTATTTTTATTTTTTGGAGGAAAGAAATCAATACTTTTATTTATCAAGGACAGTAAAGACATTTATAATGTTACAAAAGATTCTATTTCAAACAAATGCTGTTCTTTTGAACTTCCTATTCATCAAAGAATCCAAAAAACAAAAACAAAAAAACTGTACAACTGACAGACCAACAACTGTTTCAACATTGATAATAATAATAAATGTTTCTTGAGCATCAAATCCTCATATTATACTGATTTGTGAAGGATCATTTGACACTGAAGACACTGACACTGGTGATGCTGAAAATTCAGCTTTGATCACAGGAATAAATTACACTTTACTATATATTCACACAGAAAACAGCTGATTTACACTGGAATAATATTTAATACTATAACTGATTTTTGTTGTATTTTTAATCAAATAAGCGCAGCCATGGTTAGCAGAAGAGAATTCTTTTAAAAGTATTTAAAATCGTACCGACCCCAAACTTTTGAACGGTAGTGTATGTGATGTTAAATGCAAATAAGAATAAGATTATGCTACTTAAGCTATTATGCTTATTTTTGAACTTTCACTAGCATGCAAAAATCTAAACAAAATAAGGAATTTGTATTATAATTAATTTAAATATATATATATATATATATATTGTCCCTTGATTTCTTGTCATTGGTGTCAAAACTTGTATTTTGAAAATATAAAAAATGTACATCCAAGGTTACTATTGTCACTGGTGGTGCTACCCTTTTCTCATTTGTGAAATAAAAATAAATAATAGAAATAAAGAACAAAAGCTGTTGTGCTGTCACGGCCAGTTTGGTTTACTCTGTTCAAGGACTCTTATTTTGATTTTCATTTCAGTTTTGTTTCCTTGGTTGTCATGGGCTGTTTCCAAAATTGCTATTCCCTACATTACTCCACTAATATAGTCCACGCTTATGACCACACATTAGCATTGGCTGGTCCAGCCTGAAAAATGTCATGATTTGAGTGTTTAGAAACAAAAATTTTGAAACAGTAGTTAAATTTCACTGGTAATTTCAAACATGAAATTTTAATCGTAAGCTTGGTTGAACAGCTTTGGAGAATTTAACGTTTCCCCATTAAAAAAATAGGAGGTACTTGCATGACTGAAATAGCTGCCCGAGAGGCGTTTCAAAGATGGCCGCCAAGTGAGATGACTTGCCTTAAAGGGACTTTGTTATTACTCAATAAATAACCACAGAACAAGAACCTATAGGAGGATGGGACACTGATTTATCACCTATTAAATATCTGATACCATCACAGTATTCATTTGTAAGGCCAGTGTCAGTTCTAATGTGAGAAACTTCAACTTGTAACTTACCTTCAGTATCTTGAACATGATCTCGTAGACGGAGAAGCTCTTCTCGGCTCTGGTCCAGTCCCAGGTGGTGACCTGGAGGAGTTTAGATTGCTGTCAGTCTCCAGAAGTCACAGACAGTTCATTATTCAGCTCAGTCAGAGAACTCACTGTGTCCCTAAAGGGATGATTCAAATGCTACATGAAATAAACAAAGTCCTGCTCGCCGACGAACGAGTGAAACCCCCCTGAGATCTCGTGAAGGAGAATGACTCACGCTGAGCATCTGCAGTAACCTCTAATACCCGAAGGCCAGTGAAGATGATCATGATGGAACAGAGAACTCACGAGTGTTTTCTCCAGACTCAAGTGGCTCAGAGCAGACTTTTCAAATGTCAGAATACCAGTCAAAAACAGACTGCTTGAGTCAACAAACGCACACACACACGCGCACATGTTTTATGGGGACTTTCCGTAGATATAATTATACTGTACAAAGTGTATATTCTATCCCTTACACTAACCCTACCCTAAACCTACCCGTCACAGACAGCTTTCAGCATTTTTACATTTTCAAAAAACATCACTTATTATGATTTATAAGCTGTTTTCCTCATGGAGACCAAAAAATGTCCCCACAAGGACAAGGATTTCGAATACTGCCATCTTTGTGGATTCATTTTGTCCCCATAATGTAGGGTTTACCAGGCCACACACACACACACACACTCTCTCTTACTGTGGATGACTCATCAGGGCATGTTATTTATTGTTTGTCCAATAAAATCTAATAATAAAAAATGATTAAAAAAATTAAATAATTAATTAATAAATACATGTAAAAGCAATTAACAAAAAATAATGATAACAATAACAATACTGACCTTTATACTTAATATATTAATAAATATTTTTTAATAAATAATATTTTGGATAAATATAACTAATTTAATAAATAAATGTAATAATAAACCCTTTTTTGTTTCTTTTCGCATGTTTTTGATCTTGTTTATTCGACAATGTAACTGCCAATAAAATAAATTATGAAATGCCTTTCAATTTTAGAAAGACTCCTTATTAAATCCACTAAATTCCCAGTTGCTAATATCAAGTCATTTCTTCTGCTTGAATGTCCTGTGTTACTCCGAAATGTGGATCAGATTACGGAAGCAATAAGTTCTGAACACTGTTTATTTCATGTTGGAGGTCAACGAACATCCAAAACCATCTTAACCAAAATTAGCTTTGTGCACCTGAACTCTTTTCATGTCGAAAATGCTTTGAAATCGAACTTTCTACCCAATGCGTCCTCAAAGGCATCATGTCAAGTGTTTATTGCCCTGAGCGGAGAACATCTGAACAAGCTGCAATAACCCGAGAGAGCCTTTGTACAAACTGCTGAGCGCTGTAAGTTCTCTCCAATGTAATTCTGCATCTGCGTATCCCATAATAGGTTTCCACGTCCAAACTTCTGATCTTCCTCCCACTCCACCTTCAAATTACGATTAATGGCAGATTGGATGAAGCTCTTTGATGTCTCGATCTCGTCAGGATAAATGAATTAAGTGGCAACATCTACAAGCAACAACTACAGCGATTCCTCATTTCATCAGGACTGAACCATCTGATGTGAAATACAGGGGGAGTCATCAGTGTTATCTCCATTTTTACCTTTAATGAGACACTTCTCAGATTATCATTCATGTTTTAGTCCAAATCATTTCCCAGAATTATGATGACGGCGTTTAAGTTAATTGCTGATTGTGCACGGAGATTTGGCTTTATTGAATGGAGGTGTTAGAGCATCAGGTTAGGTGATTTAGCCTGCGGCTGAACAGAATAATGGATTTCATAAAGTCGATAATAACTGAAGCAAATAATGTGGACGTTAACTGCTCAGGAGGGAAAATGGGCAATTCTTTAAAGAAATAGTACCTCTGAACTGTTCATCTGTCATTATGTACTCATCCTAATTTCATCCCATGGTATTATTTGTATAATATTATTGTATATTTTAAAATAGTTTACATTTTTCAGTTTTCATATTAATTTCAGTTTCAGTATTTTTGTTATGTGTTTCTCTCATTTGTATTAGTTTATATATATATATATATATACACTCACCGGCCACTTTATTAGGTACCCCATGCTAGTAACGGGTTGGACCCCCTTTTGCCTTCAGAACTGCCTCAATTCTTCGTGGCATAGATTCAACAAGGTGCTGGAAGCATTCCTCAGGGAGTTTGGTCCATATTGACATGATGGCATCACACAGTTGCCGCAGATTTGTCGGCTGCACATCCATGATGCGAATCTCCCGTTCCACCACATCCCAAAGATGCTCTATTGGGTTGAGATCTGGTGACTGTGGAGGCCATTTTAGTACAGTGAACTCATTGTCATGTTCAAGAAACCAATTTGAAATGATTAGAGCTTTGTGACATGGTGGAAGTAGCCATCAGAGGATGGGTACATGGTGGCCATAAAGGGATGGACATGGTCAGAAACAATGCTCAGGTAGGCCGTGGCATTTAAACGATGCCCAATTGGCACTAAGGGGCCTAAAGTGTGCCAGGAAAACATCCCCCACACCATTACACCACCACCACCAGCCTGCACAGTGGTAACAAGGCATGATGGTTCCATGTTCTCATTCTGTTTACGCCAAATTCTGACTCTAACATCTGAATGTCTCAACAGAAATCGAGACTCATCAGACCAGGCAACATTTTTCCAGTCTTCAACTGTTCAATTTTGGTGAGCTCTTGCAAATTGTAGCCTCTTTTTCCTATTTGTAGTGGAGATGAGTGGTACCCGGTGGAGTCTTCTGCTGTTGTAGCCCATCCGCCTCAAGGTTGTGCGTGTTGTGGCTTCACAAATGCTTTGCTGCATACCTCGGTTGTAACGAGTGGTTATTTCAGTCACTGTTGCCCTTCTATCAGCTCGAACCAGTCTGGCCATTCTCCTCTGACCTCTGGCATCAACAAGGCATTTCCGCCCACAGAACTGCCGCTCACTGGATGTTTTTTCTTTTTCGGACCATTCTCTGTAAACCCTAGAGATGGTTGTGCGTGAAAATCCCAGTAGATTAGCAGTTTCTGAAATACTCAGACCAGCCCTTCTGGCACCAACAATCATGCCACGTTCAAAGTCACTCAAATCACCTTTCTTCCCCATACTGATGCTCGGTTTGAACTGCAGGAGATTGTCTTGACCATGTCTACATGCCTAAATGCACTGAGTTGCCGCCATGTGATTGGCTGCTTAGAAATTAAGTGTTAACGAGCAGTTGGACAGGTGTACCTAATAAAGTGGCCGGTGAGTGTATATATATATATATATATATATATATATATATTAGTGCTGTCAAATCGATGAATCAATTATATTTGTTTATATGTATATATATATATATTATTATAAGAGTTTTTGTTTATATAATATGTGTGATGCGATTAATCGCAATCGATTTGACAGCACTAATATATACACTACCGTTCAAAAGTTTGGGGTCGGTACGATTTTAAATACTTTTTTTTTTTTTTTTTGCCAAGATATTTTTATTAATATTTTCTTCATGTAAATACAAACACAATCTTGTTAATACAAATTTGTCCATGCGATCATAATGACTGCATTACATGAATTTAAACCCATTAAAAGGCAGGAATTAAGCAGAAAAAAACTAATACAGTGAACAACGCTTCTCTCTTCAACATAGGACATTAAGCATAAAAAATAAAAACATAGTATAACCTATAATCTTATCTCAAAGTATACATTTTTCCATTTTTATTTAAAGTGACATTTAAACTTAACCTGTAGCTCCACAATTTAAGCTTTTCTTGTCTCAAAAGTCCAAAGAATCATCTGTCAAATCTAAGTCCTTAATAAAGTCTATGAAAGGTCCCCAAATCCTATCGAATAAATGTTGCTTAGATCTCCTAATGTATGTTATTCTCTCTAAGGGGAGGCTGGACATCATCTGCTTTAACCACTGGGTGGCGCTGGGTCTGTTCACATTCTTCCAAGACAAAGCTATACATTTCTTTGCAGACAACAAACTTATATTTATAAAAGTACATTCAGGTTTACTATAATTATGTTTGTCTGGGTATAAAGCGATTAAAAACAGTTTTGGGTCCAATACTATCTGTTTAGAAGTAATTTTCTCAATTAAATTTTTTACCTCCTCCCAGAAGATTTTTATTTGCCTGCATTCCCACATGCAATGTATTAGAGTCCCTCTAGAGCCACACTTTATGCATACATCCGGTATATTTTTATTATATTTATTTAGTTGTACAGGTGTAATATATACACGCATGAGCCATTTATATTGTAGCATTCTAAGACGGCTATTTATAGACATGGTATGGGTTTTAACACAAGCCCTTTCCCACTCCTGTTCTCCAATCGATAATGACAGATCCACATTCCATGACATAAGTTTATCCCTCGAATTCTCTGCTACCGTGGAGATCAATAGATTATAAAAATCAGAAATAATGCCTTTTCTCACTTTATTTTTAACCATCAACTTTTCCAGTGATGTAAGAGGAGGTTTACTTAGACTACTATGATTCGCTTTCACAAAACTTCTCAACTGGAGGTATTTAAAATAGTGTTTTTTATCAAGCTTAAATTTAGATTGTAACTCTTCAAAGGACATAAATATATCGGACTCTGGTGGATAAAGGTCATTAATTGTTTTAAGTCCTACAGATGCCCATCGTTTGAAAGATGCATCTGCCCTTCCTGGTACAAAGAGCTGGTTGCCCCATATTGGGCTAAATTGTGACAAAAAATTTGATTCTTTGAAAGATTTACTTACATCATGCCAGACTTTAATCATATTTTTTAGTATTGGATTTCTAGTTTGTTTCCGTAATTTTTTTGCCCTGTCAGAATACATGAACAATGGGAGAGATAATTTTAAATCATGAGACTCCATTTCGACCCAATGTGGATTGTTTTTGTTTGAAAAGTAAAAGATGATAGTCCTTAACTGTGTTGCCCAATAGTAGAATTTAAAGTTGGGACACTTTAGCCCTCCACCATCGAATGGTAAATAGAGTAAGGAGAGACGAATCTTAGGCCTCCCATTATTCCATATAAAGCCCACAGTAATTTTTTTCAACCATGTAAAAAGTTCAGAAGGAGGTGGCAGCGGAACATTCTGAAAAAGGTAGAGTAACTTTGGCAGTACATTCATTTTTAGAATATTGACTCTTCCTATTACGGATATAGGCATGGTTGTCCATCTATTAATTGAATCATTTATTGTTTTCATTAAATTCTCATAGTTAGTTTTAACAACCTGATTCAATATTGGAAAAATCTGGACACCTAAATAGGTAAAATTTTCCACTACTTTAAATTGAGTAATCTCACAGATAGGATTGCTCCTTTCAGATGCATTTAATAAGAGAATAGAGGATTTAGTGTTGTTTACTTTATAACCTGAAACTTTCCCAAACTCCTGAATCACTTTTACTACCGCCGGGATTGACGTCTTGAGGTTTGTCAAAAATAAGATGACATCATCCGCGAACAAAGAGATTCTATGTTCCGTGGGCCCCACCGTAATTCCCGAAATTTGTGGATGGATGCGAATGGCTGTTGCAAAAGTCTCTATTGCTAGCGTAAATAGCAAGGGAGAGAGCGGACATCCCTGCCTGCAACCCTTTTTAATTTTAATTGGCTCTGAAAATAACTTGTTTGACATGATTTCCGCCGTCGGGTTATTATAGAGTATTTTGACCCATTTAATAAAGTTCGTTCCACATCCAAACCTTTCCAAAACATGAAGAAGATAGGGCCATTCGACCCTATCGAAGGCCTTTTCTGCGTCCAACGATAGGAGCGCGGTATCTTGGGTATTTTCCTTAGACCAAATAACATTCAAAACTCTTCTTACATTATGATAACCTTGTCTTCCAATTATAAACCCATTCTGATCCCTATTTATTATGTCCGGCATGATCTTTTGAAGCCGCATTGCTAAAAGTTTACAAATGATCTTGAGATCAGAATTTAGTAGACTAATAGGTCTTAAGTTTTCACATTTATCAGGGGGTTTACCAGGCTTTGGCAGCAAAGTGATTAGGGCATGATTCATGGAAGATGAAAGTTCGCCTTTTTCGAATGCCTCTGTAAACATATCTAGTAGAGGTATTAGCAATTTATCTTTAAATTTTTTATAGAGATCAATGGGAATACCATCTGGTCCTGCTTGCTTACCAGAATTCATTCCATCAATTGCCCGTGATATTTCCACTTTATTTATTTCTATATTTAAATTAACCCTCGAATCATCTGAAATAACTGGAATGTTTAGCGCATTCAAAAAAAAATATAAGTCGTTACCATCATGGTTTTCTTGGGAATCATATAACTTCTGGTAATAGTCTTTAAGAGCCTTATTAATATCTCTAGGATCTGTGAGCGTTTTTTCCTGTGTTCTAATAGATGTAATTGGTGTTGTTGATTCAAGTTGTTTAATTTGCCAGGCTAATAATTTCCCTGCTTTATCTCCTTGTTCATAGAATGACTGTTTTAATCTTAAAAGACTAGACGCAGCCCTAAAACTAGATTGTTTATCATATTCAGCTCTTAGTAACAGCAACTCTTTTTTTAAATCTGTGTCATTTGTTTGGTAAACCCTTTCCTGAATGTTCCTGATTTTAGTTTCTAATTCCAGCCTATTCCTTCTAGCTTTCTTAGATTTGTTGCCCGTGTAGCTAATAATATGCCCCCTAAGAAACGCTTTAAAAGCATCCCATCTCACGCACGCTGACGTTTGATTTGTATTTATTTGAAAAAATTCTTCAATCTGTTGTCCAATATACTTAACAAACTCTTCATCCTGCAGCCATTTATGCTGAAAGCGCCATCTAGGTGGGTCACTAGTAAGTTTGTCGTCTCTATATATAAGACAACAAGGTGCATGATCTGAGACTACTATGCTGTCGTATAAACAATCTTCAATTTTGGTTAGTAGTTCTGATGAAATTAAAAAGTAATCTATTCTTGAGTATGTCTGAAATGTTGCTGAATAGCATGAATAGACTTTGGTTTGTTGGTGCAATTCCCTAAAGACGTCCAGCAATCTGAAATCTTTTATAAAACTTTGTAAAGTCATCCTACAATTGTTATGCGTATGGTCTATTCCTGCGGATCTATCTATGTCTGGGTAAAGGGTACAATTAAAATCCCCTGCAATCACATAGCGCCCTGGTAGTGTTGAAAGTAAAAGGAATAAATCTTGATAAAACCCTGAGTCGTCTAAATTAGGACCATATACATTAACCAAATTTAAGTTCTCTAATAATAGAGATCCCTGAACTATTAAATATCTGCCCTTCTTATCTTTAATAACATTTTTTACATGAAATGGAACGGAATCATGGACCAGAGTCATAACTCCTCTTGCTCTAGATGTGAATGCTGCTGTAAATACACTTCCCCGCCACCTCCTCCTAACCCTTCTCTCATCTTCCTCCATAAGGTGTGTCTCCTGCAGAAATATTATCTTAGAATCCATATCTTTTAATTTAGTCATAACTTGTTTAACTTTCTTAACGCGTTGTAGGCCCCTGCAGTTCCACGTAACAAACTTCAAGTTCAGTGTTTGCGACATTTGAGATGTATCAAAACTGTAAAATCAGAAAATAAGTATTTACCTCATAAGATAGGATTTTTTCATGGAGAAGCGTAACCAACCCGGATATGAGAACGTATATCCAACACCCTGAACACGAACCCCTCATTATTTCCCCGTATGGGAATCCCTCCCTCGACAGTATGTCTCCCGCTATCGCATGCGACCACTCCACACACAGTGAGGAGCAGCCTAACCACTCTTCTCTAGCCAAACCAGAACTCTTACTACCGATGCTGTTCGCTATTGGTAACAATCAATTAACCACTCTCTTTTCACTACAAGTTTACACACTATATAATAAAAAAAAAAAAAAAAAAAAAAAAAAAAAAAATTAAATTAAATTTTTTCTTCTTTTTTTTTCTCTTCCCTCTTTCCTCTCCTTCTCTTTAAAGCACGCTTCAAAGCTTCAGACATTTCGAGTTATTTCAATATCAAAAATCTCAACCAAGGCAGGTGTTTACCACATAATGTACCTGGAAGTTACTCACTGATATAAAAATAAAGAAAGAGTGTGATTTAGTCCAAAGCTGGAAGTGATTCATCCTCTTCTGCCGCCTTCTGCACTTTCTTCACAAACTCTCGCGCCGTCGCTGCTGTTGTAAAGGAATGAGTCTGACCCTCATAAGTCACCAACAACTTGGCCGGGTGGGCCACTCCGTGTCGCAGTCCCAGTTTGCGTAACTCCGTTCGAACCGAATCAAACTGCTTCCGTAGCTGGTGTAGTCCAGCAGCTGTGTCCGGATACATCCGTACCTGTTGATTTTGGAACCGAATGTCATTTTTTGCTCGTGCTGCTGCAAAAATCACCTGTTTATCCTTGTAGTTGATGAATCTCATTATGAGAGTGCGAGGTGGTGTGTTGCTGTCCCTCTTAGGTCCAATTCGGTGCGCCCGTTCTATGACAACTGCCCCTGTGCCGAGTATCTCCGGTAACCACCTCTCTAAAAACCCACATGGGTCCTGTCCTTCAGCTCCCTCCGGCAGATTGACCAGTCTTAGATTATTTCTTCTAGATCTTGCCTCGAGGTCCATAACTTTGTCTTCCAGTACTTTCTCATTGGACTCCAGTGTGTTCACTTTAGCACGTAGGATTTCTATCACATCTTCTGCATCAGAGATGCGGGTTTCCGTTTGTGATACTCGCCGGATACAGTCATTTATCTCTTTCCTCAGACCGTCAATGGACTCCACCACTTTGTCGAATCTAGAGGAAAAATCCGTTTTCATGAAGTTGACAGTAGACAGTATTTCGTCCAACTTGCTGCTCTGGGCTTTCTGTTTATCTTCTCCGCCGGACGTCGCCATTAGAGCCGAGCTAGCATTAGAGCAAGGACTCGGGCTAGTATTAGCATTAGCCTTCTGCGCTTCACCACGAAGATGGTAGTCAGTCAGCTTGGGTTGTTTTGATTTTTCGCTTACTTCATGGCCAGCTTTTGCTGCTTTAGGCATTATTCTGTCCGCACGAGTGTATAAGCGCGCCGCTTTATTGCAAAAGAGAGGGTTTTAAAGAAATTTTGACAAGAACGTTCAGCAGAGCGGTACAAAACGCGTCCTTTCACGTGGCCGCCATAACCGGAAGTCCTTTTAAATACTTTTAAAAGAATTCTCTTCTACTAACCATGGCTGCGCTTATTTGATTAAAAATACAACAAAAATCAGTTATAGTATTAAATATTATTCCAGTGTAAATCAGCTGTTTTCTGTGTGAATATATAGTAAAGTGTAATTTATTCCTGTGATCAAAGCTGAATTTTCAGCATCACCAGTGTCAGTGTCTTCAGTGTCAAATGATCCTTCACAAATCAGTATAATATGAGGATTTGATGCTCAAGAAACATTTATTATTATTATCAATGTTGAAACAGTTGTTGGTCTGTCAGTTGTACAGTTTTTTTTTTTTTTAGGATTCTTTGATGAATAGGAAGTTCAAAAGACTTTTGTAACATTATAAATGTCTTTACTGTCACTTTCGATCAAATTAATTATTCCTTGATAAATAAAAGTATTGATTTCTTTCCTCCAAAAAATAAAAATAAAATTCTCACTGACCCCAAACTTTTGAACGGTAGTGTATATATATAGCATTTCAGTTGTAGTATTAGTAATTTTAGTACTTCAGAACTTATTGTATTTAATTTTAAGGGTACACTGTGTAGTTTAAGTATTTTATTAGCTAAATGCTAAAATCAATGTCTTTATTCATTAATATGTCCTCATTGCTGTAAAATGACCTCTGCCAATGATCTGACTTATCCTCGTAAGCGAAGAATTTCTTATCTTTAATTACATGGGACGGGTAAGTCCATGGAGGCTTCCATGTCGTTCCGCCATCTTGAAAAACTATAATAGAAACTATGAATATTCATTTCCATTTTCATGGAATATGAAAGGAGTATTTTTAAAGAAACTTTTCCCCATGCAACAAAAGTTCCCAGTGTTCAGGTTTGCTCCAAAAAGGACAAAAAAGCTCCATAAAAGAAATCGATATGACTTGAGTGCTATATTCAAAGTCATGTAATAATTTTGTGAGAATAAAACACGAAAATGTAGGACTAACGTTGCATCCTAAATCAAATACTTATACTATATACAGTAGTATGCGAGAAACAGTCTACGGATGACCGACTACTTCTGGTGAGATCCTGAAGTGTGTGTATGATGGACACTTTACTATCCCATGAGGCCACGGGAGAGGATTTGTGAATGGCAGTGAAACGACGCAATTTCGTAAGTCTTCCACAAAAAACAGTAAAGGTTTGAAACGAGGGACGAAATAATAACAGAATATGCATTTTTTGGGTCAAGTATTTCTTTAACAATTCTTCAGTGTAATGAACTGCTAACAACTGAACAACTCAGCAAAAGTTTCAACAAGAGTCTGAAGTGCTTTCATAATTCTCACCATTTTTTTCAGCCAATGATGCCCCAAGTAGAACAAATATTGCGAGCATATGCTAAATATAAAATCATATAAAAGTCAGCGCCTGAAACTGAAAGGCTCTTGATGCAGTAAAGCATGCAGAAGAACTCACTGGAGGTGCGGAGAATTTGAAGAGAGACGAACCCCTCAAGGCAAGAAACTTTGGTGTGTACATTCGGTCCTGAACAGAATCTTGTTCTTTCTCATCTACCCAGCCCATATATACGATCTAAAAGACAGAAAAACACAAAAAGAACGTGTCAAATAGGAGACGGAAGAACTAAGCCGTTCCAAGTAATTAGTCTGCACAGAATATTCAGGAAGAAACTCCACATTTCCCCCCTTACATTCATCAAATCGAACATTCGTCAAATAATTAAGCCCAATTCAAAGCTTCAAGATCATTTAAAATGTGACAACACTCCTGCATGAGAGGTCATGCACTAAAATCAAACACTGTGACCAAGTCTCTGTCAGTCTGTGTGAGTCCACGTGGTTTTGAGGAGCACGACATCAGGCGATGGGGAGACCGGTGAACTCGACTCTTGGCTTTCTGCAGGGGACATGCGTCACAGCGCAGGACGGACACTGGCTCTTGTCAGAAAACATCATCGTGGGGCTTCATTCAAGTGCGGTGATCACTTGAGCCACTCGCTCTTTCAGGGCTTTATCTGGATCTCTGCAGGCTTTCTGTCACTCTTTCAAGGTCCAATTCGCACCTTCTCTAGCATTCAGATTCAGTTCTCTCACCTGCTGGTTCACTGGGAAGTTTCTGTTGATCTTCTTCACCTGCAATACAATTAGAAAGATTGAAAGATTAGACTTTTGGAAATGTGTTTGTTTAGGTAAAAATACATCCTGAAATAAATAAATAAGTTTATATATTATATCAAATGTATAGACCTTTAAAATAGTTTATATATTTATAATAAATATGTATTTAAAGATGATGTGTGCGCTATAAGAATGAACAGATTATATTGTTAAAATATATTTAAAGATATACTGAAATATAAAATAAATAAATGTATATATATATATATATATATATACTTTTAAATATATTAAATATATAAAGATGATGTATGCACTACAAGAATTGACAGATTAGATTGTTAAAAAAATATTTAAAGATATACTGAAATATAAAAATAATAAATAAATGAATATATATATATATATATATATATATATCGTTTTAAATATATTAAATATATAAAGATGATGTATGCACTACAAGAATTGACAGATTAGATTGTTAAAAATATATTTATATTAACATATAAAAAAAGATATACTGAAATATATATATAGTATATATACCTTTAAATATATTTTATATATTTATAATATATATTTAAAATATATTTAAAGATGATGTGTGCACTATAAGTAATAGATTAGTCTGTAATAGATTAAATGTATATCTTTTTAAATATATATTGAAATTATTATTTTATATTTATATTGAAATTGAAAATAAGTAAATATATTTAAAATGTTCTGTATGTATATATATATATATTTATATCTATATACCTTTAAATATATTTTTATACTTAGAATAAGATATAATATAAAGGCCTGTACATTTTTGGGCATGAAATCTGTGGAAAAGCTGTGAGTTCATGGCAGTGCTACTTTGTTTGTTCCACCAATGGCAGATTTTTTTTTAGATTTACATTTTACATTTAGCAGATGCTTTTATCCAAAGTGACTCACAGATAAGGAACATTGCAAGTAATTTACTGTATCATAAATCTACTTAGAACAAGAAACACTAAGTATAAACGCACTTTAGGGATGAAAATAATCCACAAAACTAAACTGTATGACCCCTTTAATACAGAGGTTTTATGAATCCTTTTAAATCGAAGATCATACGTCACTCCCCTGCAACAACCTCTGCTTCTTGACTGCAAGGAGATTTTCTAGACATCTCAATCATAAATCATAACAAAAGGCCAGCGAAATACGGCAATCTGCTTCACAGATATAAAATAAAGCGCTGTGGTGATCACCGAATGACCTTTACGGTGTCTCAGCTCAATTATTCAAGTAGCAGATAAAAGAACACCATAAATCTTGTGTGTTTCAGACCAACCAAGGTACTAGTGCATCCAGAGCCCAGGAGAGAGTCGCTGCCGCTGTGAAGCTTTATTCAACATTAACATTCTTATAGCTTCATTACCCACGTAACCCCGGCCAGTCACCGCTGCCTCACAAATGACTCGAATAGTTCCATTTGAATGTGGAATGAGGCTTTGTCTTCCTCGCAGGAAATGGACTGAAAGCTCATCCAGATGGTCCCTCTGCAGGATGATCCAAAGTCAACGTAAAACACATTGTTGTGACTGTGAGGAGCAAACTTATCATCTTCTTTGAGAGGATTTTTTTGGCAAATGCTAAACACACTCAAAATAAACGAACGCAAGATGGATTTTTGCACGGGGATGCTCAAAAGTGAGTGATCTGGGCCATGAGGCACACTCTGCGTTCCCTAGTAATTAAGAGTGAAATCCTTCATTGTGCGGGAAATGCCATTTTAAGGCCTTAATCTACTGCAATGAGGGGATTACAACACATGACCTGCCTGGAGAAAATGAAAATTTGTGAGTCACCTCCATCACGGAGCATAAATGTACTTTATCGTTGTGTGTTCAGTTGATTTAGGCACACTTTAGGTTCAGTACACTCTACTGCTTGCTCTCCAGAGACACTAAAGCATAATAAAAGCCCTGATGTACTGTGTGACGTCATTTCGAACAAAATCTGGCAAAAATGAAGTTCGTTTTATGTTCGTTTTAATTGCCAAAGTGAATCTTCCAGAAAGTTCGCTCTTGCTGGTAAACACCTTAGAAGTTCCATTGGTCGGTGGTGATGATGTAATAGGTAGGTGTGGCTCTGAGGCTCCGCCTTCTTTGAGGTGGAAATCTTCTCCGGTTCATTTCTTCTGCCGCGGACGTCCGACCTCAAGGACATGAACATGAACACACCTTGCAGAGCCGCTTCATAGCAGAAAATGAAGTTGTATTTCTAATTGAAAGCGACACTGCAACAAAGATCATCCGGTTCAAACAAACCATAATACCTTGGGCCCTATTTTAACGATCTGAAACGCAAGTATGAAGCGCGAAGCGCGAGTAGCTTTGTGGGCGGGTCTTGGGGCGCTGTTGCTATTTTACCGGCGGGATAAATGACTCTTGCGCCCGACGCAAGTTTAAAAGGGGTTGGTCTGAAATAGCTTCATTATTCATAGGTGTGGTTTGGGCGTAACGTGAAATAAACCAATCAGAGCGTCATCCAACATACCCTTTAAGAGCAGGTGCGCATGTTGCATGGCGGATTGTTATTATTATGGCGGATTTACCAGGCGCGCGCCAGGAGCGGTTCACAGCCGAGGAGACCGACGTTCTTGTCAGGGCAGTGAAAGACAGAGAAGTGACGTTGTATGGGGATGGGAGATTTTTGTTTTTCCTGGTTCATAACGGACAAACTAATTTGTCAGATGTCCTTATATACATATATGTGTCTTGCCACTATTGGGCAAACAGGTCTGATCCGTCATTACTACAATTAGCCTGAAAAATGTGGGTAAATGTGTAAGCTAGATTTAGGCCTACATTTTTTTACATCTTCATGGACACCACAATGATTTCCCTCATCTTCATGTGTTAATATTTTTCCTTGTTATAATGTATGATTTGCAAAAATAAAAACTGCTGCATCTGTGTTGATGAGAGAATCAAAGTGTATGCTCGTTGTTCACCCGCTACATTATGGCCAAGCATGCGCGCTTAAAATAGCATTATGAACAACGCGCAACGCGCCACTGACTTTAGACTAGGTTTTTTCTGGTCAGTGGCGCAATTGTTTTCTGGAACTGCAAAATAGCACTAGGGAATGTTTGCGCCGAAACACGCCTCCTTTTTGCGCCGACCCGCCCAGGGAGCGCAAGTTCATTCCCTAGTTTACCGACGTGTGTCTGTGGAGGGAAAAGCCTGCTTTGCGCGGGTGCAAAATAGGAATGATACATGCGTCAGTGTATCTTGCGTCAGTGTATCCCTATCTTGCACCCGGCGCACC